>NW_022631006.1:6796653-7124209 GCF_010015895.1 Lontra canadensis | reverse complement strand
AAAAAAAAAAAAAAAAAAAAAAAAAAAGAACAAGACGCAGTACTGAAGGCTAGGGACCTAATCAATACAGACATTGGTAATATGTCAGATCTAGAGTTCAGAATGACGATTCTCAAGGTTCTAGCCAGGCTCGAAAAAGGCATGGAAGATATTAGAGAAACCCTCTTGGGAGATATAAAAGCCCTTTCTGGAGAAATAAAAGAACTAAAATCTAACCAAGTTGAAATAAAAAAAGCTATTACTGAGGTGCAATCAAAAATGGAGGCTCTCACTGCTAGGATAAATGAGGCAGAAGAAAGAATTAGCGATATAGAAGACCAAATGACAGAGAATAAAGAAGCTGAGCAAAAAAGGGACAAACAGCTACTGGACCATGAGGGGAGAATTCGAGAGATAAGTGACACCATAAGACGAAACAACATTAGAATAATAGGGATTCCAGAAGAAGAAGAAAGAGAGAAGGAAGCAGAAGGTATATTGGAGAGAATTATTGGAGAGAATTTCCCTAATATGGCAAAGGGAATAAGCATCAAAATCCAGGATGTTCAGAGAACCCCCCTCAAAATCAGTAAGAATAGGTCCACACCCTGTCACCTAATAGTAAAACTTACAAGTCTTAGTGACAAAGAGAAAATCCTGAAAGCAGCCCAGGAAAAGAAGTCTGTAACATACAATGGTAAAAATATTAGATTGGCAGCAGACTTATCCACAGAGACCTGGCAAGCCAGAAAGAGCTGGCATGATATATTCAGAACACTAAACGAGAAAAACATGCAGCCAAGAATACTATATCCAGCTAGGCTATCATTGAAAATAGAAGGAGAGATTAAAAGCTTCCAGGACAAACAAAAACTGAAAGAATTTGCAAACACCAAACCAGCTCTACAGGAAATATTGAAAGGGGTCCTCTAAGCAAAGAGAGAGCCTAAAAGTAGTAGATCAGAAAGGAACAGAGACAATATACAGTAACAGTCACCTTACAGGCAATACAATGGCACTAAATTCATATCTCTCAATAGTTACCCTGAAAGTTAATGGGCTAAATGCCCCAATCAAAAGATACAGGGTATCAGAATGGGTAAAAAACCAAAACCCATCTATATGTTGCCTACAAGAAACTCATTTTAAACCCAAAGACACCTCCAGATTTAAAGTGAGGGGATGGAAAAGAATTTACCATACTAATGGACATCAGAAGAAAGCAGGAGTGGCAATCCTTATATCAGATCAATTATATTTTAAGCCAAAGACTATAATAACAGATGAGGAAGGACTGGTATAAAAAGATTGGGATCATTCCCTGCATATTTTCAGACCACAATGCTCTGAAGCTAGAACTCAATCACAAGAGGAAATTTGGAAAGAACTCAAATACATGGAGACTAAATAGCATCCTTCTAAAGAATGAATGGGTCAACCAGGAAATTAAAGAAGAATTGAAAAAATTCATGGAAACAAATGATGATGAAAACACAACGGTTCAAAATCTGTGGGACACAACAAAGGCAGTCCTGAGAGGAAAATATATAGCGGTACAAGCCTTTCTCAAGAAACAAGAAAGGTCTCAGGTACACAACCTAACCCTACACCTAAAGGAGCTGGAGAAAGAACAAGAAAGAAACCCTAAACCCAGCAGGAGAAGAGAAATCATAAAGATCAGAGCAGAAATCAATGAAATAGAAACCAAAAAAACAACAGAACAAATCAACGAAACTAGGAGCTGGTTCTTTGAAAGAATTAATAAGATTGATAAACCCCTGGCCAGACTTATCAAAAAGAAAAGAGAAAGGACCCAAATAAATAAAATCATGAATGAAAGAGGAGAGATCACAACTAACACCAATGAAATACAGACAATTATAAGAACATATTATGAGCAACTCTACGCCAACAAATTTGACAATCTGGAAGAAATGGATGCATTCCTAGAGCCATATAAACTATCACAACTGAACCAGGAAGAAATAGAAAACTTGAACAGACCCATAACCAGTAAGGAGATTGAAACAGTCATCAAAAATCTCCAAACAAACAAAAGTCCAGGGCCAGATGGCTTCCCGGGGGAATGCTACCGAACATTTAAAGAAAAGTTAATACCTATTCTCCTGAAACTGTTCCAAAAAATAGATTTGGAAGGAAAACTTCCAAACTCATTTTATGAGGCCAGCATCACCTCGATCCCAAAACCAGATAAAGACACCATCAAAAAGGAGAATTACAGACCAATATCCTTGATAAACACAGATGCAAAAATTCTCACCAAAATACTAGCCAATAGGATTCAACAGTACATTAAAAGGATTATTCACCACAACAAAGTGGGATTTATTCCAGGGCTGCAAATTTGGTTCAACATCCACAAATCAATCAATGTGATACAATACATTAATTAAAGAAAGAACAAGAACCATATGATACTCTCAATAGATGCTGAAAAAGCATTTGACAAAGTACAGCATCCCTTCCTGATTAAAACTCTTCAAAGTGTAGGGACAGAGGGCACATACCTCAATATCATCAAAGCCATCTATGAAAAACCCACAGCAAATATCATTCTCAATGGAGAAAAACTGAGAGCTTTTCCGCTAAGGTCAGGAACAGGGCAGGGCTGTCCATTATCACCACTGCTATTCAACATAGTACTAGAAGTCCTAGCCTCAGCAATCAGACAACAAAAGGAAATGAAAGGCATCCAAATCGGCAAAGAAGAAGTCAAACTATCGCTCTTCGCAGGTGATATGATACTATATGTGGAAAACCCAAAAGACTCCACTCCAAATCTGCTAGAACTTGTACAGGAATTCAGTAAAGTGTCAGGATATAAAATCAATGCACAGAAATCAGTTGCATTTCTCTACACCAACAACAAGACAGAAGAAAGAGAAATTAAGGAGTCAATCCCATTTATAATTGCACCCAAAACCATAAGATACCTAGGAATAAACCTAATCAAAGAGGCTAAGAATCTATACTCAGAAAACTATAAAGTACTCATGAAAGAAATTGAGGAAGACACAAAGAAATGGAGAAGTGTTCCATGCTCATGGATTGGAAGAACAAATATTGTGAAAATGTCCATGCGACGTAAAGCAATCTACACATTTAATGCAATCCCTATCAAAATACCATCCATTTTTTTCAAAGAAATGGAACAAGTAATCCTGAAATTTATATGGAACCAGAAAAGACCTCAAATAGCCAGAGGAATATTGAAAAAGAAAGCCAAAGTTGGTGGCATCACAATTCCGGACTTCAAGCTCTATTACAAAGCTGTCATCATCAAGACAGAATGGTACGGGCACAAAAACAGACACATAGATCAATGGAACAGAATAGAGAGCCCAGAAATAGACCCTCAACTCTATGGTCAACTAATCTTCAACAAAGCAGGAACAAATGTCCAATGGAAAAAAAGCTGTCTCTTCAACAAATAGTGTTGGGGAAACTGGACAGCCACATGCAGAAGAATGAAACTGGACCATATTCTTACACCACACATGAAAATAGGCTCAAAATGGATGAAGGACCTCAATGTGAGAAAGGAATCCATCAAAATCCTTGAGGAGAACACAGGCAGCAACCTCTTCGACCTCAGCCACAGCAACTTCTTCCTAGAAACATCGCCAAAGACAAGGGAAGCAAGGGCAAAGATGAACTATTGGGACTTCATCAAGATCAAAAGCTTTTGCACAGCAAAGGAAACAGTCAACAAAACCAAAAGACAACTGACAGAATGGGAGAAGATATTTGCAAATGACATATCAGATAAAGGGCTAGTATCCAAAATCTATAAAGAACTTACCAGACTCAACACCCAAAGAACGAATAATCCAATCAAGAAATGGGCAGAAGACATGAACAGACCTTTCTGCAAAGAAGACATCCAGATGGCCAACAGACACATGAAAAAAGTGCTCCACATCACTTGGCATCAGGGAAATACAAATCAAAACCACAATGAGATATCACCTCACACCAGTCAGAATGGCTAAAATTAACAAGTCAGGAAATGACAGATGCTGGCGAGGATGTGGAGAAAGGGGAACCCTCCTACACTGTTGGTGGGAATGCAAGCTGGTGCAACCACTCTGGAAAACAGCATGGAGGTTCCTCAAAATGTTGAAAATAGAACTACCCTATGACCCAGCAATTGTACTACTGGGTATTTACCCTAAAGATACAAACGTAGTGATCCGAAGGGGCACGTGCACCTGAATGTTTATAGCAGCAATGTCTACAATAGCCAAACTATGGAAAGAACCTAGATGTCCATCAACAGATGAATGGATAAAGAAGAGGAGGTATATATACACAATGGAATACTATGCAGCCATCAAAAGAAATGAAATCTTGCCATTTGCGACGACGTGGATGGAACTAGAGGGTATCATGCTTAGCGAAATAAGTCAATCAGAGAAAGACAACTATCATATGATCTCCCTGATATGAGGAAGTGGAGATGTAACATGGGGTGTTTGGGTGGTATGAAAAGAATAAGTGAAAGAAGATGGGATCAGGAGGGAAACAAACTGTAAGAGACTCTTAATCTCACAAAACAAACTGAGGGTTGCCAGGGGCAGAGGGGGAGGGAGAGGGTGGTGGGGTTATGGACATTGGGGAGGTTATGTGCTATGGTGAGTGCTGTGAAGTGTGTAAACCTGGCAATTCACAGACCTAACCCCTGGGGCTAATAATACATTATATGTTAATTTAAAAAAATAAATTAAAAAAAATTCATGGTGTGAGTGTCTGGGTGGCTCAGTCAGTTAAGCCTTTGGTCAGGTCTTGATCCCAGGGTCCTGGGAACAAGTCCCACATCAGGCTCCCTATTCAGTGGGGAGTCTGCTTCTCCCTCTACCCTCCCCCCTTGCTTGCAATCTCGCTCTCTCACTCTCCCTCTCTCAAATATATAAATAAAAACTTTAGAAAACATTTCTGGTGTATATGAAAGTGTGTATGCACAAGACGTTTATTGTAAAATATGAATTAATATGATGATATAATATGAATATAATATGAAATAATATGAATTATTGCATCCGAGTGACAAGAATGCAGGTGATTTTTTATTTTTCACTTTTTGCTTGGATTTTCTAAAATTCCCTATGAGGAATATAAATTATTTTTTGGTAGAAAAAAATCCAAAAAATTAATACATTTTTCCTCAATTCATTCCACGTTTCTCCTGATTACAACAAGGTCACAAGATTCTTTTTGTAATTCTTTGCCCAACTGAGTATTTATTTGAGTCAAAATCTGTTTGACATCACCGTCAAATCAAAGTGTTCAAGTACAAAGATGTCCTTCAACCCACAGTGATAAGATGAACACAATTTCATAGCTAAAGGCAGATAAAACTAATATCATTTGCCTGGTACCTAGTGCAGCTGGCACATTAATTTCTGAACCAAGGAAAGGAGAATCTAAATCATCACAACTGACAATAAAACACAAGCTGAGTTTGTCAGAGATGCTCATTTAAAATCACTTTGGGAAGGCAAAGTTACTGCCGCTAAATCTAATCACATCTGAAAATCTGTGACATTTTTGATCATAAAGAACAGAACTGCAAACCTTGATAAGGAAGTCGACATTGACTTCAACATTACAGCAGATCTAACGTTAAGAAAACAAAGGCAAAAGCAATAGGCTGTTTATGCTCTAGTGCAAGTTCCCATCCAAAGTGTTTTCATTATCTTGAAGCAAGCAAGAGGGCCACAAAGCATTTTCCTCTGATTTGGGATATTTTACTTCTAAGTAAAGGCTGCTGTACACTTCATAATTCTTATAAAGTGACAAGAAGACACTTCAAAGTTAACACAATACATTTCCATCCAATCTCAGTTGTATTTTTTGGCCTCGACCTGCCTAATTTTAATCAGATTTATCTGAGAACAACAGTAATTCAGAAAATCAAAATAGTGTTTACCCCAAGCTGGAAAAATTCTCCAAAAAGCACTGTAGGAATAACAATAATGATAACATTTACTGAGCTTTTCCAGTGTTTCAGGCAATATATTAAGTACTGGTTAAGTGTTGATTAAGCACTTGATTAAGTTAAATAATTAAATCAGTACTTAAGTGCTGATTCGATACTACATTACATACTCTTTTCATTCAATACTCATAAAACCTTCTGAAGTAGCAATTGTTATTATTATTCATGTGCAGATTATATTTTCTAAATACGGTTACAACTGTATCTTCCATCTCAAATGATTTTCTACAATGTAATCTTGCTAATCTTCCCATCAACACATGGGCCGTATGTACCCTCCCTTTGAACAAGGGCCAGCTTTGACCTATTGAGTATGGCAGAATAAGGTCATATAACTTCCAAGGCTAGGTCAGCAAAGGCTTTACAAGTTCCACCAGGCTCTTCTGTGATGTTTGTTCTGGGGGAAAACAGCCAGAACTTAAATCCTACTGCAGGTAGACCATCATGCTATGCTGGTGAGGCCATGTCTATGTAGATATTTCTAATCAATAGCGCCAGCCTTCGCTGCCAGCCACATGAGGGAGCCATCTTGGATATGCAGCCTCATGGAGCCTTCATATAACTGCAGTTCCAGTTGATATCTCACTACAATGGCAGGAGAGATCCTCAAAGTGAGAATTTCCTAGCCATACCCTTTCTGACACCCTGGCCCATGTTTTACCTCACTAAGCTTAGGGTTGTTCACTATATATATAGCAACTATAACCAGGATACTCCATTTTGCAAGTGAGGAAATTGAGACTTACAGTGTGATTTGACTCCAGGTTTTAGCCATCATTTTATCCTGCTGCCAAATATCAGAATAATAAATTTTGTACTATGCAGAAGATATCCTTCTCAAGTCATTTGTTTATTTCAACATACCCATCAGCAGAACACACTGTGAAAGGAAAACTGGGACTTCATTGAAGTGAAAGCAATCTATTCTCCTATGTTTTGTCATTAAGTGGTTTTCTCTGTTTCATCTATTGATCTATTAACCAAAATGTTGAAAACCTCTTCTAAATTAGGATGTTACAGAAAGGAAGAATGCTCCAACCTATACCAGGCAAGTGTCCTAATAAGAGATACTCCCAGGAGATGATTTAACATTTTTCTCTCTCTAAAATTACTTCTAGCAGGCTGTTGACATTTCAGAGGTCAACTCTTTCAGAATGTTCTCAAAGCATGAAGTGCATGACTAATATCTTGGAGAATTTTAGACATAAACACAAAACAAATTTTATAGAATCTGGTTTGAAAAATGGAATTTATGCAAAACATAATTGAGCAATGAGTGAAATCCTAAGTTTCTGTAGAATTTTTAAAATAGTGTGTGAATGACCTACCTTTCACACACTATTTTAAATACTTTATAGTAAAAGAGCCCCGGTAAGAGCTGGATCCTTGAAGGTGTTTATTATGATGCAATTCAGTTTTGTAAGCTGAAGAAGATATAACTGTGGTCTATGATCACAATAACAGATACAAGATGTGTTTGCCAGTCCACATCCAAACCCCCTTCTTTGGGAAGCTGTGATCACATCTTTATTTTATTCCTCTTGACCTCCTTCCCCTAGCTAATCTAGCCAGGATAGACAACAGATGCCTTGTCCTGAGAATTTGAAATTGGGATTCTTTGAGTCTGGTTATTCCATGCTGTTCACTTCATTACATGGATTGAAACTCAGAGAATGAGATGGCCATTGTGGGTAGCCATGTTTGCTGATGCAGCCAACGCAGCAAAATCCAGTTCGCATATAGGAAAGAAAAAGCAGATGCAGAGACAATGGACTGGAAATCAATGGAGAGAGGGAGAGAGAAAGACAGAGAGACAGAGAGAAAAAAAGCAGAAAGTCAGGCAGGAATTTTATGCCCCTAGCATCCAGTTTTTAGGTCTTTTGTGAAACTAAGTGCCCTCTTACCATTAAGATCCAGAAGGTATGCTGATACCTTGTGGTAGCCAACCTCCAGATGGCCCCCAGTGGTTACTGCCTCTCATATTCATGCCCTCATGCAGTCCCCTACAGTACTGAATAGGGCTTTCCCGTGTAATTAATAGAATTTTGTAGAAAGGATTAGGCTATGTCATGAAAGTCATTACAACTCCTGCCTTGCTCTCTCTTGGACTACTCATGCTGGGTAAGTAGCTGATCTGAACCTAGTTGAAGAGGAACTGAAGCTACCTGCCAACATCCAATACCATCTTGTCAGACATGTGAGTGAGCACATCCTCCAGCCCCAGTCAGGCCTCCAGATGATTGTCATCCCAGCCAACATCTTGACTGCAACCTCACAAAACACCCTGACCCAGAACCATCCAGTTAATCCATTCCTGAATCTCTGACTACAGAAACTGTAAGATGTATTTGGGTTTTTTTTTTCTTCTTCTTCTTTTTATTTCTTTTCAGCATAACAGTATTCATTGTTTTTGCACCACACCCAGTGCTCCATGCAATACGTGCCCTCCTTAATACCCACCACCTGGCTCCCCCAACCTCCCACCCCCCACCCCTTCAAAATGCTCAGATTGTTTTTCAGAGTCCATAGTCTCTCATGGTCCCTCTCATGGAAGTCCCTCCCCTTCCTATTTCCCTCAACTCCCTTCTCCTCTCCATCTCCCCATGTCCTCCATATTATTTGTTATGCTCCACAAATAAGTGAAACCATATGATAATTGACTCTCTCTGCTTGACTTATTTCACTCAGCATAATCTCTTCCAGTCCCATCCATGTTGCTACAAAAGTTCGGTATTCATCCTTTCTGATGGAGGCATAATACTCCATAGTGGATATGGACCACATCTTCTTTATCCATTTGTCCATTGAAGGGCATCTTGGTTCTTTCCATAGTTTGGTGACCATGGCCATTTCTGCTATAAACATTGGGGTACAGATTGCCCTTCTTTTCACTCCATCTGTATCTTTGGGGTAAATACCCAGTAGTGCAATTGCAGGGTCATAGGGAAGTTCTATTTTTAATTTCTTGAGGAATCTCCACACTGTTCTCCAAAATGGCTGTACCAACTTGCATTCCCACCAACAGTGTAAGAGGGTTCCCCTTTCTCCACATCCTCTCCAACACAGAGTAGAGAGCCCAGATATGGACCCTCAACTCTATGGTCAAATAATCTTCGACAAAGCAGGAAAAAATATACAGTGGAAAAAAGACAGTCTCTTCAATAAATGGTGATGGGAAAATTGGACAGCTATATGTAGAAGAATGAAACTCAACCATTCTCTTACACCGTACACAAAGATAAACTCAAAATGGATAAAAGACCTCAACGTGAGACAGGAATCCATCAGAATCCTAGAGGAGAACATAGGTAGTAACCTCTTCGATATCAGCCACAGCAACTTCTTTCAAGATATGTCTCCAAAGGCAAAGGAAGCAAAAGCAAAAATGAACTTTTGGGACTTCATCAAGATCAAAAGCTTCGGCACAGCAAAGGAAACAGTCAACAAAACAAAGAGGCAACCCACGGAATGGGAGAAGATATTTTCAAATGACAGTACAGACAAAAGGTTGATATCCAGGATCTATAAAGAACTTCTCAAACTCAACACACACAAAACAGATAATCATATCGAAAAATGGGCAGAAGATATGAACAGACACTTCTCCAATGAAGACATACAAATGGCTATCAGACACATGAAAAAATGTTCATCATCACTAGCCATTAGGGAGATTCAAATTAAAACCACATTGAGATACCACCTTACACCAGTTAGAATGGCCAAAATTAGCAAGACAAGATGTATTTGTTTTAAGACACTAAGTTTCAGGTTGTTATGCAGCAATAGGTGACTAATATATACTCTTTGAATAATTTTTTTGGCTTAGAGTAGTTTATAATAATTATTACTAGTTGTGTAATAGAATGTCCAGTGGAATCTTTCCTAATGTCTTAGAATTGTGGGCAGGAAAAAAAAAAAAAAGCTGACTACAAAATGTCCTAAGTATCCCATATTCTAAGTTAGAGAAGCCAATAACAGTTAGAACCCCTTCAGCTTTCTCCTGGGGCTTACTGCAATGTAGTAGAGCAGACCAGTCTCACCACCAACCATCATCCCATCCACACACATGCACACATACATAGATCTATATAAGAAACTACCAAGAGGGAACAGATTGCAGGTCTCTGGAGGGGGGAAAATAACCTCTCCCTGAAACCATATGAGAAATGCCTTAGAGAATGCATTTTATTCCTTTCTTATTTCTGTCAGTTCTGCTCAGACAGTGATCTTGCTTATATGCCCTGTGTTAAACAGAAATGAGGTTTCTGTTTAAAAAGAAAAGAGATGACAAAGCTGAGAGGTGGAGATAGTGTGCAGCCATGGGCCATACTGCACACTCACTGGTGGGAAAGGATATATTTCTCAGGGTTCAAACATACAAAGTAGAGAGTGGGATCCCACTCAGGAGAATGGCAACCAGAAAAGGGGAACACAGCAAGAGACCACACACACACGCAGGAAAACCACCCTTGCCCCTTATCTCCAGAAACCCAGGATTTTCTCATGTTTTTTTCCAATCTTTGTAATTTCCCTCTCTGGTTCCACTGTTATTGATCTTGAGGGAGGGAAACTGTAGTTGTGTTACTTCATCATCTTGGCAGGAATTAAACCAACCTAGAATCCTATATGCAGACAAATTATCAATCTGTCAGGGAAAGATATTTTCATACAAATTCTCAAAATATTACATTTCCTGTACTCAGGAAGCTATTGGATGATAAACTCCATTAAATGAAGTCAAGAAATATGAAATCGTGGGAGACAAGGATCAGATTTATTGAATCAACAAGGTAACGGGTGGGGGAGATCCTCAGGTGATGGTCGTAGGTATAAATCAGATATAGAGGGATAGGCCATCAGTTGAGATTGAAACAGGTCATAATGTTCTGGGAGGGACTTATTCAAGATAATGAAACTGATTAAGAAAGTACAGGAAATGACTATAAGTAGTATATGCAACAATAATTTAAACACCAAATATTAATTGAACCAAAATTACAATATAAGTGTATGGAAAAGCAGGGGATGGGGAGAGCACATATGTGTGGTGGGGTAGGGGAAAGAAAGAGTGAAATTCTCATCTTCTGTAGCAGGAAGTCAACAGATAATGTTAACACCAAAACCCAAGAAGTAGCATACAAGCATATTATTTAGAGACACTGAGGCAAATACTAAAAGAGATAAAAGTGGTTGCCACTGGGAAAGGGGAAACTAGGATTCAATGGAGGTAATGGAGACTACTGCTTTTCATAGTAAGTCTTATAGGACCTTGTGATTTTTTTTTTTTAATGTGCATATGTGGGGCACCTGGGTGGCTCAGTCAGTTAAACAGCCGGCTTCAACTCAGGTCATGATCCCAGGGTCCTGAGATTGAGTCCCATATCAGGTTCCTTGCTCAGCAGGGACCCTGATTCTCTCTCCCCCTGCTTGTGCATTCACGCTCTCTCTCTCTTTCTCTGTCAAATAAATAAATAAAATGTTTAAATAAATAAATAAATAAATGTGCATATGTATAACTTAGATAAAGAATATAAACTTCAGGGCTCCTGGGTGGCTCAGTCGTTGACTGTCTGTCTTCAGCTCGGGTCACGATCCCATGGTCCTGGGATCGAGCCCCTCATCAGGCTCTTGCTCTGCATGGAGCCTGCTTCTCCCTCTCCCACTCCCTCTGCTGTGTTCCCTGTCTCACTGTGTCTCTCTCTGTCAAATAAATAAAATCTTTTAAAACAATTAAAAATTTTTAAAAAGAATATAAACTTTAAAAAAACATGATAATAAGTAAATTTCTATTTTATTTTTTTAAAGCACACTGGATCCCAAGCAGTATAAATAAAAATAAATCCTTCTTAAGTCTGTCACAGTAAAACTACAGGTCGTTTAAAATAAGAGGCACTGGAGATAAAGGGTAAAAGGATACTAAGTTGACAGCAGAAATCTCAGCAACCAAGACATTGAGAAACAATGGAAATAATCACTCAAAAAGCCAACAGCTAGGGGAAGGGAAGGAAAAATAAAATAAGACAAAAACAGAGAGGGAGGCAAAACAAAAGAGACTCTTAACTGTATGGGACAAACTGAAGGTTGCTGGACAGGAGGCAGGTGGGGGTGTAGGGTAACTGGGTGATGGACATTAAGGAGGGCACTTGAAGTAAGGACCACTGAGTGTTGTAAGCAATTGATGAATCACTAAATTCTAATTCTGAAACTAATAATACAGGATATGCTAATTAAATTGAATTTAAACAAAAAATTTTTAGGTTGCCTAGGTGGCTCAGTCGGTTGGGCCTCTGCCTTCTGCTCAGGTCATGATCCCAGGGTCCTGGGATTGAGCTCCACATCGGGCTCTCTGCTCAGCGGGGAGCTTGCTTCCCCCCCCCCCCGCCTCTCTGCCTACTTGTGATCGCTCTCTCTGTCAAATAAATAAGTAAAATCCTTTAAAAAAATTTTTTAAGCCAAGAGAAAATAACTACCAACTTTTGACTCTGACTCTAGCAAAATATTCATTCAAGAGTGAAATAAAAGTATCTTCATATCAAGACTGAGAGTTTATCACTTTTGAATCCTTGCTGAAAGATCTGCTAAAGGATTTACTTCCAAAAGAATAAAACTGAATCTAGAAGTAAGGCAAGAGATGCAAGAAGTCATGGTAAGCCAACAAGTTGGTAAAAACGTGGGTAGATCTAACAAATATTAACTATAAAAAGCAATGATTATTATGACTGATTTGATAGATATTATTTAAAACAAAATGACATGGAAGAAGGAAGGGGGTTGATAATAACATGGAAGATAGGGGAGGGGTTGGTCTGTGTTAATATTCTTATATTGTTTGTATTGTTCAGAAAAAAAAGAAAGGTATTGATTACCTTAGGATTTTGTTAAGCAAAAAAAGTGCATGTTAAAAGTGTAAGGTGAAAAAAAAATGTAAGGTGACTGTCAAAGCACAGAAATAAAATGTATAACTTTCAAAATAACAATGGAAAAATAAGGGTCAGAAATGAACAATAAAGAAACCTGGGTCAACCCAATAGAACACAGAAAGGGAGGAAGAAAATATAGGGAAAATCCTTTCAGCAAGGATTTGAAAGTGATAAACTCTCAGTCGTGATATGAAGATATTTTATTTCACTCTTGAATGAATATTTTGCTAGAGACAGAATCAAAAGTTGGTAGTTATTTTCTCTTGGCTTAAAAAAATTTTTTTATAGATTTTACTTACTTATAAAAGGAAAACATGATAAATGTAAAGTGCAAAACAGTTTAATAGAGGGGTGCCTGGCTGGCCCAGTCAGAAGAGCATGCCACTCTTGATCTCAGAGTTCTGCGTTTGAGCCCCATGTTTGGTGTAAAGATTACTTAAAAAAATAAATAAACATTTTTATAAATGGTTTACCAGAAATAGATCCAAGCACATAAATAATCACAATAAATATAACAGATTAAGCCCCCTGGTTTAAAGACAGAGATCCCCAAGACAGACACTCATACAAAACAAATCAGCTATAAGCTATTTAAGGAAACACATCTGATATGTAGTAACACAAAAAGTTCTATAAAAATAAAGGGATGGAGAAAGATATACCAGAAGAAAGCTGATATTGCTATTTCAATATCAAACTAAGTAGGCTTTAAGGCAAAGAAAGAAAGAAAGAAGAAAGAAAAAGAAAGAAAGAAAGAAAGAAAGAAAGAAAGAAAGAAAGAAAACAAACCATTATGAGGGATAAAGAAGGTTGTTATATACAATGAAAGGAAGGAAGATAAAACAATACTGGACCTGTACACATCTATCAACATAGCCTAAAAGGTAGAAAGAAAAAATTGACTGAACTGCAGGGAGTAACTAATAAGTCGCAAGCTCAAGAGGAGATTTTAACACATCTCTCAGAAACTGACATATCAATCAGATGAAATATTGGGTAGGCTATAAAAAAAAAATTGAATGCAATTAACAAGCTTAGTCTCATGAATATAGAACCTTGTATCCAAAAGTTGGAGAATGTATATTTCTTTAAACACACATCAATCATTTACAAAAATTGATCCCTGGGAAAGTCACAAAGGAAGTCTCAATAAATACCATTAAATCTCATCATCGAGGGAATCTTGGAAAGGTGGAAAAAAGGGAGGTTGAAGATTTCTTCCTCTCCCTGGAAAGCCTAGAAATACTATTTAGACATAATGAGTCAAAAAAGAGAGATTTATATTACTTAAAGATACAAAAGTATAGAAGAACTAAAACTAAGAATAAAACTGTGAGGAGACATTTGAGAAGAGAGGGGGTTACTTTAAGTGAACAAAGCTATTCACCCTTTACAAAATGAAGTAAATAATATTGTTTAAAGTGGATGAATTTTTAAAAAACAGCAGTTAAACTGTTATTCAAGAGTTACAGATTTTTTTTTTAAGTGATCAACTTCTTTGTCAAGCTCTATGCTCAGTGAGGAGTCTGCTTGGGATTCTCTCTCTCCTTCTCCCTTTACTCCCAGTCTCTCTAAAATAAATAAATCTTTTTTTTTTAAGTTGGGGGGGGCGCCTGGGTGGCTCGTGGGTTAAAGCCTCTGCCTTCAGCTCAGGTCATGATCCCAGGGTCCTGGGATCGAGCCCTGCATTGGGCTCTCTGCTCAACAGGGAGCCTGCTTCCTCCCTCTCTCTCTGCCTGCCTCTCTGCCTACTTGTGATCTCAAATAAATAAATAAATAAATAAAATAAATAAATAAATAAATAAATAAATAAATAAATCAAATAAATAAATAAAATATTTTTTTAAAAAAAGGAAGGAAAATAATGTGTGTTGAGTACCTATTTCCTATGAGGAAAATGAGACTCCGAGAATAAGTGTCACCAGCCAGCAGATTCCAGAACTGGTATCTACATCCAGGTTTATCTGACGCTAATGTCAATGATCTTTTCACTCTACCACATAGTTAATAGACTAAGAGTCATTAGCCTTTAGGGCAGCAGAACTCTGCCACATTTTTATTGAGAAAGAATTAATAATCTAAATTCTATTTAGACTGCAAAGTTTACTTAGAGCAATTTGACATATGTACTTCTATTCCTTTGTACATTTTACATACATATTTAATTAACTGATTTATAACACTGTCTGATGCCAGGTAAGGCAAATATTAATCTCGGTTTGCAAACTCTTGAGTACACCAAATTTAATTTTTAAAACTCAGCTTAATTTCCCTAGATGCCCCATTAACCTGAAAGTGGAAATTAAATCTCAGTCAATTCTGGATTCTCCCACAAGCATATTTCAGCATTGTGTCTGAGTTTTGAAGAGGATAAGAGGAGGCAAGGAGGCATCCCCTATGCCTGTTTGTCCTCTGGACCTTCCCATCCTGCCCCAGGCCACCAGTGCACAGGTAGCTGACACATCATTCCTCATTCCCATCAGTGATGCTCTTGAGGGTTGAGCAGCTTTCTCTAGGGTGTTCTAGGCATTATTACTCTATTCTCACACATCTCAGAATATGTGAAACTTTTTGATGCTCTAGAAGGTCCCACCTCCCACTAGAAACCTTTTGCAGCCTCTTCTCTGTGGTATTACCACTGCCCTGAACCCTTCCCAGAAATAAAGTTGCCAGTGCTCTCTGTTCACAGACCCACAGCCCTATATAAGGTTCTGCCATCTCCCCTCTTGGACTCAGTCTATGGTTGGGAGGACAGAGTACAATGTCCCTTCACACAGACCAGGCCATGCTCGACTTATCAGGTTTTTTCTAGACCCCAAGTCCTAAACCTGAAAAGGCTTTACTCTGTTTTCTGCAATAGCACTTCTTTCCCAGTCTCCTTACCCAAATCGGAGGAATAAGATAGGTAAGAGGGATAAGAAATACACATAAAACATAATAGAGTAAAATAAGTCAAGCAGAGAAAGTCAATTATCATATGGTTTCACTTATTTGTGGAACATAAGGAATAACATCGAGGGGAAGGGGACATGGAGAGGAGAAGTGAACTGGGGGAAATTGGAGGGGGTGACGAACCTTGAGAGACTGTGGACTCCAAGAGACACACTGAGGGTTTTGGAGGGGAGGGGAGTGGGAGGTTGGGTGAGCCTGGTGGTGGGTATTATGGAAGGCACGTATTGCATGGGGCACTGGGTATGGTGCATAAACAATGAATTCTGGAACACTGAAAAGAAATTTAAAAAAATTTTTTTAAAAATTTTAAAAACAATAGAGAAGATTTGAAAAATTGGTACTGTGTCACCTGCTGGATATACAAGGAAAAATACAGTTCAGTGCCTGATGTAAGGACTTGCCCAGGGTCATACAGCTAGTATGAGGATACAGAGGAAAAATCCAACAGTGATAATACTGCATTTTGTGCAATATCAGAGTTTGTATTTCTAGATGAGAGGAAGGTGGCTGGGCACAGGGAATGGGGAACTGCTCAGAAAAGTTTTCCCATGAAAAACTGGATCTGATTTTTGCCAAAGCTGGGAAGGCATTTTAAATAAGAAGAGCATGATATACAAAGGCATGGGGACCAAAGAGAACAGGATACTTTCAAGAGGGGGAGCCCCAGTTTGCTTGGAGATTAAGTGATGTAAGAACAATGGGAGAAGAAAATAAGAACAATAGGTACACCCAAGATCAAAAGGATGTTGTACTGGGAAGCTTACATTTGACTCTAAAGATTATCTGAAGACATCAAATTATTTTAAGCTGGAAAATGTTATAATCTCTTTTGCATTTTTTAAAGTAGAGAGCTAAAGTGAGAAGGATATTAAAATCCCAATAAAAGAGCCCAAGCAAAGGCAATGGCAGTAGGAATGAAAAAAGAGGAAATTCATTCACAAGATATCTTGGGGGGAAAATTACACACATTGGGTTAAGAGGGTAATGGAGAGTAAAGAGTCTAGGATAATGCCCCAAATTCTGGCTCGGGTAACCAAGTAAATCGTGATAACATTTCAAATCAACAGGAATACACAAGAAGAGCAAGTTTGGGCAGAAGTAAATTGGGGGAGAAAGGGAGATAATACATTCATATTTTTTCACTCATCAATCATTTTACTTTTAAAAATTGACTTGGTTCAAATTTTTTAATATATAAAAAGATACATGGTTAGGAATCATGCTGTCAACCCTATCACTATCCACCCCAAACCACCACCTGCAACAAGTACCATTCTTATTGGCCTCTGGTATATTTCTCCAGTTGCTTTTAACATGTTGGCCTTAAGGCATCCACATAGAGATCTTCAGTTAATAGTTGGATAGAGGTGCTGGAGTTCAAGGAGCTACCTAGGCTCGTGAAAAATCAACTCAATAGCAAGAAATCAAATAAACCCATTAAACAATGGGCAAAAAAACCTGAATAGACATTTTTTTCTAGGTCTATTTCCATCTGTTCTATGCAAATAGATGACAGGTATATAGAAAGGTGCTCAACAGCACTAACCATCAGGAAAATGTAAATCAAAAAATAATGCAATATCACTTCACACCTGTTAGAATTGCTACAATAGAAAAGACAAGAGATAACAAGTGTTGGTGAGGATGTTAAGAAAAGAGAAACCTGTATACTATTGGTGGGAATGGAAACTGGTAAAGTCATTATAGAAAAGAGTATGGCAGTTCCTTTAAAAATTAAGAATATAACTACCAAGGGAGGAGCAAAATGGCAGAGGAATAGGAGACCTAAATATTGTCAGGTCGCAGGAGTTCAGCTAGATAGTTATCAAACCATTCTGAACACCTACAAACACAACAGGAGATGGAAGAGAAGACGAGCAGCAATTCTAGGAACAGAAAAGCAACCACTTTCTGGAATGTAGGACGTGCAGAGAAGTGAATCTGCAGCAACAGAAGATAGACTGCCAGGGGGAGGGCCAGGTCCCGGCAAGTTAAAGAGCAGCAGAGCACAAAATCGGAACTTTTAGAAGTCTGCTCCCCTGAGAGATGTTGCTCCAGAGGCTAAGCAGGGGTGGAGCCCTTGTGGGGACAGTGTGGTCTCAGGACTCACGGGGTCACCAAAAGACCGGGGGTGTCTGAGGGTGGCAGAGCTGCCAGGTATTGAGGTGGAGAAGCCAGCTACAGAGACAGAGCCGAGCAGTGGGCTCTCAGCTCAAGGTTACCTTAAACCATGATACAAGGCACAGTCGGGCCACTGCTCTTCAGGCAGGGACCCCACAAGTGGCAGAACCCAGGAGACACCTTCCTCCTCTGGGAGGAGTGGCATGGGAGCACTGCAGGAATCAGCTGGGTTGGAGACTCCAAATGGGGCTGTGCACCAGAGACAGAAACACTCAGTCACAGGCTGGGTGAGCACAGAGTGTGGCCAGAACCAGGGAGACAGGAGAGATTGACTGCTTTTCTCTGAGGGTGCACTGAGGAGTAAGGACCTGAGCTCTCAGCTCCTCCAGGACTGGAGATTGGGAGGCCGCCATTTTCATTCCCATCTTCCAGAGCTCTATGGAAAGCGTTCAGGGAAAAAAAGCTCCCAGATTACTTAGCCTGGCCCCTGACAAGGGCAATGCAATTCTGCCTCAGGCAAAGACATTTGAGAATCACTGCAACAGGCCCCTCCCCCGGAAGATCAGCAAGAACATCCAGCCAAGACCAAGGTTACCTATTAATGAGAACTGCAGAACTCCAGAGCTAAGGAAATGCAACTCATAGAATTCATGACTTTTTTCCCATGATTCTTTAGTCTTTCAAAGTTAAATTTTTTTATTTTATTTTATCTTATTCTACTTTCTTATTTTTCCTCTTTCCTATTTTAACCTTTTTAAACTATTTTATCTTATCAATACTTTTTTTTAAATCTTTAATTTTCATTGTTATAGTCATATTCTATCCCTTCATTATATTTAACCTTATTTTTTTGTATACATATAGGTTTTTCTTTCTTTAAAATCTTGGGATATAGTTCTTCTAACAGATCAAAATATACCCTAAATCTAGCACATGGTTTTGTTCTAGTCTCCAGCCTGATCACGTTCTTTACTCTTTTTTTTTTTCCTTTTTCAACCAACTTCTTATCTTATCAATTCCTTTTTTAGAATCCTATTTAATTGCCATCTTTATAGTCATATTCCATCCCTCCACTGTGTTTACCCATATATATATGAAAGAAAGATATATATGGGGTTTTTTTCCTTTCTTTCTTTCTTTAAAATTTTGGGGTCAGGGGCACCTGGGTGGCTCAGTGGGTTAGGCCTCTGCCTTAGGCTCAGGTCGTGGTCTCGGGGTCCTGGGATCGAGTCCTGGGATCGAGTCCCACGTCGGGCTCTCTGCTCAGCGGCGAGCCTGCTTCCCTTTCTCTCTGCCTACTTGTGATCTTTGTCAAGTAAATAAATAAAATCTTTAAAAAAAAATGGGGGGGCAGTTTCTTCTAACAAACCAAAATACACCCAAAATCAAGTGTGTGGTTCTGTTCTATTCACCAGTCTATATACATATACATATACATATACATACACACACACACACACACACACACATATATATATATATATATTTTTTTTTTTTTCCTCCTTTCTTCTCCCCCTGGTTTCAGGTCTCTTCTGATTTGGTTAGTGTTTTCTGGGGTCATTGCTACCCTTTTAGTATTTTGTTCTCTCATTCACCTACTCTTATCTGGATAAAATGACAAGACAGAAAAACTCACCTCAAAAAAAAAAAAAAAAAAAAGAACAAGCAGCAGTACTGACAGCTAGGGACCTAATCAATATGGACATCAGTAAGATGTCAGAACTGGAGTTCAGAATGATGATTATGAAGGTGCTAGCTGGGCTTGAAAAAAGCACAGAAGATACTAGAGAATCCCTTTTTGGAGAAATAAAATCCCTTTCTGGAGCACTAAAAGAAATAAAATCTAACCAAGTTGAAATTTTTAAAAAAGCTCTTAATGAGGTGCAATCAAATGGAGGCTCTTACTGCTAGGATAAATGAGGCAGAAGAATTAGTGATATAGAAGACCAAATGATGGGGGCGCCTGGGTGGCTCAGTGGGTTAGGGCCTCTGCCTTTGGCTCACGTCATGATCCCAGGGTCCTGGGATCGAGCCCCACATCGGGCTCTCTGCTCAGCAGGGAGCCTGCTTCCTCCCTCTCTCTCTGCCTGTCTCTCTGCCTACTTGTGATCTCTGTCTGTCAAATAAATAAATAAAATATTAAAAAAAAAGACCAAATGATGGAGAATAAAGAAGGCTGAGCAAAAGAGAGACAAACAACTACTGGACCAATAGGGGAGAATTCAAGAGATAAGTGATGCCATAAAGACAAAACAATACTAGAATAATTGGGATCCCAGAAGAAGAAGAAAGAGAGAGGGGAGCAGAAGGTATATTGGAGCAAATTATAGTAGAGGATTTCCCTAATATGGCAAAGGGAACAAGCATCAAAATCCAGGAGGCACAGAGAACACCCCTAAAATCAAAATAGGTCCACACCCTATTATCTAACAGTAAAACTTACTAGTCTTAGTGACAAAGAGAAAATCCTGAAAGCAGATCAGGACAAGAGGTCCTGATATAACATACAATGGTAGAAATATTAGGTTGTCAGCAGGCTTTTCCACAGAGACCTAGCAGGCCAGAAAGAACTGGCATGATATATTCAGAGCACTAAATGAGAAAAATATGCAACCAAGAATACTATATCAAGATAGGCTGTCATTGAAAATAAAGGAGAGATAAAAAGCTGCCAGGACAAACAAAAATTAAAAGAATTTGCAAACACCAAACCAGGGAATATTGAAAGGGATCCTTTAACCAAAGAGAGAATCTGAAAGTAGTAGACCAGAAAGGGACAGAGACAATATACAGTAACAGTCACCTTACAGGCAATGCAATGGCACTAAATTCATATCTTTCAATAGTTATCCTGAATATAAATGGGCTAAATGCCTCAATCAAAAGACACAGGGTATCAGAATGGATAAAAAACAAGACACATCAATATGTTGTCTACAAGAAACTCATTTTAGACCCAAAGACACCTCCAAATTTAATGTGAGGGGGTGGAAAACAATTTACCATGCTAATGGGCATCAAAAGAAAGCTGGGGTGACAGTCCTTATATCAGATAAATTAGATTTTAAGCCAAAAACTATAATAAGAGATGAGGAAGGACACTATAGTATACTTAAAGGGTCTTGCCAACAGGAAGATCTAACAATTTTAAATATCTATACTCCTCACATGGGAGCAGCCAATTATATAAACCAATTGATAACAAAATCAAAGAAACACATTGACAATAATACAATAATAGCACAGGACTTTAACACCCCCTTCATTGAAATGGACAGACCATCTAAGCAAAAGATCAACAAGAAAATGAAGACTATTTTTAAAGGAGCACCTGGGTGGCGCAGTCATTAAGTGTCTGGTCATGATCCCAGGGTCCTCAGATCAAGCCCTGCATTGGGCTTCCTGCTCAGTGGGAAGTCTGCTTCTCCCTCTCCCACTCCCCCTGCTTCTGTTCCTTCTTTCGCTGTGTCTTTCTGTCAAATAAGTAAATAAAAGCTTTTTTTAAAAAAGGCTTTAAATGACACATAGGACTGGATGGACATCACAGATATATTCAGAAACATTCCATCCCAAAGCAGAATACACATTCTTCTCTAGTGCACATGGAACGTTCTCCAGAATAGATCACATCCTGGGTCACAAATCAGGTCTCAACCAGTACCAAAAGACTGAGATCATTCCCTGCATATTTTCAGACCACAATGCTTTGAAACTAGAACTCAAGCACAAGAGGAAAGTTGGAAATAACTCAAATATATGGAGCCTAAAGAGAATCCTACTAAAGAATGAATGGGTCAACCAGGAAATTAAAGAAGAGTTTTTTAAAATTCGTGTAAAGAAATGAAAATGAAAACATAACCATTCAAAATCTCTGGGACACAGCAAAGGTGGTCCTGAGAGGAAATTATATAGCAATACAAGCCTTTCTCAAGAAACAAGAAAGGTCTCAAGTACACAACCTAAACCTACACCAGAAGGAGCTGGAGAAAGAACAGCAAAGAAAGCCTAAACCCAGCAGGAGAAGAAACATAATAAAGATCAGAGCAGAAATCAATGAAATAGAAACCAAAAGAATAGTAGAACAAATCAGCAAGACTAGGAGCTTGTTCTTTGAAAGAATTAATAAGATTGATAAAGCCCTGGCCAGACTTATCAAAAAGAAAAGAGAAAGGACCCAAATTAATAAAATCATGGATGAAAGAGGAGAGATCACAACCAACACCAAAGAAATACAAACAATTATAAGAACATATTATGAGCAACTATATGCCAGCAAATTTGACAATCTGGAAGAAATGGATGCATTCCTAGAAAGACATAAACTACCAAAACTGAATCAGGAGGAAATAGAAAACCTGAACAGACCCATAGCCAGTAAGGAAATTGAAGCAGTCATCAAAAATCTCCCAACAAACAAGAGCCCAGGGCCAGATGGTTTCCCAGGGGAATTTTACCAAACATTTAAAGAAGAATTAATACCTATTCTCCTGAAACTCTTCCAACAAATAGAAATGGAAGGAAAACTTCCAAACTCATTTTATGAGGCCAGCATTACCTTGATCCCAGATAAAGACACCATCAAAAAGGAGAATTGCAGACCAATATCCCTGATGAACATGGATGCAAAATTTCTCACCAAAATACTAGCCAATAGAATTCAACAGTACATTAAAAGGATTATTCACCACGACCAAGTGGGATTTATTCCAGGGCTGCAAGGTTGGTTCAACATCCACAAATCAATCAATGTGATACAATACATTAATTAAAGAAAGAACAAGAACCATATGATACTCTCAACAGATGCTGAAAGAGCATTTGACAAAGTACAGCATCCTTTCCTGATCAAAACTCTTCACAGTGTAGGCATAGAGGGTACATACCTCAATATCATCAAAGCCATCTATGAAAAACCCACAGCAAATATCATTCTCAATGGAGAAAAACTGAGAGCTTTTCCACTAAGGTCAGGAACATGGCAGGGCTGTCCATTATCACCACTGCCATTCAGCATAGTACTAGAAGTCCCAGCCTCAGCAATCAGACAGCAAAAAGAAATGAAAGGCATCCGAATCAGCAAAGAAGTCAAACTCTCACTCTTTACAGATGAATGATACTATATGTGGAAAACCCAAAAGACTCCACTCCAAAACTGCCAGAACTGATAAAGGAATTCAGTAAGGTGTCAGGATATAAAATCAATGCACAGAAATCAGTTGCATTTCTTTACACCAACAACAGACAGAAAAAAGAGAAATTAAGGAGTCAATCCCATTTATAATTGCACCCAAAACCATAAGATGCCTAGGAATAAACCTAACCAAAGTGGAAAAGAACCTGTACTCAAAAAACTATAAAGGACTTATGAAAGAAATTGAGGAAGACAGAAAGAAATAGAAAAATGTTCCATGCTCATGGATTGGAAGAACAAATATTGCGAAAATGTTTATGCTACCCAAAGCAATCTACACACTTAGTGCAATCCCTATCAAAATACCATCAATGGGGTGCCTCAGTGGCTCAGTCTTTAGGCATCTGCCTTTGGCTCAGGTCGTGATCCCAGAGTCCTGGGACTGAGTACCGTATCGGGCTTCCCACTGAGCTTCTCCTTCTCCCACTCCCCCTGATTGTGTTCCCTCTTTCGCTGTGTCTCTCTCTGTCAAATAATAAATATATATTTTTTAAATACCATCAATGTTTTTCAAAGAAATGTAAAAAATAATCCTAAAATTTATATGGAACCAGAAAAGACCCCGAATAGGCAGAGGAATGTTGAAAAAGAACCAAAATTGGCAGCATCACGATTATAGACTTCAAGCTCTACTACAAAGTATACCTAGAATGGTATGGTATGGTACATACATACATACTATGGGATGGTATGCTACTGACACAAAACCAAACACACAGATCAAAGGAACAGAATAGAGAGCCCAGAAATGGACCCTCAACTCTATGGTCAACTAATCTTCGACAAGCAGGAAAGAATGTCCAATGGGAAAAAAAAAAAAAAGACAGTCTCTTCAACAAATGGTGTTGGGAAAATTGCATAGCTACATGAAGAAGAATGAAACTGAACCATTTCCTTACACAACACACAAAAATAGACTCGAAATGGATGAAAGACCTCAATGTGAGATAGGAATCCATCAAAATCCTTGAGGAGAACACAGGCAGCAGCCTCTTCCTGGAAACATCGCCAAAGACAAGAGAAGCAAGGGCAAAATGAACTAGTGAGACTTCATCAAGATCAAAAGCTTTTGCACAACAAAGGAAACAGTCAACAAAACCAAAAGACAACTGACAGAATAGAAGAATATATTTGCAAACGACATATCAGATAAAGGGCTAATATGCAAAATCTATAAAGAACTTATCAAACTCAACACCCAAAGAACAAATAATCCAATCAAGAAATGGGCAGAGGACATGAACAGACCTTTCTGCAAAGAAGACATCCAGATGGCCAACAGACACATGAAAAAGTGCTCCACATCACTTGGCATCAGGGAAATACAAATCAAAACCACAATGAGATACCACCTCACACCAGTCAGAATGGCTAAAATTAACCAGTCAGGAAATGACAGATGTTGGCAAGGATGCAGAGAAAGGGGAACCCTCCTACACTGTTGGTGGGAATGCAAGCTGGTGCAACCACTCTGGAAAACAGTATGGAGGGTCCTCAAAATGTTGAAAACAGAGCTACCCTGTGACCCAGCAATCACACTACTGGGTATTTACCCTAAAGATACAAATGCAGTGATCCAAAGGGGTACATGCACTCCAATGTTTATAGCAGCAATGTCCACAATAGCCAAACTTTGGAAAGAACCAACATGTCCATCAACAGATGAATGAATAAAGAAGATGTGGTGTATATACACACACACACACACACACACACACACACACACACAATGGAATAGTATGCAGCTATCACAAAATGAAATTTTGCCCTTTGCAGCAACATGGATGGAACTAGAGGGTAGTATGCTAAGCGAAATAAGTCAATCGAGAAAGACAATTATGATATGATCTCTCTGATATGAGGAATTTGAGAGGCAGGGGGTGGGTGTCATGGGGAGAAAGGAGGAAAAAAATGAAACAAAATGGGACCAGGGAGGGAGACAAACCTTAAGAGACTCTTAATCTCATGAAACAAACTGAGGGTTGCTGGGGGGAGGTTGTGAGGCATGGGGGTGGCTGGGTTATTGACATTGGGGAGGTTATGTGCTATGGTGAGTGCTGTGAATTGTGCAAGACTGATGATTCACAGACCTGTACCCTTGATGCAAATAATACATTATATGTTAATTTTTAAAAAAGAATATAACTACCATATGACTCAGCAGCCCCACATTGAGGTATATATCCAAAGGAAATAAAATCAGTGTCTTAAAGAGATGTCTGCACTCCCATGTTCATTGTAGAATTACTCATAGTACCTAAGATATGAAAACAATGTAAACTGGAGGAATGAATAAAGAAGTTGTGGTGCATACATATACACAATGGAATATAATTCAGCCCTAAAAAAGAAGGAAATTCTGCCATTTGCGACAACATGGATGAAACTGGAAGGCATCATGCTGAATGAAATAAGCCAGTAAGCCAGACAAAGACATATACTATATGGTATCATTTCTTGGTGGAATCTAAACAAACAAATAAAAAGTCAAATTCATAAAAACAGAGAGCAGAATGGTGGTTGCCAGGGACTGGGGAGTGGAGGAAATGGGGACATGTTGGTCAAAGAGTACAAAATTCTAACCATAGATGAATAAGTTCTGGGGATGCAAGTTACAGCATGGCGTCTGTAGTTAATAATACTATATTGTGCACTTGAAATTTGCTAAGAGAATAAATTTTCTTTCCCCAAACTGAACAGTTTTTATTTTTTATTGAAATATAACTGACATAACATCGTGCAAGTTTCAGATGTACAACATGCTGATTTTATACACTTGTGTATTGCAACATGGAAAAAATTTTTAAGGTTTTATTTTTTTATTTGAGAGAGTAAACAAGCAAGAGGGAGAGAACACAAGCAGGGGGGTGGAGCAGAAGGAGAGGGAGAAGCAGACTCCCTGCTGAGTAGGGAGCCCAACTCAGGGACCTGAGCAGAAGGCAGACGCCTAATCAACTGAGTCACCCAGGCACCCCACAAAGTGTAAAATTTAGGTGTTATCAACACCCACACAAATGGTAATTCTGTGAGTGAGGGCATGTTAATTAACCTCATTGTACTAATCATTTCACACTATATGGTATATCAAGTCATCACATTGTACACTTTAAATAGATGCCATTTTATTTGTCAGTTATATCTCAATACAGTTGGGAAATTTTTTTAACCCTAACTTTTTCATTTCCTTCCCTGTTGTTTCTCCCCTCCCTCCAGGACCCCATCTTCACCATCTTCCAGTAAGGTAGGAGTCAGGATAGAATTAACCAAGGGTCTCTATTACTTTTGTTGGCTCCTTACATCCCTGTAACAATAGGACTGCCTAATATTAGACAGGAGTCCCCTGTTTTGGAGGCATAATTAGAAATACTACTCTAGCTTTTTCTAGAAATTTTTTCTAGAAATATTTCTAGAAAATTTTTTTTCTAGAAATACTTCTATTTCTAGAAATATTACTCTACTTTTAAGTAACTGTTTTTCTTGATCTGAACAAACAACAGAAACTTTTGTTTGCAAAGTTGTAGTAAGTAACAGCCAAGAGAGTTGGGAAGAGGCTGAGGGAGGCTCATTATACTAATTATCTAGGGATCCCAAACCCCATCAAACTTTGGAGAAGAGTAGATCCCTTAGGAAAACAAAGATGAAACCTAAATCTTTCAACCCTGATGTCACCTCCACAAAGAGATGTGTTTGTTCCAGGAATAGCTCACCCACTCTCCCCTAGAGCCCCATTGTCCACGGAAGAAATATCATCTCCCAGAGATTGAGCCAATACGAAGATGTAATAAAAGTCTCTATCAGTCAAAATCACCCCCATTAGTCCAAGAGGAGGATGAAGGAGAAATGCACCAAATGATAACTATATTTTTCCAAGGCTTCCCCCAGGATGGTCTTGCTGAAAATGGAAGACTTCAACATTCTGTGCTCAGCAGATCCTACAACCTGAGGATGAATGGATTCAAGTTCAGGGAAACCCTCCTACCCAGGGAATGCCAGCTGATCATTCAGGATGCTTTGGGGAAAGACAGGTGTTCTTAGAGAATGCTGTGGAATTCATGAGAGATGAAGATCTCACACTAACAGCGTAAGATTCCCATGTAGAGCCTTAGACAATATTGCAACCTCAAGAAGTACCCATGAGGACCAGGTATCTTCTGCTATCCTGTGAGTAATGTACTTGGCATGGCCTGATTGGGACTTCCCCAGAGGGCTACTAGACCCCTGACCTGGACCTGTGGGCTAACCTCCACCTTGGCATGGCAAAGTGACTTCTTCAACCCTCCTATTCCATGCACTTTGTTCTTATATTCCTTTATAAGACTGGCACATCGAACATACACATGGTATAACTTTAGCCCCACCCACCATCCAGGTCAAAGTTCAGCAGACCTCCTTATTCATTCAGTCGCTCACTCACATTGAGGAATTTTGTCTGTCCCACCCTGTACACTAGTTAATTGGCCCTTGGAAAACCCAAAGCTCTGGACATTATTGAGTCTGGGTGAAACCTTTAATGCTTTTCCTTAGAAGGAAAAGATCTCACCCTCCTTTCAAATGAACTGTCCAGAGACCATGCAATTCCAGCATAGTAGGACGAATCTCCAGGAGATACACAGATTTCCCCACTGGGCACTGCATAACTAACTTAAAACAGTGAATGCTCTAGGTAGATGGTGAGGCATGTTCAGGCTTTTAGGCTGCCAGGAAAGTGTCTTCATTCACCAAGTATATAAGATAAAAGAGGAAATGCCTAGGATTCGAGATGTGGCCAATTTCCCATCCTATCTGGACTCCCCTTCCCCCCAGAGGTTGACTTCTGGTTAGAAATAGGAAAAAAGCCAGAAGATTATCAGCAGCACTATCCATGTCCCAAATCCTTGGGCTGGTCACAGTGTTTTCATGGTTTGTCTGTGTTAAGATTATGATTTAGTGTAAAGCCAGAGCTTTGACCTCCCCTCACACTTGCATCCAACTCTTCCTCATCTTAGTCTCTATTCCATCTTTCTTCCACTGTGTCCCACCAGGACTTCTCCTAAAAAGCCTTCATTCTATTAGCTCCTGATGGTGTTTCTGGGTATCATATTCATGTTGGATCCTGCTTCCGGGTATCATGTTTATGTTGGATCTTGCTTCTGTTCCAGAACAGCTGAGTAAGTTTCTTGGCCCCCAGGCTCACCTTTGCACCTCAAAGACCAACCTCTCTAACTCTCTCTCTCTTTTTTAAGTAGACTCCACATCCAGCATGGAGCCCAGTGGGGGTCTTGAATGCACAAGCCTGAGATCAAGAGTCAAATGCTTTACCAACTGAGCCGCCCAGGCTCCCCATAGGCCTCTTTTTCAAATGGCTGAGAATCTAAACAACGTTAAGCCTAGGAATAACACTGAGGAATAGCTGTCGTTATGCCCTCAGAGGCTAATCAACTATTTTGTGTTAATAACTGTGAACAAATGTCAGATATAGTGGTAGTTTGTAGAATGAATGGTGTGGTTGGTGCTAAAAAGAAGATAAAACCATAACAAAAGGAAAAGTGTATACAGTTTACCAGTTCATCCTTTCTACTGGTATCCCCTAGCATTTCCTTCATCCCAAGTACCTAACATAGGTCCCAATCTTATTCTCCAGTGACTGGCAAATAATTCTTGCTACAGCTCTGCAAGGTAATTAAGGTTGTAATTGATAATGTCTAAGGGAGGAAACTTACAGGAATTCTGACTTTAAGATTTTAATTTTTAAGGAATCTCTACACCTAACATGAGACTCAAACTCACAACCCTGAAATCATGCTCTATTAACTGAGCCAGCCAGGCACTGTTAGGGAATGCTGACTTTTAAAAAGAGACCCTTTTAAGGTTTGGGGGGGGTTTGCTGCTGGGAGCACTTTGGCAGACATAACCAGAGCTCCACTTACTAGCTCAAAACCCAGACTGTCTCAAAGATGGAGAATATCTCCTTAGAGAATGTTTGTGGGGAGACATTTCCACCTTCTCATGAGGAAAAGCAAGCTCTCTTCACATGAGCCAATTTAAGATTAGTTGGCATATGACTCTGCAAGGTTGCTGGCCCCTAGGAAGTACGATATAAATGACGTGTCCTCAACCTCTTCTGTGTCAAATGCCACCCCATTGCTCTCTCAGGCATTTGAGGTGCTGTTCACTCATTCAGTAAATGTTTACTGAAGCTGATTATTTCAGAAAACTTGTTCTAAGGGCTGTAACAAATACAAATTAGTAGACATTTTTTGACCCAATGAGCAACAAATGAAAAACAAGTATAAAATTCAATAAAAATCAAACAAGATATAATAAAATTATGGGGGATACAGAGGAAAGAATCACTCATTCAGAAGAGGTTTCATAAAAATGATAGCACTTTTTAAGGAGAGAGTTAAAGGATAAATAGGATGTGAAAGGCTAATAATTGCCGAACCAATGTCACATGCAGAAACACAGATGCATAAAATGGAACTAAGATATTGTAAAGAGTCTATTCTATCTAAGACCTACAAGAAAATGTTGAGAGAAGAACACGGATATACCATCTGAGAACAGATCCTTAAGGACCTAACTAACAAACCCTCTTAGAAATTTTTATTTATAAACACATTATTCAAATTATGCTATTTTGATTTGTAAGAGTTGTGTCTTTCTCTCATAAATACTCTCTCTCTCTCTCTTTATTAATCTAAATACTAGTGAAAGGCATCACATTTTCAGGTAATCTTGAAAAGCAATAGAGTTCTATACATTCTAAATCAGTTTATCTGAGTATATGTAACTGTGCAGTGAATGGCTAAGTTAAACAAAAAGATTTCCTACCCTCAAATATGAACTGTTTTATGTTTGTAAAGATCCACTATTGGACTAAATATAAGAATAAAAAGCATGGAAAATAGACTATAATATTAGGGGTAAAGGGATTTGTTCAGTATCAAGAATGAAATTTTGTTGGGTTAAAAAAGTAAGCAAGCAAAAATCTTTAAAAAAAAAAAAAAGTAAGCAAGAGGGGCACCTGCGTGGCTCAGTGGGTTAGGCCTCTACCTTCGGATCAGGTCATGGTCTCAGGGTCCTGGGATCGAGCCCCACATCTGGCTCTCTGCTCAGCGAGGAGCTTGCTTCCTCCTCTCTCTCTGCCTGCCTCTCTGACTACTTATAATCTCTGTCTATCAAATAAATAATTAAATCTTTTTTAAAAAAGTAAGCAAGGATAACTTTTGCGTTGGGGCCTTACTTACAGCACCCTGAAAACCACCATTTTCTCCTCCAACACAAAAATGCCTGGGACCAAGCAAGAGACAAAAATCCCCAGGGTATCTACACAACAAGCCTGAATAGTGACTAGTAGGAAGATACCACCCTCATGAAAACAAAGGGCTCCTTCAGCTGAAAATGGAACACTCATCCCTCTTTCCTTTCAGTTCCAAGTGCCCTCAGGTACCCAGAACACCACAAATCCTGATGCTGCACACCTCTGATTGGCCACCCCCAGCGGATGTCAGAGGAGCCATGAGGAACCACACCACTGTCACTGAGTTTGTCCTCCTGGGGCTCTCAGATGCCTGTGAGCTACAGATGCTCATCTTCCTGGGGCTGCTCCTGACCTACCTACTAACTCTGCTGGGGAACCTCCTCATTGTGGGCATCACCCTCATGGACAGGCGCCTCCACACCCCGATGTACTACTTCCTCCGCAACTTTGCTGTCCTGGAGATATGGTTCACCTCAGTCATCTTCCCCAAGATGCTAACCAACATCCTGACTGGATACAAAACCATTTCCCTCCCTGGCTGTTTCCTACAAAGTTTCCTCTATTTCTTCCTGGGCACCACTGAGTTCTTCCTACTGGCAGTGATGTCCTTTGACAGGTATGTGGCCATATGTAACCCCTTGCGTTATGCCACCATCATGAGCAAAAGGGTCTGTGTCCAGCTAGTTCTTTGTTCATGGATGACGGGATTCCTTCTCATCATCTTTCCAAGTTTCATCACTTTTCAACAGCCATTCTGTGGCCCCAATGTCATTAATCATTTCTTCTGTGACAACTTCCCACTCCTGGAGCTCATATGTACAGACACGAGTCTGATAGAGCTCCTGGGCTTTATTACGGCCAACGTCAGTTTACTGGGCACATTGTCCGTGACGGCCACCTGCTATGGCCACATCCTCCACACCATCCTGCGCATCCCCTCAGCCAAGGAGAGGCAGAAAGCCTTCTCAACCTGCTCCTCCCACATCATTGTCGTGTCTCTCTTCTATGGCAGCTGCATCTTCATGTACATCCGGTCAGGGAAGGGCAATGAGGGAGAGGACAAAAACAAGGTGGTGGCCTTGCTCAATACCGTGGTGACCCCGATGCTCAATCCCTTCATCTACACTCTGAGGAACAAACAGGTGAAACAGGTGTTTAGAGAGCGAATGAGCAAGCTCCTCTCATAAAAATGAGCTGGGCCTGAGAGAGGGCAAGTTTATCTCCTTGCCTAAACCTCTAAACAGGCAGTCTTGTCCTGATCCCCATGAACTACCTCCTTCTTGACAGTTTTTACCATGTGCTGTAATCTACAGTGGTTTCTCACACGTATTATTGGCTCATGCAATCTCAGAGCGTACAGAAAATTCAGTATCCACTGCTATGTTGGTATGTGTTCATGCTTCTGACCCTGAGCTTTATCTGAATTTCTCAGTTTTGTCTCATTTTAAGTTATAACAATAAACGGGGGTGCCTGGATGGCTCAGTTGGTTGAACAGTTGACTCAACTTCAGCTCTGGTCATGATCTCAGGGTCATGAGATCAAGCCCCAAGTTCAGCTTCGCACTGAGTGCATAGTCTGTTTGAGATTCTCTCCCGCCCCCTTCCTCCCCACCCTGCTCGCACACTCTCTCTCTCTCTCTCAAATAAATAAATAGATAATATTTTTAAAAAGTTATAATGACAAAGAGCAACCATCTTCACTAGAGCCTTTCATAACTGATAAAAAGATCCTCAACAAGAATATACTCATGAGGGACGCCTGGGTGGCTCAGTTGGTTAAGCAGCTGCCTTCGGCTCAGGTCATGATCCCAGCGTCCTGGGATCGAGTCCCACATCGGCCTCCTTGCTCACCGGGGAGCCTGCTTCTCCCTCTGCCTCTGCCTGCCATTCTGTCTGCCTGTGCTCGCTCTCTCTCCCTCTCTCTCTCTGACAAATAAATAAATAAAATCTTTAAAAAAAAAAAAAAAAGAATATACTCATGAGGGGCACCTGGGTGACTCAGTTGGTTTAGCGACCGCCTTTGGCTCAGGTCACGATCCTGGAGTCCTGGGATCGAGTCCCACATTGGGCTCCCTTCGCAGCCGGGAGTCTGCTTCTCCCTCTGAAACTCTCCCCTCTCGTGCTCTCTCTCTCACTCTCTCTCAAGTAAATAAATAAAATATTTTCTAAAAAAAGAATATATTGGTGATAAACTTCAGAAGTAAGACATATATGGAAAACTTAATGATGTGAAATATCCAAGACATAATAAAGTGAAGAAAGTATCAGGTATAAGGGGCACCTGGGTGGCTCAGTCGGTTGAGTGTCTGCCTTCAGCTCAGGTCATGAACCCAGGGCCCTGAGAGCCGGTCCTACATCAAGGTCCCTGCTCAGTGGGGATCTTGCTTCTCCCTCTCCCTCTACCCTTCCCCCAACCTGGTACTCTCTCTCTCTCTGCTTCCTCACTCTCTCAAATAAATAAATAATATCTTTTTAAAAAAAGAAAGTAGGGGAGCCTGGGTGGCTCAGTCGTTGGACATCTGCCTTCGGCTGGGGTCCTGATCCCAGGATCCTGGGATCAAGCCCCACTTCGGGCTCCCTGCTCAGTGGGAACCCTGCTGTCCCTCTCCCACTCCCCCTGCTTGAGTTCCCTCTCTCGTTGTGTCTCTCTGTCAAATAATAAATAAAATCTCTTTTTAAAAAAAAGTATCAATATTAAAACACTAAATCAAGGTGTGCCTGGGTGGCTCAGTCATTAACCATCTGCCTTCAGCTCAGGTCATGATCCCAGGGTTCTAGGATCGAGCCCTGTGTCCGCTCTTTGCTCAGCAGGAAGTCTGCTTCTCCCTCTCCCACTTCCTGTGCTTGTGTTCCTTCTCTCGCTGTGTATCTCTCTGTTAAATAAATAAATAAAATCTTTTTTAAAAAAACATAAAATCAAGAACTAACAAATAGAAAAATCAAACTCTATATAAAATCTGAAAAGATAATACAATACACATAAGGATCTAATAAATGATTAAGTAGGCTTTCTAATCAGTTAAAAAAAAAAAAAAGGAGTTCAAATCAATAAATGATGTCAAGACTATTGGCTAACCGGGTAGAAACTTTCCTTTCAGAAAGATTAGAATTAGTACTTGGTTGGTTGGTTGGGGAAGAAGGGGAAGTTAAAGCAGAAGAATAATTTAAAAGTGATACACACCTTAAGTACTTATTTGAAATTAAGCCTACAAGCAAATATGTATTCACTAATCTAAAAATATCCTTTTCTATGAGCATGAGTGTGATGTTGTTGTAGTCTTTCTTATTTAAACCACATTCATTATGCACCCTCTCTAATTATCAGGCTTTGTTTCAGTAATACAAAAGTCTCAAAGATGCTTGGGAAACTATCTGAGAACAGAATTCTAGAACTTTTGTTTTATGTTTGTTTGCCAGTCTTCACAGTTCTTGCCCACACCTCAATCAACCACATTTTTTCATTATTTGGCTCTATGGAATCTGTTGAAAGGAATCAACTTGGTTTTCATAGAGACAGCTTTGTTTTTATACTCATATTTCATCGGTTTATCTTTATTTAGTGAATATATGTGAATATAATAACAAGTCTAATTATCAAGTCAAAATTTGGAAACAAACAACTGATTCTTGGTACAAACCAGTTGGTGGGTACTACAGAAGTCTACTAGCTACAAAGCGAGTAGGTACAAGGCATGTTGTGGACATCAATCATTTTGAGAAGCAGTATAGTACAGAGATTGGAAGCCCCTCAAAAAGTACTGGAAGCCTAATACCTAGGTTGAGATCCCAGATATCTACTAGCTATTGAATCTTGATTAAGCAATACTTCTTTGTATCTCAGTTTTATATATGGATAGTATAGATAGATATATGTATAATATTTGAGGTAGTGTCTACCTCATAGAATCCTTATAAACATTAATGCATTAAGATTTGTAATAATGCTTAGCACAGGGCTTGGTGCAGACCAAGTACACATTAAAAAACAGGTTTTATGTTTTACTGAAGGAATAAGTTAAATAAATGAAGGTAAATTAAGAAATCATCTAGCATCTTGAAGAAAAAGTGAAGCTAGACCTTAAATTCCAGTAAGTTCAAAATAAATCAAATAGATAAATATAAACCATGAAAACGTTAAAAAAGAAAATATAAGTAAAAGTTGTCTTATTAAAGATATGGAGGGAGTTTTTTAATGAAAGAAACATAAAAAAAGTTTATAAACTTGGTTATTGAAAATTTTTAGACTTCTTCAGGAAAAAAAAATAACCTGTAAATGATATAATAACCATATGTGCTTTCTACTGCCTGGCATCCATTCTTCATTCTTAAAATTAAAGGATTCTGATTTTCCTCCTCCCATTCTCAGTCCATGTAGCTAAGATGATGCTGACTTCATCCCCCAACCAATCAGAGCATGGCCATCTTATCAGCTATTGCTACACGACTAAAATCAGCCCAGTGAAACCAAATGAGTCTCAATTCAGAGATAGAGGAACTGATGGAAGAGAAACTCTCTCTGCTGGACTTGAAGGTAGAAGAATGCAGGAAAAAAAGAGAAGACACAAATTACCAGTAAGAGAGTAACAAATAAGAGAGTGGACACCACTATGGATTCTATATGCATTAAAAGGTAATAAGGGAATATTATGAACAAGTCTGTGTCAACTTATATGACAACTTAGATGAAATGGATAAATTTCTTGGGAGACACAAACTACTAAAGCTCAACCAAAATATAATAGATAACTTCAATAGTCCTATGTCTTTTTTAAAAATTGCATTTGTAATTTTAAAACCCCCCAAAAAGAAAAGTTCAGACCCAGAGGGCCTCACTGGTTAACTTTACTAATTATAATATCAGTACTCTGCAAACTATCCAAATTAACCTATGAAGCTAACATTACCGTTATTTGGTATCAAACCTTGATTTCAATCTGATATCAAAATCAGACAAAGATATTATCAACAAAGAAAATTATGAATATCCCTCAGGAATATAAATGAAAAAAATGTTAACAAAACTTTGGCAGATTATTTCCAATAATATAGCAAAATAATACATCCTTAACCAAGTGAAGGTTATCCCACAAATACAAGATTGGCTCAACATCCAAAAATCAGTCTTGTAATTAGCTATATTAGCAGAATAAAAGAGGAAAAAATACATGATCATCTCACTATATACAGAAAAAGCACTTAACAAAATTCAACACTTATACATGATTTAAAAAAAAAAAAAAACTCTTAGAAAATTAGGATAGAAGAGAATGTCCTCAAGCCAATAAAGGGTATTTGTGAAAAACCTACAGTAAACATCATACTAAATGGGAAAAGACAAGGGGTGCCTGGGTGGCTCAGTTGGTTAAGCATCTGCCTTCAGCTTAGGTCATGATCTCAGTGTCCTGGGATCGAGCCCATGTCGGGCTCCCTGCTCAGTGGGGAGTCTGCATCTCCTTCTCCCTCTGCCACTCTCTTGTTTTCTCTCACTCTATGTCAAATAAGTAAATGAAATCTTTAAAAAAAAAAAAAAAACTTGTGGTGCCTGGGTGGCTCAGTCATTGAGCATCTGCCTTCAGCTCAGGTCATGATCCTGGGGTCCTGGGATCGAGCTCCGCATTGGGCTCCCTGCTTGGCAGGAAGCCTGCTTCGCCCTCTCTCACTGTGTCTCTCTCTGTCAAATAAATAAATAAAATCTTAAAAAAAAAAAACCTCATACAACTCAATACCAAAAAACAAAACAAAACAAAACAAAATAAGCTGATTTAAAAATGGCCAGAGAACCTGAATAGACATTTTTCTAAATAAGCCAAACAGATGACCAACAGACACATGAAAAGATACTCAGCATCACTGATCATCACGGAAATCCACGTGCCCCTTCAGATCACTACGATATATCACTTCACAACAGTCAGAATGGGTAGTATCAAATAGATAAGAAATAACAAATGTTGGCATGGCTGTGGAAAAAGGGAGCCCTCATACACTGTTGGGGGAATGTAAATTGGTGCAGCCACTATGGAAAACAGTGTGGAGGTTCCTCAAACTATTAAAAATAGAAACACCACACATACAACCCAGTAACTCCAAAAACACTAATTCAAAAAGATAGATGCACTCCTGTGCTTACTGCAGCATTATTTACAATAGCCAAAATATGAAAGCAGACCAAGCGTCCATCTATTGATAAATGAATTAAAAAAATATGGTATATAAACACAATGAAATATTATTCAGCCATAAAAAGAATGGGATCTTGCCATTCATGTCAACATGGATAGATCGAGTGCATACTGCTAAGTGAAAAAAGTCAGATAAAGAAAAATACCATATGGTTTCATCTATATGTGAAATCTAAAAACAACACAAACAAACAAGACACAGAAACAGACTTATAAGAGACTCTTGATAGAGAACATACTGAGGGTTGACAGGTAGGTGGGGGATGGGCTAGATGGCTGATGGGCACTAAGGAAGACACTTGTGATGAGCACAGGGTGTTGTATGTAAGTGATAAACCACTAACTTCTACTCCTAAAACCAGTATTGCACAGGGGTGCCTGGATGGCTCAGTGGGTTAAAGCCTCTGCCTTTGGCTCAGGTCATGATCCTGGGGTCCTGGATCAAGCCCCACATCGGGCTCTCTGTTCATCAAGGAGCCTGCTTCCTCCTCTCTCTCTACCTGCCTCTCTGCCTACTTGTGATCTCTGTTTGTCAAATAAATAAAAATTTAAAAAAAAAACAATATTGTACATAGTTAACTATGTTAATTAATTAGAATTTAAATAAAAATTTAAGGAAAAAAAAAGTAACAGACTTATAAATACAGAGAACACTCTGTATTTAAGAAACTAGCAGTTGCCAGAGGGTAGGTGATAGATAAAATAGCTGAAGGGGATTAAGAGACACTAACTTCCATTTATAAAATAAGTAAGTCACAGAATGAAAAGTACAACATAAGGAATATAGTCCATAATGTAATAACTTTGTATAGTGACAGCTGGCAACTACACTGATCATGGTGAATATTTTATCATGTATATAATAATTGAATCACTACGTTGTATACCTGAAACTAATATAATATATATGTCAACTATACCTCAATTTAATTTTTTTATTTTTTTATTTTTTATAAACATATAATGTATTATTAGCCCCAGGGGTACAGGTCTGTGAATCGCCAGGTTTACACATTTCACATCACTCACCATAGTACATACCCTCCCCAATATACATAACCCCACCACCCTCTCCCTACCCCCTCCCCCTGGCAACCCTCAGTTTTGTGACATTAAGAGTCTTTTATGGTTTGTCTCCCTCCCGATCCCATCTTGTTTCATTTATTGTTTTCCTACCACCCAAACACCCCACATTGCATCTCCACTTCCCTATATCAGGGAGATCATGAGATAGTTGTCTTTCTCCGATTGACTTATTTCGCTAAGCATAATACCCTCTAGTTCCATCCACGTCGTCGCAAATGGCAAAATTTCATTTCTTTTGATGGCTGCATAGTATTCCATTGTGTGTGTATATATATACCACAACTTCTTTATCCATTCATCTGTTGATGGACATCTAGGTTCTTTCCATAGTTTGGCTATTGTGGACATTGCTGCTATAAACATTCAGGTGCACGTGCCCCTTCAGATCACTACGTTTGTATCTTTAGGGTAAATACCCAGTAGTGCAATTGCTAGGTTGTAGGGTAGCTCTATTTTCAACTTTTTGAGGAATCTCCATGCTGTTTTCCAGAGTGGTTTTCCACGAGCTTGCATTCCCACCAACAGTGTAGGAGGGTTCCCCTTTCTCCCCATCCTTGCCAGCATCTGTCCTTTCCTGACTTGTTGATTTTAGCCATTCTGACTGGTGTGAGGTGGTATCTCATTGTGGTTTTGATTTGTATTTCCCTGATGCCAAATGATGTGGAGCACTTTTTCATGTGTCTGTTGGCCATCTGGATGTCTTCTTTGCAGAAAGGTCTGTTCATGTCCTCTGCCCATTTCTTGATTGGATTATTTGTTCTTTGGGTGTTGAGTTTGGTAAGTTCTTTATAGATTTTGGATACTAGCCCTTTATCTGATACATCGTTTGCAAATATCTTTTCCCATTCTGTCAGTTGTCTTTTGGTTTTGTTAACTGTTTCCTTTGCTGTGCAAAGCTTTTGATCTTGATGAAGTCCCAATAGTTCATTTTTGCCCTTGCTTCCCTTGTCTTTGGCGATGTTCCTAGGAAAAAGTTGCTGCGGCTGAGGTCAAAGAGGTTGCTGCCTTCAACTATACCTCAATTTAAAATAAAAATTAAAATAAAGCAACAAAAAGGAAAAAAATATATCACCTGTAAAAGAACAATTAGACTATTTGCTAATCAAAAGTAGCTATGAGGGCACCTGGGTGGCTCAGTGGGTTAAAACCTCTGCCTTCAGCTCAGGTCATGATCTCAGGGTCCTGGGATGGAGTCCTGCATTGGGCTCTCTGCTAAGCAGGGAGTCTGCTTCCCTCTCTCTCTCTCTGCCTGCCTCTCTGCCTACTTGTGGTCTCTCTCTCTCTCTCTCTCTCTGTCAAATAAATAAATAAATAATCTTTAAAAAGTAGCAATGAAAAGCCAGAAGACAGTGGAATATAATGAGATAAAATAATTATCAACCTGAAGTCCAAACTCAGCAAAACTGTCTCAAGAACAATAGCAAACTAAAGACATTTTAAGTCAAACAAGACCTAAGAGAGCAGGTCATTAATGGAACTCTCTAAAATAAATTATTTAGGGGCACCTGGGTGGCTCAGTGGGTTAAGCCTCTGCCTTCAGCTCAGGTCATGATCTCAGGATCCTGGGATAGCTTGACAGGGAACCTGTTTCCCCCTCCCCCTCTGCCTGTCTCTCTGACTACTTGTGATCTCTCTCTGTCAAATAAATAAATAAATCTTTTTAAAAAAATTTTTAATAAATAAATAAATAATTTGAATAGAAAATATAGTCCCAGATGAAAGAAATAATAGGCAAAAAACAAATGTGAGCAAGGCATTGATTACATTAAAAAATAGTAATGTTTAATTTGTAGAATCAAAAACAAGTACTCTAAGTTTCATATATTAGATAAGAGTAGAATAAAGATATTGATGGTATTTAAACTTTGTACATATTAAAACTTCTGAAGAAACCTCTAAAATAAATAAATAAATATGTATGTGTACATATATATATTATATATATACACACACATATACAGTTCATAATCAGTAGACAAAGGAAAAAGAACTTTAAAAACTGTAATCACTCAAAAGAAGACAAGAGGGGCCCCTGGGTGGTTCAGTGGGTTAAGCCTCTGCCTTAGGCTCAGGTCATGATCTCAGGGTCCTGGGATGGAGTCCTGCATTGGGCTCTCTTCTCAGCGGGTAGCCTGCTTCCCCCTCTCTCTGCCTGCCTACTTGTGATCTCTCTCTCTGTCAAATAAATAAATAAAATATTTTTTAAAAAAATAAAAAATAGCTTTCTTTTTCGGATTCTCTACGCCGCGGCTGGTGCTGAGGGTTCTCGCTACGCCGCCCAGGTTGTCGCAATGGTGAAGTTGAGCAAAGAGGCCAAGCAGAGGCTGCAGCAGCTTTTTAAGGGCGGCCAGTTTGCTATCCGCTGGGGCTTTATTCCTCTCGTGATTTACCTGGGATTCAAGAGGGGTGCAGATCCTGGAATGCCTGAACCAACTGTTTTGAGCTTACTTTGGGGATAAAGGTCATCTGGATTTTGAAGCAATCAATGGACAGGAACAACATGGAAGGTGTGCGCTCTGGCTGGGATAAGAGATGGGACGGCGTTCAGACATTCACCAGTTGAATGACACAGGGCTCTTCTCAGATGAATCTGTGGCAGAGTGGAACCTCTACTGACTTATCATAGACTGTATCAAAATAAATGTTTTTAACAATAAAAAAAAAATAAAAAATAAAAAAAATAAAAATAGAAGAAGACAAGAAAAAGGGGTGCCTGGATGGCATAGTCGGTTAAGCATCTGGCTCTTGGTTTCAGCTCAGGTCGTGATCCCAGGGTCACAATCTCAGGGTGGTGAAATAGAGTCCCACCTGTGTTGTGCTCCACTCTCAGCTTAGAGTCTGCTTGTTTCTTTCTTCCTCTGCCTTTTCCCCCACCCCCTCTCTCTAAAATAAATAAATAAATCTTTTTTAAAAAGAAAAAAAATCCTTAGAAAAAATAAGAAAAGACAAAAGGAAACAAAAACAACACATACAAACCATAAAATAAAATTGAAATAAATTCAAACATATTAGTAGACAACATAACTATAAATGGATTAAACTAAGTCTTTTTATTGAATTTTTAACTTAAAACTAAGCTATAAGCTATTTATAGGAGGTAAAACTAAAACATTAGAACACAGAAAAACTGGTAGAAGTTGAAAAGGATACACCAGTCCATTTGGGGTATTATAATAAAAATACTATAGACAAAACACCTTAGAGTGGTTTCCAAACAACAGAAATTTACTTCCTTACAGTAATGAAGGCTGGAAGTTCAAGGTCAAGGCTTAGCAGATTTAGTGTGTGGTGACAGCCTGCTTCCCAGTTCATAAATGGTCATCTTTTCACCATGACCTCACATGGTGGAAGGGGCAAGGGATCTCTTTAGGGTCTCTTCTATAAGGCCGCTAATCCCATTCATGAGGGCCCCACTCTCAGGACTCCATCACTTCCCAAAGGCCCCACCTCCTAATTGTTAGGTCCTTTATTAAACGAAAATGAGACTGAGACAAAGTGAAAGTTATGCAAAGCTCTATTCTATGCTCAAGAATCGACTGACTGACAGGTCAGGGCTGCCTCCGAAGACAGCGACCACCCCCAGTTTACAGACTACCTTTTATAGAGCAAAAGTCTGGCCACATATAGGTGGCCAATGAGATTGTAGTCATGTTAGGTCACATTCAGGTGGCCAATTGAATTACAATTTACCCTATAGTAACTATTTGACCTAACCTATTACTCTGGTCAGAATTGGTGCTCAAGGTTGGCGCCCAAACGGTGGGGTTTACATTCTTTGGTGGTTAGGGGAAAGGTATGTGTGTTTCTCACTGATTGGATGTCTCCACCTGGCCCAACTCGTCCTTGTATTCTGGACTCTGTTACCAGGAACTGGCCAACCTGGCCTTGTATTCTGGGCTCTGTTATTAGGAACTAGCCGACCATATTTTACTGGTTTCCCAGACTTGCTTCTAAGTAAGTTTCTCTGGGGGAAGGGGGGCAGGGTCAGTTTAAGTTTTACTGCACAAACAACAAAATGGCTTTTAACCAAGATGGAGTCGCTCTGGCTAAATAGGTCCTTACATTAATATTGTCACCTTGTGAGTTAGGATTTCAACATAGGAAGTGTCGGGGAAGGAGGAGTCCACAAACAGACCATAACAACCAGAAAAACATTAACCAAAAGGAAGTCAGCATCCTTTTACGAATATCAGGTAAAATCGACTTTAAGGACAAAACTAGTATTACAAAAAATGAAGATGATCATTATTTTAAATGACATAAAGTGCAAATCACTGAATAAGAGTCACCGAAGATATAAAGCAAGAACTGGTAGAACCAAAAGGAGATAGTGACAAAACCATCATCACAGTGGAATATGTAACGTAATTATTTTAGTTATTAATAGCTGAAGCAGATAAAAAAATAATACAATTCTCAAGCCTGTTTTAGATGTGAGAGATGAGTTTGTGGCATACTGTGATGATGGTTTCACAGATGTATGCTTAGGTCTCCAAAATCACCAAGTTGTATATAGTAAATATGTAAGATTTTGGTATGTCAATCACACCTCAACATGGTGGCTTAAAAAAAAAAAATCAAGCCTAATCTAATGAACACATAAAGAATATCATACCCAACAACTGGAAAATACACAGTCTTTGAAAGAACAGGTGAAACATGTACAAAAACTGACCACATATGAGGCCATAACACATGAATTTCTCTAACACATCAAATTGTCATTATACAGACTATGTTCTGACCACTATAAAATTAAGAAATTAATAACAAAGAACGAAAAAGTGCCATAAGTTTTGAAATTTTAGTTTTTTAATATTTAATTTTAAATATTTCTAACCATTTCATGGGTCAAAGAAGTCCTATATTGAAAATTAGAAACACATTAAACTGAACAATAATGATGATTCTACCTACATAAAACCTTATTAGTGTTATTAGAAGGACATCCGTGGGGGCTCCCGGATGGTTCAGTCAGTTAAGAGTCTGCCTTTGGCTCAGATCATGATCTCGGGGACCTGGGATCGACCTGCTTCTCCCTTTGCTCCCTGCTCATTCTCTCTCTCACTCTCTCTCTCTCTCAAATAAATAAATTCTTTTTAAAAAGGATATCTGTGGGGGCTCCTGGGTGGCTCAGTGGGTTAAAGCCACTGCCTTCAGCTTGGGTCATGATCCCAGGGTCCTGGGATCGAGTCCCACATCAGACTCTCTGCTCAGTGGGGAGCCTGCTGCCCCCTCTCTCTCTGCCTGCCTCTCTGCCTACTTGTGATCTCTGTCAAATAAACAAATAAAATCTTTAAAAAAAAATAAAACAAAAGTAAAAAGGATATCTGTGATTAAAATGTTAACCTCAGAAAAGAAAAAAGAAGGAAACTCATGAGCTAAGCATCTCGCTGAAGAAACAAGAAACAGGGATCAGAAAAAAAAAATACATACTGAAAAGAAAAAGGAAATAATAGAAAAAGAATAAACACTAATGAAGCAGAAAAGAGATAAAACAGAAAAAAGCAACAAAATCAAAGTTCAGTTCTTTATAAAGACAAAATTGAAAACTTTTGACAGAAAAGATTTTTTCAAATTAATAATAAAACAAACAAAATGAGAGATAAGCTATACTAAGAGAATATTATAGCCAAAGAATCCTGTGCATAAATTTGAAAAACTGGATTTAAAAGGACATATCCCTAGAAAAATATAACTCAGCAAAATGGCTTCAGAAATAGGAAATCCGGTTGGTCCTAAAACAAAGAAATTGAATCTGTGGTTAAACTTCCCACAAGAAACGATCAACCCCAGACAGCGTCAAAGGCAAGTTTTAACAAGAATTCGAAAACTGACATTATTTGTAGCAAATTTTAAAAATAGTTCCAAAATTCTATGATGCTCTTCCCACCAAGGAGTGGGCTCTGTGTCCCCTCCCCTTGATTCTGGACTTGTTGTGTAAGTTCCAGACCAGACCTAAAGAGACAGGCAGCTTCCACTCTCTGCCCATTGGGAATGCTTGCTCTTGGACCCCGGCCATCGTTCTGAGAGGAAGCCAAGCAGCCACATGGACAGGGTACACATAGGTACTGCGGCCAACAGCCCCAGCTGAGGTCCCAGCCAACAGCCATCCTCAAATGCCAGACACATAAGTAAACAAGCCTTGAGATGATTCCAGCTTCACCTTCCCCCGCCCCAGCCTTTGAGCTGCCCCAGCTGTCCCCACATGCAAGAGAGACAAGCCGCCCACCAAGCCATGCCCAAATTACAGATCCGTGAACAAAATAAATGATTGTCGTTTTAAGCCACTCAGTGTGGGGTGGCTGTTATGCAGCAGCGGATAACGGAACCATTATTCTATCCTCACCCAGCTATTCCAGAGAAGAAAAGCAAGCAAAGATTGAGGACACCCCCAGCACGTTTTAAAAGGCTAGCTGTAGATTCAGTGCATTTCCAATCAAAACTCTGAGAGGGTTTTCAAGAAGCTTGTCAAGCTTACCATAAAATTTGCATGAAAGAGCAGCGAACAAAGGACAGCCCTAAGGAACAAACTAAAGGATGTAACCTGCCAGAAAATATTTATTATAATGCTAATGTAACTAAGCAAGTGGGATATCAGTGCGGGGAGAGACAGACCAACACAACAATATAAAACCCAGAAATACTCAGAAACATTTATAGAAACTTAATTGGGGATACAACTAGTACTGCAGAAGAGTAATGAGAAGAACACTATGCCAATTTCTTCTCTCTAGGAGTAAAAGCAAAATCGGATCCCTCTCTCACATCACATAAAAAAAAAAATAAAAAATCAATTCCAAGAAAATTAATTACTTAAATGTAAAAGAGAAAAACTATAAAAGTTCTAAAAGATTGTATGGGAGAATAAATTCCTGCTTTGAGGTCGGGAACAATTTTTTTTAAGATTATTTAATTATTGGGTACCTGGGTGGCTCAGTGGGTTAAGTGACTGCCTTCAGCTCAGGTCATGATCCTGGAGTCCCAGGATCAAGTTCCGCATTGGGCTCCCAGCTCCATGGAGAGTCTGCTTCTCCCTCTGACCTCCCCCATCATGCTCTCCCTCATTCTCTCTCTCTCTCTCTCTCAAATAAATAAATATTTTTTAAAAGATTTTTAAAAGATAGTTCTTTGTGCTTTAGAGAACTTTGGGCCCATGTAGCTTCTAGGTAGGCCAGAGTGGAGTATACCTTGGGGTCATCTCCAGTACAATGTCTTCTGCATGGTCACCTGGCAGGGTCAGTCTGAAAAACCAGTTGGTCATGTTACTCCATGACTGAGAAGCCCAATGGGACTTGTGTCTTCAGTGATATCCTCATATTCCCATCCATTTTCCAGACTACCTGAATAGCAGTACCTTCACATCCCCTGGAGCACACCCTTCCCGAAATCCCCTCACCCACTCCTTTGCTACTGTGTGCTCTTAGATCCCCATCTAAAATTCTGACATCTACAACAGGTAATCCTATGCATCCTCTGATTCCCCAGAGTCTGGGGTTAGGGTCACTGACTTCCCCTGCACTTTACTACACAGGGGTCACTTAGTTTTTCTTCGGACCTAGGTCCCCATCTTCTTGTGGGGCTTGCTGTGGAGAGTGCCTTGTAGCTTGGTGTGGGCTGTCTCACTTTACCAGGAGACATGACCCACTAACAGGTGGCAGCTCTAACACAAAGACCCCTTACATGTGTTACAGTAAATCTGAAACCACAGACATTTTCCCTCTATTAGCAGCCCATTCGATGAGAAATTGCAGTTCGGGTTTGCTTAGAATGAAAGATATAGTCAGCACCCCTTATCTGTGGGGGGTACGTCCTCAGACCTCCAGTGGATGCCTGAATTGTAGATAATACCAGCCTACATATACTATGATTTTCTTATATGTATAAACTTACGACAGTTTAATTTATAAATTGGGCACCATAAGAGATTAACAACAATAATAATAAAACAATTATAACAATATATGTAACAAAACATATGTGAATGTGGTCTCTTGCTCTCAAAATATCTTTTTGTGCTGTATTCACCCCACATGATGAGATGACATCAGGTGAATGATATGGCACTGTGACCTAGCATTAGGTGACAACTGACCAGATGATACATCAGAGGAGGATCATCTTCTTCCGGGTCAGGGCTGACTCTGGGAAACTGAAACCTCGGAAAGGGAAACCAAAACCAGTATTGGGGGTCAAGGGGCAAGCTACTGTACTTGAATTGCTGAGTGCCTGTGTGTGCCCAACTTCTGCTACACGGTATCAGCAGACAGCCATTGCCTGCGGGTTTCAATGATACTTAAGCCTTTTATGAAATTTTTCTTTAGTTTTTTGTTAAGTCTTTGTGTATCTTAATTCATTTTGTTCAAGAGGAACAAAAAAAAATTGAGACTTCCTTCATCTAAATACAGAAAGTGAACCAACAAGCTATAAAGTGAAAAAAGCAGTCTAAAACCAATTTAAGGGACTGTTCATTAAATCCAAACTTACAAGTCATTTTTTTTTAAGATTTTATTTATTTATTTGACAGAGAGAGATCACAAGGAGGCAGAGAAGCAGGCAGAGTGAGAGGAAGGGAAGCAGGCTCCCTGCTGAGCAGAGAACCGAAGGTAGAGACTTTAACCCACTGAGCCGCCTAGGCGCCCAAACTTACAAGTCTTTAAGAAAGAGATAACCAACGTAATGTTTTTTTCTTTATTTTATTTATTTATTTGACAGAGAGAGCACAAGCAGAGGGAGAAGAGGCTTCCTGCTGAGCAAGAAGCCCGATGCAGATTCGATTCCAGAATCCCGGGATCATGACCTGAGCTGAAGGCAGATGCTCAACAGACTGAGCCACCCAGGCAACCCAATGTAATGTTTTAAATGCTCAAAAAAAACAAAAAATGGCCAATAAACGTGTGAAAATATGTTCAATCTTATTAGGTTTTTTTTTTGGGGGGGGGTTTTTTTTTAGGTTTCATTTATTTGAGAGAGAAAAAGGGCAAGCAAAAGCAGGGGGAGAGGCAGAGGAGGAGAGAAAAGGAGAAGCAGACTCTCCACTGAGCAGGGAGCCCGATGCTGGACTCAATTCCAGGACTCTGGGATCATGACCTGAGCCAAAGGCAGGCGCTTAACCAACTCAGCAACCCACACTCTCCTCAATCTTATTAGTAATCAAGGAAGTATACACTAACAGCATAAGGAAATGCTACTACACAACCACCTGATTGGCAAAAATGTTAAAGTCTCACATAACTAAATATTGGCAAAGATGTTGAATCCTCATAAACTGCTGGTGAAAAGACAAACAGGTACACTTTTGTATTATCTAATAAATTTGAAAGTTTGCATAAACCACCACCTAGCGAAACCATGCCCAAGCACATACCCAGGAGAAACTCTTGCACAGGTGCCCAGGAGACACGCCTAAGAACTTTTATGGCAGCACTGCTAGAAATGGGGGAGAGGAGGGATGACCTTGAAAGCAATCTAAATGTCTAACCAATAAGAAATGGACAAAGTGGGGTGCCTGGGTGGTTCAGTGGGTTAAAGCCTCTGCCTTCGGCTTGGGTCATGATCCCAGGGTCCAGGGATCCAGCCCTGCATCAGGCTCTCTGCTCCGCGGGGATCCTGCTTCTGCCTCTCTCTCTCTCTGCCTGCCTCTCTGCCTGCTTGTGATCTCTGTCTGTCAAATAAATAAATAAAATCTTTAAAAAAAAGAAGAAAGAAAAAAGAAAGAAAGAAAGAAAGAAAGAAAGAAAGAAAGAAAGAAAGAAAGAAAGAAAGAAAGAAAGAAAGGAAGGAAGGGACAAAGTAGTTTGGGTTTTGTGTTTGGTTTTTTTTTTGTTTTTTTCTAAGATTTACTTGTTTGAGAGAGAGAGAGAAAGAAGGGGAGGGGCAGAGGGAGAGAGAAAGTCAAGCAGACTCTGCTGAGCATGGAGACCGACGCTGCCTGGATAACACAACCCTGAGATCACCACCCGAGCCCAAACCAGGAGTCAAATGCTCAATGGACTGCACCACCCGGGTGCTCCATAAAGGAGTTTTTCACACAGTGGAATACTATACAAGAGTGAACATCAATTAACTATAGCCAATTGTTTTAACATGGATGACTGTCAGGAACATAACATTGCGGTCACAAAAAGAATATCCTCAATTCAATACCATTTTTATAAAGTTCAAAAATGTGCCAAAACAAAAAAAAATATATTGACTAGAAAAAAATATATATTGACTAGAAATATATACACATAGTAAAACTATAAAGAAGTGTTAGGGAAAGGTAAACTCCAAATTCAGAATTGCTGTTAACTCAGGTAGGGGAGGAAAATGAAGTTGGAGAAGGCACTCATGGGTCATCAAGAGAATTAATAATGTTCTATTTCTTAGTCTAGGTGGCAGGCATAAATGTGTTCATTTTAATGTTGTTCTTTTGTCTTACACAGATTATAAATATTTTTATGTGTTTAATGTTTAATAAAAATAATTTAATAAAATGTTTTAAAGATATTATTTATTTATTGGACAGAGAGGGAACACAAACAGGGGCGTGGGAGAAGGAGAAGCAGGCTTCCCGCCCAGCAGGGAGCCTGATGAGGGGCTCGATCCGAGGACTCTGGATCATGACCTGAGCCAAAGGCAGATGCTTAATGACTAAGCCACCCAGATGCCCCAGGAAAATAATTCTTAAATAAAATAAGGGGCACCTGGGTGGTTCAGTTGGTTAAGCAACTGCCTTCAGCTCAGATCATGATCCTGGATTTCCAGGACAGTCTCACATGGGGATCCCTGCTCAGCAGGGAGTCTGCTTCTCCCTCTGAACTTCCCCTCTTCATGCTCTCTCTCTCTGTCTCTCTCTCTCTTTCATTCTCTCTCTCTCAAATAAATAAATAAAATCTTCAGAAATAAACAAAATAAAATGAAAATCCCCATGAGAAGCTCCTTAAGCCAAAATTAATAATGGCACACACGCTGCTGAGAATTACAGTAATCACGTATAATCCTGCCAAAAGCTGACTGAAGACTGTTCCAGTAAAGGAATAGGAGTTTGATGGATAGGAGGAAAATGGAAATACTATATTCGGAGTGGTCAGTAGGTCATTTCTCAAGAGGATAAGTCTTCATCGTAAGTAGAGAGCTTATACTATTGAAAAGTCACTTACACAAGTACTCTATCACTTGACCCTGTTCATAACATATCGTAACACCTGTTTGAGGTGTTTCTCCATCATTCAATAGAGGACGCTGAGAATCTTTAAGGTTAAGGGACATGCCAACGGTCACACAGCCGTTGGTAAGTGGCAGAGTCAGAACGTGAATCCAGACGTTCTGATCGCAGGCCTAGTGGCCCCCTGCAATGTGTGGTATTGCTCTCCTTGCAGGCAACACAGAAGCCTGTGGCCAGAAAGGAATTACCAGAGGGGAATGTAGACTTAGGAGATGGAGAAAAATAGAGGGGGACCTGGGCGTCTCAGGTCATGATCCTGGCGTTCCAGTATCAAGTCCCACATCAGGCTCCCTGTTCAGCAGGATGTCTGCTTCCCCCTTTGACATGCTCTCTCTCTCTCTCTCTCATTCTCTTTCTCTCAGATAAATAAATAAAATCTTTCAAAAAAAATAAAAAAGAGAGAGAGAGAGAGAAATAGGAAGAACCTTTGACCAACTTCGCAGCTTTGCTCAGGACCAAGCCTGAATCAGCCTTATCCAGGCTCCCTGCCTCCCCTCCCCACCAAGGAAGAATTCCCTCCAGCCTATGGAACACTCCATGGATCTCCTCACTCAGATTCCAGGAAACAACCCACCTACGGGCATGAAAATACTGCGACTGTTCGCACTATCTCGAGCGGGGCCTCTGAAATTTTGGTAATGACATTTGCTGTGCAAAGTCCCAATCTATCCCCAGAGACAGCTCTTTTATCTGTGCTGTGGCGTTCAGGCTGGAAGGGCCTCACAGAGTGTGTGGTGGAGATGACCCCCATGAGAAACTATCTTCCTCCCCCGTCATGAATTGAAGAATTCCTAGAGTTCACAAGTTTGTGGTTTTTCATTTTTGGAAACCCAAATACCCAAGACGGGCTTTAACACTCTTTAAAAAAAAAAAAAAAAAAAAAATGGCCCTCATCACAGAATTTGCCAATGAAAGATGTTAAAAGATGTTATCCAGGCTTTGCTTTAAAAACAACCAGGGCAAAGCACTCTCATTCTTTGGAAGCTGACTCTCTCTCACTGTTGCACAGATCATTGTAATTATTAGGGTCAGTGGACAGCAGGTGAGTCCCAGGCCTCCAAAGGAGGCCTAAGGAAACCAACTCTGTCCATAAACATTTGTCCAAATTCATAGGTGCCAATCCTAATTCTCAGGACTTACGCCAGCCTCCAACTGCCCTTGACATCTGATTTTCTTGAGACCTGACAGTGAAGCTTGCTCGCCACAGGCTGAGCTTCTCCCACCCGGCTGCCTCAGGACCTGGCCTGAGCTCATCCCGACTCCGTTTTTCCTGTCCCAGAAACAACAGGATATTGACATCTTGCTCTACCCGGTGTCTAACCTGTAAATGGCTAATTTTCATACAGATTGGGGCAGGTCACTTCCCTGTCTCCAACTCATTAGTAGTTTCCCTTCAATCTAAGAAGAAAACCCAAAGGCCTTACCTCAATCCGTAATGTCTGTCCTTTGCTGATTCCAAAATCATATGATTTCTTTTTTTTCCTCTCTTTAAAGATTTCATTTATTTTTATTTTTTTTATAATTTTTTAATTTTTTTATAAACATATAATGTATTTTTAGCCCCAGGTGTACTGGTCTGTGAATCGCCAGGTTGAAACACTTCACAGCACTCACCACAGCACACACATACACCCCCCAATGTCCATAACCCCACCAGCCTCTCCCGAACCCCTCCCCCCAGCAACTCTCAGTTTGTTCTGCAAGATTAAGAGTCTCTTATGGTTTGTCTCCCTCCCAATCCTATCTTACTTCATTTATTCTTTTCCTATCCCCTAAACCCCCCCACAAAGATTTTATTTTTTAAAGATTTTATTTATCTGACAGAGAGAGAGCACACAAACAGGAGGAGAGGCAGTGGGAGAGGGAGAAGCAGGCTCCCCACTGAGCAGACTCTTAACCACTGAGCCACCCATGTGTCCCTAATGATTTTATTTTATTTTATTTTATTTTTTAAAGATTTTATTTATTTATTTGACAGTGATCACAAGTAGGCAGAGGCAGGCAGTGGCGGGGGGGGGGGGCTGGGGGGAGCAGACTCCCCGCTGAGCAGAGAGCCCGACTCTTGGGGCTCAATCCCAGGACCCTGGGATCATGACCTGAGCCAAAGGCAGAGGCTTGACCCACTGAGCCACCCAGGTGCCCCTAATGATTTTATTTTTAAGTAATCTCTACACCTAACACCAAGAGCCTGAGCTGGGCCAGACAAGGCACCCAGGATCAACTGAGGAATCGCTCTTAGAAAATCATGTGCTCTAAGGGCACCTGGCTGGCTCAGTTGGAAGAGCATGCAACTCTTAATCTCAGGGTCATTAGTTCAAGTTCCATGTTGGGTGTAGAAATTACTAGAAAAAAATAAAGTTTTTGAAGATTTAGAAATAGGCCCACTGCACTGGGTGGTTTTTGCCAACTGCCTGTAAACAAAACCTTGCCGGTCCATCAGCATTTGTCCATATGTCTCATGCAACCGTGATGAAATAGAATTCTTGACCCATGAAGAAGAATACAATTTATAATAAGATTATAAACTAGTGTAAAATATTTCCCTTCTAATCCTCCGTATCCTCTTTCCTTTTAGGTTTTTACTGTCCAAATTTACCTCTTTGTTGTCCAAAAATCACTGAAGGGGAGAGGAAAGAAGAAAGGAGTCAATGCTGGAGGAAGACATGGGGGTGGGGTGTAGTTTCTTACTGACCTCTGCAAACAGTGCTGACCCACACTGTGATACTGCGGACAGTGGTGATACTGTGGACGAGGTTACACGGTATTTCCAATCATGACAAGGTTTACATTTCCAACAATGGCCCCATAATCAATCAATAGTTCCTTCCTCGGTACCTCACATCTGCCTAACGTTCCTTCCCTCATTGGTTCAACGAAATTCTGCGTTCCCAGGATCTGTGTTAGGGGCTGGAATAAAAATACAAGTAAACCGTGGTGTTTACTCTCTAAATAGCTCATTTCTGCAGAGAAAACAAGATCACTGATAGATACAACTGAAGAATAATGAGTTAAACTCATGTGTCCTAGAAACAAATCTTCATAGACAGTAGGGCTCAGAATGAGCTGAAGTTGTGGGGGCGGGAGGAGCGAAAAGCAAACAAAAAGCCTTCTTACAGGAGGAAGTGCTTGAAATGAAGGAAAAATAAGTAACAGATAAGCTAAAGAAAGGAGGAGAAGGCAGCCCAGGCTGTGGGAACAGCTTTGGCAAAGGCCAGAGGCTGAAATAAGCTTGAAATGCAAAGGACAAAGTAGGCTCTTCATTAGATCCACAAACCAGTTTAAATCTCTTTCGAAAGGAATGGTGAAATTTTGATAAGATATTGTGTGTGGGTTACGAATCTTTTAGCTGTGGTAGCTTATAATTAAACCTTTGTCTCTAGGCATTGTTAGAGCGCTCCTGAGAAAAGCCAGTTACCCCATGCTGATGTATAACCTCTTTGTTTTATGCAAAACAGCCAGCTCCGGTCTCAAAAAGAGCTTCGTGCCTCTATTCAACTGGAAATGAATACCTCCCCCTAGTTGGATAATAAAAACCCAGGGCTTCAATGATCACAGAGCCTTTCCTGGACACACACAGCCAGAGCATCATGGAACTTTCTCTTTCTCGCTACCACATGGAAAAAGGAAGCAAAAATGCTGTATGCAGGGAGGTCTAAGAATGAGCCAAAGTCTCACTGGCCTGGTGCAAGGAACCAATGCAAGCAGATGCTACCACCATCCCAAAGGCAGAGAATGTAGGGGAGGCAAGAGAGATACAGTGCTGAGGAGGGGAAAGACAGGGAGACCCTCCAACAAGAGTCAGACTGAAGGGAAAGATAAATCACCAGAAAGTGCTTTTGTCTACAAACTAAAACTCAGAGAGAACAGATAAAGAAAAACTCAAGAATGAGTAGAAAAGTCCCAGAAATGCATTTTTCTCTTAAAAACAAGTAAATAAAATCAAGATAAAATCTTGGACACTGATGATGGGTTAGTTGCCCAAAGTTGTTAATTTTGGTTGTCTTAATAAAGAGGATAAAGGGAAATCAGAGGAGTGATGAATAATAGCCAGAGACAAAGAAGACTGGGAGTCGATATTCTCTATTTCTGAACAGGAGAGCTTCCTAACAGTGGAGAGTGTTATGCTCACCATTAGAATGAGTAACTGAAACAGATTATGAAACCTGGAGCTTTCGCAGTAGAGGAGACCTTCTCACCATTAACGACCCATTGCGGTGGAGAAAGAGAAAGGTATGCAGGTGATAGACCCCAAGAAGAGTCTACAGACAAGAGGAATGCTCATGCATTGCCAGCAGAAAGGCAAAATGACACAACCACTTTGGAAAACAGTTTAACGATGCCTTATGGAGCTAAGCAAACTTTTGCAATACAACCCAACAATCCCACTTTCAGGTCTACCCAAAGGATATGAAAACATATGTCTATTCAAAGACTTATATGCAAATGTTCATAGCAACTTTATTCAAAAAAAGCCCAAATCTGAAACAATCCAACTGTCCATCAGCTGGTGAATAGATAAACAAATTGTTGAGTATCCCTACTATGGAATGCTATTCAGCAATAAAAAGGAATAAACCACTGATACACACAACAACATGAGTTGATGTGGGAATATTGGGGTTCAGAGTGAACAGTCAAGAAAGAATTCTTGAGACATCTTTGGTGCAAATTGGTGGTTTTATTAAAGCACAGAGACAGGGCCTATGTGCAGAAAGAGCTGCACTGGGGTTGTGATGAGGGACAGATTATACACTTTCAAGTTGGGAAGAGGTTAAAGATAGTGTAAGTCTCTAAGGAATTTTGGAAGCAAGGGATCCAGGACCTTGAGGGGGATAGCTATTGTTAGGAAAAGGTCATTTATTACTGACTAGTAAAACCTCAGTCATGACAGACCCTTTAGATGTGTATCAGTGGGTCATATGCTTGGAGGATAATTGCTAACATATCTCGGGGGGTAGAGATAAAGGAAGTTTCTAAAGGAATTTCTATATGTTTAAACTAGACTCACAGGAGGGGTGCCTATGTGGCTCAGTCAATTAAGGGTCCAACTCTTGGTTTCAGCTCAGATCATGATCTCAGTGTCGTGAGATCAAGCCCCACATTAGGCTCTGCACAGACTGTGCTTAAGATGCTCTTTCTCCCTCTCCCTCCTCCCCTGGCCCTCCCCTCATGTGCACACGCTCACGTGTTCTCTCTCTCTTTCTCAAATAAGTAAATAAAATCTTTAAAAAAATAAAATAAGGGATGCCTGGGTGGCTCAGTCGGTTAAGCGGTTGCCTTCAGCTCAGGTCATGATCTCAGGGTCCTGGGATCAAATCCCACATCGGGGTCCTTGCTCCACAGGGAACCTGCTTCTCCCTCTGCCTCTACCTGCCACTCTGCCTGCCTGTACTCTCTCTACCTCTCTGACAAATAAATTAATAAAATCATTTAAAAATTTTAAAAAATAAAATAAAAAGAACAAAGGAAAGACCTCCAGCGAGGTTTAGATGGTGGACCAACAGAGCCCGCTATGGTCTGCAAGGGTAGCAGAGACACCATCCTCACTGCCCCAGCTGCCAGTGTTCCAGCTACTCAGGGAAACCTCGAAGCACAAGCACAGGCATGGTTTCCCCCACTCCACCAAGGTTCTAGGGGTGCCCTTTATCCTACAAACATCAAATGGTGTTCTCATAGAATGCATTTGAGACAGGAGCAGGTGTTCTTTAAGCTCCTCGTGCCTGGACAGTTAACTCTAGGGCTCTGGCCCAAATGAGTCCATGCTCCCACTCAGGCCAGGATCCAAGGATCAGATGATGAAGTCTCTGATCCAGTCCAGCCATGGGGTCCTGAAATGATGAAATTCACAGCAGCACTGTCCTTAATGGGCTTATCTCAGCATCTCCTGGATGGGAAAAATCTCTGGCACCAAAGTTGTCAGTCCTATTGATTGCTAATCCTGGGAGCAAAGGAGTGGTGGGAAATGGAGTTCTACCCTGTTCTTCCCTGCCAAAGTAAAAAAAATAAATTAAAAAAATATATTTCAAATGATTTGTGATGCAAAGAAAAAAGAGAAAGAATAAATTCAATTTTTCACATAAAAGTTGTTTGAGAATTCATATCCTTCTACTACCCAAGTAGTCTTTGATATACTCTGCCCCTCATAAACACACACACACATACACACACACTCTGTTCCAGATATTTTCACTTTTAGACACATACATTTGTCTTCAATAATAACAGCAGTTAAATAATGCTTGCTATTTGCTAGGTGTTGCTCTGAACATTTTACATAAGTCAACAACATCGAGAGTAAGGCATAGTATTATCCCAGTTTACAAATGAAAAAACTGAGGCTCAGAACAATGTAACTTGACTCAAGTTATTTAGTGAGTGACAAGGTGGAGTATCTAGTTTAAAGTATCTGGTTTAAACCGGATAGTGTGGTTCTGAACACTAGGTTCTGCCCCATTTGTCCGCACTTCTATTCCCAGGCTTCTTCTCAACTCTGCACCCACAATCAACACCCACCTAACATCTCCCAAGAGTGGGCACGTAAAGGAAGCTCTTTCTCAGGGGCAACCTCACATGTTCTTGAAGAGAAGACTTAGAGGGTCAAGAGTGGGAAGACCTTAGAGCTCATTTAGCCCACTGGTTTTGAACTTTTTCTGGTTTTCTTTGACACCTGGAAGCTTACCCATAGTACCAACTTAAAGCCCTTGTTCTATTCTAGTCCCTTCATTTTACAGTGCCTGGTTCAAAGGTAAACATTCAATACATTGTTATGGATGTTGTAGTTGTTAGGAGAGGAAACAAAAACCAAAAGGAAGCCTGAAACTTTAAAAATTTGAAATGGTGGCCCAAGGCCACACAGATTGCAGTGACTGAGTTGGACTAAACCCAAGACTTTCAGGCCTGTGCTCTTTCTAACCCATTACCTTGAAACACAGCCATTTAGAATTTCATTTCAGAAGTTTTACCTTCCTCTCATAAAGACCAAAGAAGGACCTGCCAGTTGGTCAGAGAGATGTAAACCAAGGGGTCAGTCAGGTAGTTGAGAAGCTCCATGTTCCAGATCTCTCCAGGCCCTTCCTTTTCCTCTCCTCCCTACCTTCCACAAGCTCCCCCTCCTACCCAACTACCTTCTCACTTGTACACCTTTTGCATCTCCCAGAAATGCTACAAACACAAAAGGAAAGTAGCTACTGATAAAAAGATCCAGATGACACTGAGAGCATGAAAGGGGCCTTGCCAAGTTCACATGAAGATACACCATGACTCTTTTACCCACACACAGTCCCACGAGCCATTATCTTCTCCCCCTGCCTTTGAGGCAATTGTCATACCAGGGACATATTAGGGTAAGAAACAGTGTAGGGGTCTTTTCTTTGAGACTTCCAAGAAACATAGCATACCTTATCCTTACCCCACTCACAAAATGTATTTTCCTCTGTCACCTGAACACTCCAGGCTCGCTAAGAGTTTCTTCCCTCTGGTTCTCAGGCTCAAGCCATCAACTCTTCCAAGATCAAAGTTCCTCCTAGCCCTTTCTTCTCCTGTCTAAATAATTCAATACCCAGGATATTTTATTCCTAGATCCTCTTGTCTAATTCTTTGATCATTTTTATGACCTATCTATGGACTATTTCAAATGTCCTGTTTTTTATTTATTTATTTATTTATTTATTTATTTATTTATTGTATTTGACAGAGAGAGAGATCATAGGTAGGCAGAGAGGCAGGCAGAGAGAGAGGAGGAAGCAGGCTTCCCCACTGAGCAGAGAGCCTGATATGGGGCTCGATCCCAGGACCCCGAGATCATGACCTGAGCCAAAGGCAGAGGCTTAACCCACTGAGCCACTCAGGCGCCCTGCAAATGTCCTGTTTTAGTTACATAGCCTCAAACTGAACCCAGTGCATGAAGAAAGCTCTGACCAGAGCTAAGGAAAGGGAAGTACTCTCTGACTCCTACCAGTCCCATCTACTAATGGAACCTATTTTACCTGCAGGAAGAAACATGGCCCTCTAGTGATTGCATCCCTGGGAGAAGAAGAAACTGAAAGTGCATGAGATTGATGAGCTGTCCTGGGAGTTTTCAGGCCCTCCTATCCACCCGGCATCATGCATAGCCTCCTTCAGCCTTGTTTGCTGTTTTTAAAAACAAAAATAATGTCTACTTCAACATCTAAAAGTAGTGCACACAAAAATTAGAATACCCTAAGTTGTAGAAGATTCAGAGAAACACGTGCTTTCCAATAGCTAGTATGATCCCTTGGGAGCATAGTCTGGGAATGTAGGGGAAAAAGCCTTAAAATATGCAGAACTACTGATCCAGTAATTCTACTCTTAGACAGTTATCCTAAGAATGTAATTGAAGGTATGTGCACAGACCTAACTACAGAGACATTCATCTCAACCTTGTTTATAAAAGTAAAAAAACCAGAGTTGACTAAATGCTAGCAATAAATGACTGGTTAAGTAAATTTTGGTATAAAATAGGCAGACCATGGGATATTATGCAGCCATTAATACTCATGCATGGAAGAACATTTAAAGACATGAAAATATGTTTACAATGCCCTAGGTAAAAAGCAAGCTAAAATATACAGTATGATCCCATTTTTTTATTGAGAAATAAAAAAATATGAATAGAAAACGCTGAGAAGCTAGTATAAAGATGTTAGCAGTGATAGCCTTAAGAGTGATTTTTATTCTTTTAGTGTATCTATATGTTCTAATTTTCCACAAAAAATACTTGCTTTTCCAAACAAAGAAACTTATTTTTATTATTCATAGTATATACTTTTCTCCCAGGGTTGTCGTGAGGATAAAACAGGATAATGCACTGAAAAATACTTTTAGTGTTGCCAAACATCGAGTAAATATTATGATCTCCTCTACCTAAGCCCAGGGTGTCCTTCCCCATCATTCACGCATAGCACCTGGTATAGCACAGGGGACTCTGTGCTGAGCGTGGAGCCTGATGTAGGGCTCCATCTCATGACCCTGAGATCACAACCTGGATGGACACCAAGAGTCAGTTGGTCACTTAATGGACTGTGCCACCCAGGCACCTCGACCTCCTTCTTTTAAAAATGCTCATTTTTGGAACGCCTGGGTGGCTCAGTTCGTTAACCAGCTGCCTTCAGTTCAGGTCGTGATCCCCAGGTCCTGCGATCAAGTCCCACATCTGGCTCCTGGCTCAGAAGAGAGCTTGCTTCTCCCTCCCACTCTGCCTGCTGCCCTCCCTGCTTGTACTCTTTCTCTCTGTTAAATGAATAAATAAAACCTTAAAAAAAATTCTTCAAAAAAAAAAAAATGCTCGGGGTGTCTGGGTGGCTCAGTGGGTTAAAGCCTCTGCCTTCAGCTCAGGTCTTGATTCCAGGGCTCTGGGATCGAGCCCCGCATTGGGCTCTCTGTTTGGTGGGGAACCTGCTTCTCCCTCTCTCTCTGCCTGCCTCTCTGCCTACTTGTGATCTCTGTCTGTCAAATAAATAAATAAAACTTTTTTTTTTAAATGCTCATATAGTCAGCAAACCAGGGCGCCTATCTTGTCCGTACATAATTGACTATGAGAGACCCAGTGATACCACACCAGTGAAGGGCGGTGTTTCCACTCATCCCTCTCAGTCATTACCCTGTTTAGTCATTCTTCATAACCTTTGTCCCTCTCCACTGTGATCATCACCCCACCCCATTTACAGATCTGCCTAAGCCTAACCAACCCTTTTCTTTCATTCCTTCCTTCATCTATTCACCAAAAACAATAATGATTGATTGCTATTGCTAACCAGTCACTGACTGGTTGCTGGGACACAAAGATGAATAAAATACAAAAGAGGTGGAAGGGAAGACCGAGTAAGGTGACTGGCTAGAGGAAACTGGTAAGTCAAGGCTCAAGGGTGAAAATGAACATAGCATAGCAGAAGACCTAGTTTCATTAGAGAGCAAGCATCGAGTGGGAGCACTGCTCCCAAGCCGTCAGGGACCTGCTGGAAGCTACTACTCACTAAACGGAGCACTAAAGGGAATCATTCTCAGATTGGAGTCAGGTTCTGTTATGACCAGCTGAAATGGTGATTGTTTATTCTTCCCCACATTTTCTACCCTTTCAGTTCCGGCTGCTTCTCCTTCCTCATTCTCATTAAACAATGCTAATCCTGCAAATATTAGTCATTTTAAGTATGAAATAAACTGGCACACTGAGATATCTTGAGGGGCCAAACTCTCGGTGTGCCTCAATTCCTGAAAAGTGTTAGAATCTCACAAATGAACCAGATGAATAAAACACTGGTCTAAAAGTCAAGATAACAGGATGACTCTTCTCCTTCCCTCCTCCCTGCCCTTCTTTACCCATCCTTTGAAAGTGACAATTTGGCCACCAAAGAGGCAACCACAAGGAGGCAGCAACTAAGGGCAATGCCGGCCAAAGACACATGACATCAGGCCTGGATCGACAAGACCAAGAAGCCCAGCTGAGGAGGAAGTTTCTGTGATTAGGGGATTGGTTACTTAAAAGAAGACTGAAAAGTAAGTAAATAAATTGAAGTTGAGAGCCAAGTTCATCAGGGCTTGAGGAGGGATTTATACATACAGAATGGGAGAAATCTAAAAAAAACCTGAGGTATTAGATTGGAACTGGAGATACTGATGTGAGCTCATACTTGATAGAGGAAGATAGATGGATGATAGGTATCAAAGAATGTATGTTACACATAGTTACAATAAGCATGCTAAGCACCCAGCTTTCTAAATACCATCCTCCACTAAGAGGAATGGGGACTCCTTAGAGAAATTACTGAGTCCAGGACTGGGGCATAAGATGAGCTTGGAACATCCTATTGTAACAGAAAATAAGGAAGTGCTCAGAGTGAGGGGATATGTCCAGAGAACATGGGACTCAGCCTGAGAGGGTTCTCAGTACCAAATCCGGGACAATCGGATCATCATAATAATGAGAGTAGGGGCACCTGGATGGCTCAGTGGGTTAAACCTCTGCCTTCAGCTCAGGTCATGAACTCAGTGTCCTGGGATCGAGCCCCGCATCGGGCTATCTGCTCAGCAGGGAGGCTGCTTCCTCCTCTCTCTCTGCCTGCCTCTCCGCCTACTTGAGATCTCTGTCTGTCAAATAAATAAATAATATCTTTGGAAAAAAAAAAATAATAATAGAGTAACAGATCCTAAACTATCGACTAACATAGGAATCCGTAAGTCCACTGATAAAATAAGCAAATGATAAGAATAAGGGAAAGCTGTTCCTTACAGCATAATGTCATCTAATAATTTAAAAGGAATGATAGACTTTTTTTTAAGATTTTATTTATTTATTTGATAAAGATCACAAGTAGGCAGAGAGGCAGGCGGGGAGAGGGGGAAAGCAGGCTCCCTGCTGAGCAGAGAGCCTGATGTGGGGCTCGATCCCAGAATCCTGGGACCATGACCTGAGCTGAAGGCAGAGGCTTTAACCCACTGAGCCACCCAGGCACCTAGACTTTTAAAATCACATGTGGCAACGATCATATTGGTGGCTGATTCAGGCAAGAGCCATCCATGGAGTTAAGATTGGTAAGTGAGGGGGTGCCTGGGTGGCTCAGTGGGTTAAGCCTCTGCCTTCAGCTCAGGTCACCATCTCAGGGTCCTGGGATCGAGCCCTGCATCAGGTTCTCTGCTCAGCAGGGAGCCCACTCCCCCACCCCTGCCAGCCTCTCTGCCTACTTGTGATCTCTGTCAAATAAACAAATAAAATCTTAAAAAAAAAAAGACTGGTAAGTAAAGTTTGATGAGGAATAAGATATTGGAATAGTCTTGGACCAAACACATTACCAATGTAAAAATAAAGACTTCACAGTGGAGAAACTTGGCAGATAACAACTTAGCCAGATGATCATGGTTAATGTCAATAGCGGTGGGACTGGCTGACATCATATGTCTCCTGATGTGATGTACTGAGAAGAGCACATCATCCTTTGGGGGCTACACCTGCCAAGAATACATGGCTTAAGTCTGGCACTAGGCAGCATCAGACAAACCCAAGAGAGAATATTTCCAGAATCAAAAGTGTATACTCTTTAACACTATCAAGGTCATTAAAGACAAGGTAATATTAAGAAACTAATCTAGATTGCAGAAGACTGAAGAGACACGACAACTCAGTACAAAATGGCAGTGGATTGGATTCTAGGCCAGAAAAAAAGGAGAGAGGGAATGAGACAGTAAGCAAAGTTTTAACAGGGTCTGTGAACTGAATAATAAACAGTGTGGCATGGATGTTGATTCTCTGATTTTGGATGGTTACATTGGGATTATAAAGGAAAATGTTCTTGTTTGGGGGAAAATACACTGTAATATTTAAGGGATAGGCCATCATGCTTGCAATTTGTTCTCCAGCTTGTTCTGAGAAGAATCATCATGGGGCACCTGGATGACACAGTCGGTTAAGCCTCCAACTCTTGGTTTCTGCTCAGCTTGTGATCTCAGAGTTGCAAGATAAAGCCCCATATCAGGCTCTGTGCTCATTGCAGAACCTTCTTGGGACTGTCACTCCCTCTGCCTCTCCCCCACTCAAATAAATAAATAAAGAAATATTTTTTAAAAAATAATTTTCAGATTTGACAGAGAGAGAGACAGCAAGAGTGAGAACACAAGCAGGGGGAGCAGAAGAGGGAGAAGCAGTTTTCCCACAGGCTCAATCCCAGGACCCTGGGACCATGACCCAAGCCAAAGGCAGACTCTTAATGACCAAGCCACCCACGTGCCTCAAGAATCTTCAAATATATTAAAGGAAGAGAGAAATATGGTAAAATATTAACAATTAGGGAATCTAGGTAAAGAGAATATGCAAGTTTTGTGTACTATTCTTATAACTTTTCTCTAAGTTCAAAATTATGTCAAAATAAGATTTTTTAATAGAGGTTTTTAAAACGAGATGCTAGAATGACTCAAACTAAAAAGACTGATAATGCCTAGTGTTGTCAAGGGTATGGAATAGCATAATGTCATACAGGGACTCCTGGGTGGCTCAGTCAGTTAAGCATCTGCCTTCAGTTCAGGTCATGATCCCAGGGACCTGGGATCAAGTCCCACATCCAGCTCCTTGCTCAGCAGGGAGCCTGCTTCTCCCTCTGCCTGCTGCTTCCCCTGATTGTGCCCTGTTTCTCTCTCGGATAAACAAACAAACAAACAAACAAACAAACTCTCATACACTGTTGGTGGAAGTATAAACTGGCACAACTACTTTGAAAAACCGTAAAGCAATATCTACTAAAGCTGACATAAATATACCCTATGACCCACTAATTCTACTTCTAGGTACACACCCCAAAAGAAATGCCCACACAGGTGCTCTACACATACAAGAAAATTTAAGCAGCACTATTTGTACTAGACAAAAACTAGGGGGTGGGAAGGGGGAATCTGTATTAGTTATCAATTACTATAAAAAAAAATTACCTCCCTAAGTTTGCAGCTAATAACACACTTATAGCTCACAAATTCTTTGAGTCAGGAAACCAGTGTGACAGCTTCATGACCCCTGCTCAAGATCTGTCATGATGTTGCAGTCAACTCTTGGCCAAAGCTCAGTCATCCCAAAGTTTGACTAGGGCTGGAGAATCTGCTTCCAAGCTCACTCTTTTTGGCTAGAAGACCTCTTTCTCTCACCACGTGCACTGCCTCATGATATGGCACTGATTTCCCTCAGGTAAGCAAAGGAAGAAAAAGCACCCATGACTGGGGCCACAGTCTTTTTGTAACCTTACCCCAGAGTGAAATTTTATCACTTTTGCCATATTCTATTCATTGGAAGCTAATCATTAGGTCCAGCTCACACTCAAGGAGACAGGATGATACAGGTCATGAATAACCAAAAGCAAGGATTATCAGGGGTCATCTTAGAGATTGCCTACCTCACAGCCTAGATGTCCAACATGATAGAATGGGTGAATAAATTATGATCTATTTAAATACACTATATGCAATATTAAAGAACAAGAAAACAAATTACCTGCAGTTACTTGAAACAAGAAATGACTGTCATAAACATAATATTGGAAGAAATGGCACACACACAAAAGAAGAATTATATGGTATAAGTCTATTTATGTAACATTCAAAAAACAGACAAAACTAAACTGTGATAAAAGGAGTCAAATAAAGGATGGAGAAAGGATGGAGTAATGACTGGGAAAAATGCTTCCAGAATATTTGTAATGTTTTAGATCTTGATCTGGATCACAATTACATGAGGGGTTCATTTCACAAAAATATATCAAGCTTTACATTTTTGGTGTGTACACTCTTCTGTATGCATACTATACTTCATAGTTTTTGTTTAAAATTCACCCCAGAAAATTCAGGATTGGATTTATTTGGTAACCTTTTATTCTCTTGTACTTTCAAATGTATAGTAAAGTTGCAAGAATCATACAAAGCACTCGTGTATACTCTTGTCCCAGATTCACCAGGGGCTGACATTTGTCCCACTTGCTTTATCATTCTCTGTGTGTATGTATCTGTACATTTTTATCTGGACTGAAATTAAGTTGCAGCTGTCATACCTATTTGCCCCAAATGCATCATGTGCATTCCCTATGAACAAGGACATTCTTTTAGATAATCAAGGTACAGTCATCAAAATTTGGAAGTTTAACATCAAAATACCATTGTCTCAGCTACAGTCCATAGTACAATTTCACCAATTGTTCCAACAATGCCTTTTCCGGAGGGGGGCAACAAAGCAAGCTTTACTGAGCAATAGCAAAGTGATAGTATCAAGCTCCTGAGGAGGGAGGAAACCCAAGAGGGTTTGCCCCCTGCCCCTTTTTAAGTATAGTCTCCAGTTCTAAAATTACATGTTACATTTAGTCATCATGTCTTTTTTTATAGATTTTTATTTATTTATTTGACAGACAGAGATCACAAATAAGCAGAGAGGCAGGCAGAGGGGGGCGGGAAGCAGGCTCCCCACTGAGCAGAGAACCCAATGCGGGATTCGATCCCAGGACCCTGGGATCATGACCTGAGCCGAAGGCAAGAGGCTTTGACCCATTGAATCACCCAGATGCCCCAGTAATCATGTCTTTTTAATCTCTTTTAATCTGGAGCAGTTCATCAGTTTTTCAGGACCTCGACTATTTGGAAGGCCACAGGCCAGTTGGCTATAATGATCCTTCAGTTTGTCTGAGGTTTCCTTGTGCTAAGATTGAGCTTTATGCAGTTTTGGCAAGAACACTGCAAAAATTATGTTATGTCCTTGTCAGTGCATCACATCTGAGGTACCTGATTCTACTTGGTCCCATCAATGGTAATATTAACTTTGATTATTCGCTTAAGGCAGTGACTACCTGATTGTACCACTGTAAAGTTTCTAGTGTTCCCATTGTAGTCACTAGCTAAACTTAGGGGAGATAATTTGAGACTATGTGAGTATCACGTTCCTCAGCCAACTTTGCCCACTAATTTTATCTTCCATTGATGATTCTTGCCTGAAGCAATTATTAATATGGTCATTGCCAACTGGTGATTTTCTAATTCCACCATTCCTTCCTCATGTGTCATATTTATTGGTTGGCATTCTGCTGGAAAGAGATTTTCCCTTCTCTACATTTTACATATTTACTTGTTCATCTGTGTATGTCAGCATGGATTTGCAGATTCTTATTTCACTTAGTGGATTATGAAGTTCCTATCACTATTAATTTTGAGGCTCCAATTGTCCCGGATTTGGGTAGTAGGAGATCCAAGATGAAATCTTGCCCCTGACTTATTACTAGCCAAGTGATCTCATACTCTAAAATCCCCTTATACTGAAGTAAAAACAAATTGTGCATTTGAACTACACAATGTACCCGAGTACAATAAATGTGTAGGAAAAGGCAGTACAACCGAAGAGGAAAAAGAAGAAAATGCAGAGAACATAGGAACCTCATGTAGAGCAATCTCCCTAGTTTGTATCTCTAAGTTTCAGCTATAAATGGTTAACTCAAAGTCAACGACCACAGCAGGGATAAGTTTTTTTTTTTTTTTTAAGATTTTTATTTATTTATTTGACAGACAGAAATCACAAGGAGGCAGAGAGGCAGGCGGAGAGAGAGGGGGAAGCAGGCTCTCCAGTGAGCAGAGAGCCCGATGCGGGGCTCGATCCCACAACCCTGAGATCATGACCTGAGCCGAAGGCAGAGGCTTAACCCACTGAGACACCCAGGAGCCCCAGCAGGGATAAGTTTTAAGGCTCTGCGAAAATCTGCCGCATTTGCAATCAGGGATAAATAAGGGTTCGAGTTCACAGAGAAATAACTTCAGGCTTCTTTTTTCCTTTGCCAGGGAGGCTTCTTTTTCCATCAACTCATAACTCTCAGTTCTCTTCCCATTCAGCCTAACCAAGGCTCTGTGGTATCAACTAACAGCAATAGCAAGTAGAAGTTCACCTTATAACTTAGCACAATACAAAAAGAAATGATTTGTGAGATCAGGTTATTTATTTATTTGTTTATTTATTTATTTATCTTGTTGTTGTTGTTGTTATTCTTATCCAGTCTCAGTACGAGGATGTTTTTCCAGCGAGTACTTCTTATTTATAGAGAGACTATTCTTCTCGCACAACAACGAACTCTATCTTCTGCATCTTAAATACCAAACATAAAAGAAGTATTCTGCTTTTCAAAATCTAGAGTATGTTAAATAACTCCCACCTTTAACAAGAGAGAAAGGCTGTCAGACTGGGCTTTTTTTCTTCTATAGAGCCCTGTGAATTACATGTAAAGTTTACAGTAAGCACCTGCAGAACTCTAAAAATGAGACAAATAAAATCAACACATACCATTAGGACATAAGAAGTAAAAGTCTGAATTGAGAGCTTGACCCAGCCTAAACAGTGGAATTAATATATCTAAGAGATTAGAAACTGAAAGGTTGAAACTGAGAGAAATAAAGAGAATTGTAAAGGCAAGCTCAGCCAGAGTTTAGCTGGCTAGCTAGCACTGTGCAGGGAAGAGACTATGGAGAGAACTTTAGTCTCTTATGAGATTGCTTACTTTAACCAGCCTTAGACACAATCAAACATCCAGACCCTCCAAGCTAAGGAAGCTTTTAACATCCTTGGACAACATCCTACAAAGCCCGTCTGAGCAGCAATCAGCCTTTGGTGACCCCCCACTATTTTTTCATGCCCTCTTCAAACTGCAGTAGATATGTTAGAAATTAAGCTCAGTATATTTAGTCATCCAAACTGTTTTGAAAAGGTTAGAGCAAAAGGATGAGAAGAAAATCATACATTGTACCGTGAAAGCCGAGAGAGCTTTAGAAAAAAGGGTAATCAACGGTGTCAAATGCTGTAGAGAAGCTAAGAGAATGCAGGCTGAGAAGAATCCACTGGGCCTGGTGATTAGGAAGACAGGATTGTCCTTCAGTGGAATGACAGGGACAGGGGCTGTGGAAACAGGAGGAGTCAAGAGAGCAGAACTAAGAGTGACTGAGCATTGGAAAAATGGAGTTCAGTCCTTGAACATTCAATAACAAAAGGATGTTTCGGAAAATAGGCTAAGAGTTGCATCAAGGTCGAGTGAAGGTTTGGGGGCTTTGGGTGTTATTTTTTGGGTTTTGTTTTTGTTTTCTCAGCACAGGGAAGAAAGATTATGTCTGCAGGCAGAGGAAAGAAAAGCAAATTAAAGGTAAAATGGAGATCATTAAGGGAGAAAATCTTTGATTCTAGATGTTAGAGCACTCACAAGGGAGAAAGGGGGAAAACAGAATTGAAGGCACAAGGATAGTTAAAGCTGAAGCTTAATTCATCTGAGATAACGAAAGAGAAAGAAACAGATACGGGGTTATTTTGGAATGGATTAAAAGGCTCATCTCACATGGTGTTTTTCTTCATTTTGTCAGGAAAGTAGTAGGTAAGAACCCCTTTTAAAGAAGAAGAAGGTAGGGGTACAAAGGGGCACCCAGAGGGGACTGAGGAGAGAAAAGTCCAGAACAACTGTGGACCCTAAACTAACACAGAATACAAAGTAGGCCCTCACTGGTTGAACAAATGGAGAAGACATGGGAGTGCCTGGGTGGCTCAATGGGTTAAGACTTTGCCTTCATCTCAGGTCATGATCTCAGGGTCCTGGGATCGAGCCCCGAATCGGGCTCTCTGCTCAGCAGGGAGCCTGCTTCTCCCTCTCTCTACCTGCCTCTCTCTGCCTACTTGTGATCTCTCTCTCTCTCTCTGTCAAATAAATAAATAAAAATCTTTAGTTTAAAAAAAAATTGATAAGACATGAGAAAAGTAATTGTCAAGTCACAGGAAAAACCACAATTTGTTACAATAATCAAAATTTCACAAAATTTTTTTGAAGATTTTATTTATTTGTCAGAGAGCAAGCACAAGCAGGGGGAACTGCAGGCAGAGGGAGAAGGCTCCCTGCTGAGTAAGGAGCCCAATTCGGGACTTGATCCCAGGATTCTGGGATTATGACCTGAGCCAAAGGCAGTTGCTTAAACAACTGAGCCACCCAGACATCCTAATTCCACATAATTCTTGTAACATTTTGTAAAACTAAAAAACAGAAGGAAGAGTACGTCACCACATTCAGTGTGACCTGGAGGCTTTCCCCAAAGATCCTGGAGGAAACGTAAAAAGAGTTCCGGGGGGCACCTGTGTGGCTCAGTTGGTTGGGCGTCTGCCTTTGGCTCGGGTCATGATTCCAGGGTCCTGAGATTGAGCCCCGCATTGGGGTTCCTGTTCGGCGGGGAGTCTGCTTCTCCCTCTCCCTCTGCCTGCCGTTCTGTCTGCTTGTGCTCTTTCCCTAGCTCTCTATCAAATAAATACATAATATCTTAAATAAAAAAACTTCCAGGGTTCTAAGGCTTGTATTTGTAAATATAGCCCCAGTACTGGGATAGGCTTGGAAACCCAGGCTGAGCAAGAAGTAACAGTACCCTCCCCCCAAAAAAATCTTCGTATGAGCTTCACTTACTGTTTTATCATTTAATCATCATCGTATCTCCAAGTTTGTGGTTTTTTCTTAATTATGTTGCTTTTTCTTTGTGATTATACATAAGATCACTGCCAACCAACCATCTGTTCCTGACTCCCCAACACCCCTCAGCCAGAGAATCCAAGAGATCTGATAGTTTCCACCATCACCTTCATGCTGACAATGATAGAACATTTGCAGCTCCCATCTCTCCTACAAACTCCAGTGCCACATTTCCATCTGAGTACAAGATACCTCCACAGGGCAGCCCCACATCCCTGCAAATTCAGTATATCCAAAACCAAACCTGACCCCTTTGCAAAACTCCAGCTCCACTTCTGTGAAAGTCAGGATCCCTTCAAGAGCCAGAAACCACACCAGTTATTTGGAGGGGAATATAAAGAATGGTTAAGTGGGTCTAATGTTGTTAACTGTGTAACCCAAAGGGTGAAAAGAAAACTCTAAAAGTATCACAGAAGTAGCAAGTGCAGAAGCAGCTGCCACTCCACACTGAGGGAACAAAGGGAAGAAGGCGGGGTTATTAGAAGTTGGAAGCTTAGAGAAGTCCCCCTCAGAAGTGAAATTCAGATATCTGAGGAGGGAGCACAGACAACTCGAGCCCGTGTCTCGGCAGGGGGATAAGACTGGTTCTGCAAGTGTTGAGGGAAAATGGAAAGCTGGATTCCACTTCTGCCAAAAGGACTTCTGGGATGAAGAAGCACTGCTGGGACGCTGTTCACAGGAAATGCAATTAGAGAGGAAGCCCACGTGGAACAAACTAAAAGGATCCAGTCGTTTCCCCCTCCTCCAGCCTTTCAGTCTCCCCCTAGTGCCCTTTGTTGGCAGAGTTGAACAAGGGAGCCAGCTGGTGAGGCAGAAACGCAGTTCAGGAGGTTGCCAACCCTGGCATCGCAAAGCAGTCAGGTTTGGAACTAGGAGACAATTACATGATAAGTGACAAGGCTTCTGAGCTATATTAGCTAGGGTTCAGCCAGGAAACAGAAACCGCTAGAAGTACGACAGAGGAATTGTACCACAAGGAATTGATTGGTGTATGGGCAATAGAAGAGCTATGAAGTCAAAAAGGGACCCACAGCAAAGCAGTCCAGAAATTGACAACGGCAGCTGCTATCCTGCCCTAGGCTGGAGGGACAGTGAGAGCTGGTGGTGTTACTGGAGCCCAGAATCTAAGGGCATCCAGAGGGCACTAGAATCAAGTCTGCAGGGAGGGAACCAGGATTATGGAGAGAAAGGCTGTCTGGCCAAGGAGATACAGCTGCTAGAAATAATGCAGGCAGCAGAGAAAGGAGGAGGAAATACTCTAGTTTCTCTGTCTTTTGTCCCTACACTCCTTTACAGGCAATGACTTCCATCCACTGCAGACCTATCCAGAAGCCAGAGGGCAAAGAAAAGCAGTACTACATGATACAAGACAAAGAGGTTAAGAACAGAGAAGGATCAGGGCAACTCAGTGATTCAGTCCATTAAGCATCTGCCTTCAGCTCGGGTCATGATCTCAGGGTCCTGGAATCGAGCCCCGCATCAAGCTCCCTGCTCTTCAAGGAGACTGCTTCTCTCTTTTCCTCTGCTCCTCCCCATTTCCCCCTCCCCACCTTCACCCCCACTCATCCTTGCTCACTCTCTCTCTCAAATAAATAAATAAAATCTTAAAAAAAAAAAAAAAAAAAAAACACAAGAAACAGAAAGATCTGAAAGCAACAAGACAAATGACCGGCACACTAATATAACCAATTATGTCGGTGGCTCCACCGTTTTCCTGGCTTCTCTGCTCAACATCCCCAGTATTCAAGTCCCACATCCAGTGTTGGACCCAACTTGAGATACTTGTGATTTTCCTTTGAAATGTCTCTAATATCTGTCTCTTTCCATTTTATTGGCCTAGCTTAATTCAGGCCTTCCTCGCTGCAGATAAAATTTTTGCAATAATCTCCTCCTAACTGGTCTTGAAACGGCCAGTTTCTTTCCAGTACTGTCTATGTCTATTCCAGGGGTCAGCAAACATTGACCAATGGGCCATATCTATTTTTGTACATAAAGTTTTATTGGAACATTGCCATGCTCATTTGTTTACTGCTTTCACACAGCAATGACAAAGTTCAGTACTTGTGACAGAGACCATATGGCTCACAAAGACTAAAACATTTACTTTCCAGCCCTTTATACGTTAAGTTTGCTGACCCTTGAAATGGACTAGTCTGCTCCATTCTGTTACTAATCTTCCTAAACTACTCTTCCTTGTGTCATTTTCCTGCCTTCAAATTATTCTTCATGTCCATACAATAAAACCCAAAGCCCACAGCTTACCAAGATTCAACACGCTCCTGAAACTGGTGCCAGATTTAAATTAATGTTTAAATCAATGATTGGGGCGCCTGGGTGGTTCAGTGGGTTAAGCCTCTGCCTTCGGCTCAGGTCATGATCTCAGGGTCCTGGGATCGAGCCCCTCATCGGGCTCTCTCTGCTCAGTGGGGAGCCTGCTTCCCCCTCTCTCTCTGCCTATCTCTCTGCCTACTTGTGATCTCTGTCTGTCAAATAAATAAATAAAAATCTTTTAAAATAAATAAATAAATAATAAATCAATGATTTAGTGAGATAGTGAATATAATGTAGCACAATACCCAGCACATAATAAAATATCATTGTTTTATTTAATCTACTTTTCCAGTTATCTACCACATCCCCTCTATTCATATTCACCCCATTTTTTCCTTGTTTTTCTTCTTTTTAAGTTAATTTATTTTAGTAATCTCTACACCCAACATGAGGCTCAAACTCACAACTGAGATCAAGAGTCTCATGCTCTTCCAACTGAGCCAGCCAAGCATACCCCATTTTTTGTTTCTGAGCTCACCAATAATAGAGTAATTATTTTTTAAATAATGTTGTAAGCTGAATTGTGTCTCCCCAAAATTTGTATATTGAAATTCTAACAACCCCAGTACCTCAGGCTGTAACTACATTTGAAGATAAGATCTTTAAAAAGGTGATTAAGTTAAAATAAGGTAGGGATGCCTGGGTGGCTCAATTGGTTAAGCTGCTGCCTTCGGCTCAGGTCATGATCCCAGGGTCCTGGGATCGAGTCCCACATCCAGCTCCTTGCTCAGCTGGGAGCCAAGCATGCTTCTCTCTCTCCCTCTGCCTGCTGCTCCCCCTGCTTGTGCTCTCTCTCTGTGTCAAATAAATAAATAAAATCTTAAAAAAAAAAAAAGTTAAAATAAGGTATTTGGGGTGGGCCCTAATTTCATATGACCAGTGTCCTTATAAAAATTATAAGGTTGAAAAGAAAAAGTTATAGGGGTGCCTGGGTGGCTCAGTGGGTTAAAGCCTCTGCCTTCAGCTCGGGTCGTGATCCCGGGGTCCTGGGATCGAGCCCCACATCGGGCTCTCTTCTCGGCGGGGAGCCTGCTTCCTCCTCTCTCTTTGCCTGCCTCTCTGCCTACTTGTGATCTTTGTCTGTCGAATAAATAAATAAAATCTTAAAAAAGAAAAAATTATAAGGTTGGGGTGCCTGGGGGGCTCAGTCAGTTGAGCGTCCAACTCTTGGTTTCAGCTCAGGTCATGATCTCATGGGTCATGGAATCGAGCCCCATTGTGGTCAGGCTCCACGCTCACTCAGAAATCAGCCTGAAGATTCTCTCCCTCTGCCCCTTCCCCCTTCATATGTGCACGAGCTCCATCTCTCTTTTTTTCCCTAAAATAAATAAATCTGGGGCGCCTGAGTGGCTCAGTTGGTTAAGCATCTGCCTTCGGCTCAGGTGGCGATCCCAGGGTCCTGGGATCGAGTCCTGCATGGCTGTCTCTCCCACTCCCTCTGCCACTCCCCCAGTTTGTGCTCTCTCTGTCAAATAAATAAGTAAAATCTTTTAAAATAAAATAAATAAATATTTTTAAAAGGAAAAAAAGAATTACAGGGTTAAACTCAATTGCGGACCAGTGTTCATAGTGTCCTCCACACACCATACTCATTGCTTTGTCTGTGCTGTTGTCTGGCTCCCTCTTCCTCCAAGTGCCAACCAAAATCTCATCCACTGTCCTCGTTCATGAATTTCCCTATTGTGACCCTGTTAAGTTTGCACTCCCAGTTAGTCTGTATTTTGTTACCAAAAACTTCACTGTAAATTTGTTTTTAAAGTATTTTAATCACGTCATGCATCTGTATTTTCTCCCAATCTAGACTATGAATTTCTCTGTGGGTTTTTTCTGTGTCTTAGAGTGTTTAGTGCTGAAAAATGAACAAAAGAAAAATTATGGAAGACCAATATTTATGTATAAATATGTATCTTTTTTAAAGGAAGACTAAATAGGACTGCTGATATCATACTCTACCTAAAATGGTTTTTCACTCTAATTACAGAGGGGTTTTATTGCCCAGAATGGCGCCAGGTACATTAAAGGCACTCAACACACACTTTGTTGAATAAATGAATGCCCTTTTATGTGGTACTGTAAATTGCTGTACAGTAATTACATTAATAATTCCAATGTTATTAATATTTAGTTATAGCCAGTGCCAATTTTTAAGTTAATGAATTCCTAGTGATGACTCTTTAAAAGATTTCCTGATTAAGCCTAAGGAACATTCTGCATAGGGAAAAATCATCTGTGCATAATTAAAAGTTACAGATAATTGCATATAGGTGTTTGATATAGAGACATGATATAATAAACAGTGAAGTACAGACTCGAAGTCTCTCCACTGTATTTTTGCAAAAGACAATACTGCTTTGCTTTATTGTCCATTCTGCCTGGAATGCCATATCATTATCTTTATTTCTCTTTCTCTGTTTCTTTTTTTTTTTTAAGATTTTATTTATTTATTTGACAGACAGAGATCACAAGTAGGCAGAGAGGCAGGCAGAGAGAGAGGGGGAAGCAGCCTCCCTGCTAAGGGAGCCTGATTTGGGGCTTGATCCCAGGACCCTGAGACCATGACCTGAGCTGAAGGCAGAGGCTTAACCCACTGAGCCACCCAGGCACCCCTTTCTCTGTTTCTATTAACTAATCTAAGGCCAAGATTAAAAATGGTTTCCTTCGGGCACCTGAGTGGCTCAGTTGTTAAGCATCTGCCTTTGGCTCGGGTCATGACCCCAGGGTCCTGGAATCTACCCCCGATTCGGGCTCCTTGCTCAGCGAGAAGCCTGCTTTTCCCTCTCCTGCTTCCCCTTCTTGTGTTCCCTCTCTCATTGTCTCTTTCTCTGTCAAATAAATAAAATCTTTAAGATTTTATTTATTTGACAGTGAGAGACACAGAGAGAGAGGGAACACAAGCAGAGGGAATGGGAGAAGGAGAAGCAGGCTTCCCACTTAGCTGGGAGCCCGATGCAGGGCTCCATCCCAGAACTCTGGGATCATGACCCAAGCCGAAGGCAGACGCTTAACAACTGAGCCCCCCAGGTGACCCTAAATAAATAAAATCTTAGGGGTGCCTGGGTGGTTCAGTGGGTTAAAGCCTCTGCCTTTGGCTCGGGTCATGATCCCGGGGTCCTGAGATTGAGCCCCACATTGGGCTTCCTTAGCAGGGAGCCTGCTTCCCCCTCTCTCTCTGCCTGCCTCTCTGCCTACTTGTGATCTCTGTCTGTCAAATAAATAAATAAAAATCTTAAAAAAATAAAATAAAATAAAATAAAATAAAATCTTAAAAAAAAAAAAGGTTTCCTCCATGAAGCCATCCCTGGTGTTCTCTTAGTTAGAAACAATCTCTCCACAGAATTGCTAAAGCACATTATGTGTATCTCACAAAGACACCAAATATCTCAAAGACACCAAAGAATGAATATCTACGCTGGATGAAAAAGTAAAATAATTACCAGAAAATTAATTTTTTTAAAGATTTTATTTATTTGACAGAGAGACTGAGATCACAATCAGGGAGAGCAGCAGGCAGAGAGAAAGAGAGAAGCAGGCTCCCTCATGACCCGAGCCGAAGGCAGAGGTCCAACCCACTAAGCCACCCAGGCGCCCCCAGAAAATTAATTTTTAAAAATTTCTATGTGAAATTTATGGATAACTGAAGCAAATAAACTATTTTGACAGAACAATGACTTCTATAAACTTTTTTTACTTATGAATGAAATGTATTGATGTATAACACATAAAATGTGCCCATTTAAGTGAATTGTTTGCTGAGTTTTTGATAAATGTTATTCACCTATAAAACCACCAACACAATCAAAATGTGCAATATTTCTATCATCACAAAATGTTCCCTCTAACCTCTCAGCTGTCAATTCTACCCTCACCCACACACCCACAGCTCCAGGCAATCATTGATCTGCTTTCTGTCACATTTGATTCATTTCTGTCACATTTTTCAGCTCTAGAACTTCAGATAATGAAACTGAATTATGGATTCTCTTGTCCCTGGCTTCTTTTGGTCAGCATACACATGTCGTGTGTATCAGTAGTCCATTCCTATTTATTGCTAGTGCATTCCATCCCACCGGGATTTATCTAATCACATACAGATGAATATTTGTTTCCAGTTTGGTGTTACTATGAATAAAACTGCTGTGAATACTCCTGTACAAGTCTTCTTGTGAACAGATATTTTCATTTCTCTTGAAAAAGTAGCTAGGAGTGGCATTGCTTGGTCATTTAGTAAGTGTACATTTAATTTTATAGGAATCTGCCAAGTGATTGTACCATTTGCATTCCTACCAGCAATTTATGAAAGTTCTACTTGCTTCACATATCCACCCCAATACCTGGTATTATCCATCAATTAATTTCAGCAATTCTAGTAGTATGTAGAAGTAAGTTGGTATGGTTTTATTTTGCATTTCCTTGGTGATTAATTATTTTGAATGTCTCTTCATGTGATTTTGGCTATTCTTTTCTTTTCTTTTCTTTTCTTTTTTTTTTTTAAGTGGGCTCCATGTCCAGTGTGGAGCCCAACTCAGGGCTTGAGCTCACAATCCTGAGATCAATACCTGAGCTGAGATCAAGAGTTGGATGCTCACCCAAATGAGCCACCCAGGCACCCTGATTTCTAGCTATTCTTTCTACTATCTTCTTTCATGAAATGCCTGTTCAAAACATTTGCCAATTTTCATGGGCTACATTGTTTTTAATCATTAAATTATAAAAAGAGTCATTTATATATCCTAGATACAAATCTTTTGTTAGATGTATGTATTGTGATTATTTCTGCAGTCCATGCTTGCCTTTTAATTTTTTTAATGCCTTTCAAAGGGCCAGCATTTTAAATTTTGATGAAGTCCTATTTATCAAATTTCTCTTTTATGACTTGTGTTTTTGTATTCCGTCTAGGAAATATTTGCCTACTCCAAGGTATTTTGTGCTTTCTTCTAGAAAATTTATAGTTTTAGCTTTTAAGCCTAGGATTATGACCCATTTTAAGTTAATTTTTATATATAGTACAAGCTAAGAGTTGAGGATCAAATTTTTCCTATAGGGATATCCAGTTATTCCAGCATCATTTGTTGAAAAGATTTCCTTTTCCCTTTGAATTGCCTTGGCAGTTTTATTAAAATAAGTTGATCATGTATGTGTGGATTTTTTTCTGAACACTATTCTGTTCCTTTGATCTAAATGTCTATTTTATGCCGGTACCACTCTGCCTTCATTATTGTTGTTTTATAGTAAGTCCTGAAATCTGGTACTGTAATTCCTCCAACTTTGTTCTTCTATTTCAAAAAGTGTTTTGTCTATTCTAGATCTTTTATATTTTTCATATAAATATTTCATATAAATTATTTGTCAGTTTCTACAAAAGTGCTGGGATTTTTATTGAGATTGCTATAAATCACTTTGAGAAGAATCAAACTCTAAACAATATTGAGTCTTAAAATCCATCAACATGGTTTATCTCTCCACTTGATTAAACCTCTTAAATTTTCCCTCAGTAATGTTTTGTAGCTGTCACTATACAAGTCAGACACATATTTTGCGTTCCTTTGTTTGTTTGTTTACACTCATTTTTGTTAAATGTACTCATAAATGTTTCTTGGTTTAGATGCTCTTGTAAATGACATTTTTTATTTTCCAATTGTTTATTGTTAGTGTATAGAAATAGATTTTTTGCATATTGACGTTGTATCCAGCAAACTTGCCTAATTTACATGTTTGTTTTGGTAGAATTTTTTTTAAGATTTTTTTATTTATTTGAGAGCAGTCACATGCACCTGGGCAAGCAGGAGGAGGTGCAGAGGGGGAGTGAAACAGAGAGAATCTCAGTCAGACTCTGAGCTGAGCCCAGAGCCTGACCTGGGTCTCAATCTCATGACCCTGAGATGAGGACCTGAGTCGAAATTAAGAGTTGGATGCTTAACTGACTGAGCCACCCAAACACCCCTAGAATTTTTTTATATATTCCTCAAAATCTTCCTTTTTTCCCAGCTTTATTGAGATATGATTGGCATATAATATTGTATAATTGTACAATGTAATAACTTAATATACATTGCAAAACAATTACCAATAAAGTTAGTTAGCATAGTCATCACCTTGCAAAGTAACAATCTATGTGTGTCGAGAACATTTTTCCAGATTTATTGAGGTAAAATGACACACAGTCAATTTTAAGTTAAGGTGTACAGCATGACTTGACTTACATATATTACAAAATAATTACAATAGAGTTAGTTAACACCCATCATCTCATATACAAAAAAAGAAAGAAAATGGTTTTTATCTTGTGATGAGAACTCCTAAGATTTACTCCTTTAACAACTTCCAAATATACCATACCAATATGCCATATTACCTATTGTCATCATGTTGTACATTATATCCCCAGTACTTATTTATACCTGGAAGTTTGGACCTTTGGACCACCTTTATCCATTCTGCATGTCCCCACCCCCTGCCTTTGATAACTACAAATCTGATCTCTTTTTTCTATGAGTTTTTTTTTTAATCCACATAAAAGAGAGATCATACAGTATATGTCTTTCTCTGTGTGACTTATTTCACTTAGCGTAATGCTTTCAAGGTCCATCCATGCTGTCACAAATGGCAGGATCACCTTCTTTTTTATGACTGAATTATTTGTACATTTGTAATTGTATATTTATACCACAATTTCTTTTTTCCATTCATCCTCTTACAGATATTTGGATTCTTTCCTCGTCTTGGCCATTATACATAATGCTACTGTGAACATGAAGGTGCACACATCTCTTTGATGTAGTGTTTTTGTTTCCTTCAGATATATTCCCACACATGGAATTTCTGGATCATATAGTAGTTCTATTTTTAATTTTTTGAGAAACTTCTGTTTTCCATAGTGGCTGTACAAGGCCACTGTAAATACTGTGACAGATGGTTCATTTGGGGGCACCAAAGTAACAGTTCGGGTTTTTTTTCCCCCAAGAGTCCTGTAGTTGTATATCTGTCATCACCTGTAACTGTATTAATTTTTCAAAGTAAACTTTAAAATCTTATTTACAATAGTATCCAACATACGTGATTGATAGGTGATAACCCCCACTATTACTAAATCTGGATTATATTTTTTGCCTATATTTACCATTTCTGTCAGGTACATTTCAGATGTTAGGGTTGGGAGCTGACAGCCAAGAAATCCCTAGGATTTTGAAGTCACTCCCTGACAGCCCTTCAAGTGGCCTTTAACTTCAATTTCCTCTCAATCTTCCCAACACACTGCGCGATCTTGTTAATAGAGCCCTTAGAGTCTTCTTACCCACTTCAAATATGGCCGCTGAGTTCCAGTCTCAGTTACCACCTGATCATAGCAACAGCTCTGGCTTCATGCCCATTTCCAAAAGGGCCTCGTGCCGCGAGGCTGAAGTTCTGAGTGCGCAAGCGCAAGCGCAAGCGCACTCAGCCCACTTCACGGCAAAATGGCGGTAGGTTTGATGTACGGTCGGCGGGAGCTTCTGCGCCTCTTACGGTCACAGCGTCAGGTAAGGCTACCCCAGGGCTGAGCGCCAGGACCCAGCCCTGTCCCCATGATCCCAGCCAGAGACAGCTCATGCCAGGAACAGCCTGAGCAGACGCTGACCTCACCGGGACCTGCCTCTCTTGACCTCGGCTTGCATGAGTACACGGGAGGGTTACGTCCCCGACCCTGCGGGCTCAGCGGCCGCATATTGTTGTCGCATATTGTCTGTGGGTCCCGATGTCACCCCTGCCACGGAAACGTCAGCTCGACCTCTGTGCTCCGAGGTGGGCCTCCGGTAACCGAGAGCCAGGCCGCACTAAGTGCATGCATTCGGGCCTGCAGTCTGCGCGCGGAGAGTAATAGTGACTTCACCTGTGGTAGAAGGTTGCGTGCTTCGTGGCGAATGAACATGATGAGTGACATCTGCTCCTAATAAAGGGGCTCCATCCTTCTTTTACCCTCTCAGTTCCACAGCGTCGCAGGGCCCTCGCATTGGCCGCGGAAACCGCTGACTGCGGGGCTCCTCTTTCCAACCCGCCAGTGCTGCGAGCGCCCGCACTATGTCGTCCTCGCTGGCTCTGGACCCCGGGGCCTCAGTACCTCCGTGATCTTGTTCGCAGAAGCCCCGGTAAGAGGCGATTCGTCCCAGCGACGTTAGGAGTAGTGTCTGTTGGTCGGTTTTATTTTGTTTACAAGGAGGAGGGATGTGGCACACTCTATGCAGCTCCCAAAATTGTAGCATCTCTGCTTCGGATAGATTTTCGTATCAGTGGGGAAATAATTGAAAGTACAGCAGGAGAGATTGATGTTATAAGCAAGGCATTGTTGGCCATAATGTGGCAAGCCCCTGATGGTGTATGAGCTACGATTCCAGGTGTGCGTGTGTGTTAGAAAAGTTATAAATTTCAAATGAATGACTTCTTGGGTATTAATATTTCTGATGATGAGACCAAGTGAATATTTTGGTCTTAAAAACTGAATTGTTTTAAATGAAAATTATGATAGTTTCAGTATCTGCAAAATTGTGCCAGTGAAACTCAAATGACCGTGAAGTTTGGAACACTGATAGAAGAAATAACTTCCTAATAGGAAAGAAAGTCAGGAAGTAAGTAAATTGTCTTCCTGTCCAGAGGAAAAAGTAAGATGTCCTTTTTAAGCCTTGAATTCTGTGTAGTCTACAGTGTAGACTAACCAGGAGAACAAGAAGTAGAAAGTCAATAGAACAACCTGATACTAGTTATTAGGGGGCTTGTGATTTCTGTATGTCCCCCCTACTGAGTATTACACATGACTTCCTTTTGCACAGGTTCAGAGCCCTCCTGCAACTCCCTCACCCACAGCAGTACCTGAGGTGGCTTCTGGAGAGACCACAGATGTCGTCCAAGCTGCTGCAGAACAGAGTTTCGCTGAACTGGGTCTGGGGTCATACACCCCAGTGGGACTGATCCAGAACTTACTGGAATCTATGCATGTTAACCTAGGCCTACCTTGGTGGGGGGCCATTGCTGCATGTAAGGGAAACACATCCTGGCCAAGGGTAGAAGAAATGGGAACTTAGGGGTAGAACTTTAAAGATAGCCTTTCTGTAAGTGGGTGGAGGGAATACAGCTGACCCTTGAACGACCTGGGGGTTAGGGGCACTAACCCCCTCCAGCAGTTGAAATTTCATAACTTTTGACTCCTCAAAAACTTAATAGCCTACTGTTAGAAGCCTTACTGATAACAAACAGTTCATACGTGTTTTGTATGTTACATGTATTCTACATTCTTATAATAAAGGAAGAAAAAAATACATGTACAGTACTGTTTAAAAACAACAACAACGTATGCTTTGGCCCAGAGAGTTCAAAACCCTGTTGCTCAAGGGTCAACTGTAGTTGCAGAAGTTTAGGGGTCAGAAAAGCAGAGGATTCAGACAAGGAATAGAGGCTCTTGATCCTTAGATACAGGCTACTTCTCTTTCCTAAAGGACATTATAAAACCACTAGATCACCTGGGATTCAGCAAGTGTAGATATTTAATGTGAGCATGGGGTTAGAGTAAGGAGACCTTGTTAACAGTGATGAAGCTGCCCTGGTTTAGGTGATAGATCAGGCCTGGTGCTTAGACCTCTCCCCACGCACCCACCAGTTGGAAGGTGCCCACATTGTTTCTCTTGCAGGCTAAGACTATACTTTAAATTCTGTTCTTCCTGCACCTTGCTCTGGTGATCATCCTTTTCCCTAGGCCTTCAGCTTCTCTCTCTTTACTGCCCTATTTTGAAAATATAAACATGTTCAAGTATACCATGGATTTCTTGAGGAAAAGTCCCTTCTTTTCATTCTTAGTTCTTTCTTCTTTCATAGCTCTTATTTAAAAGACTTCTGCATGCAGTGGACTTCTTTCTTTCCACTCTTTGACACTCAGCAATGTGACCTTTTCTTTTTAGCAATCTGACTTACTAAAACCACCTCATTTTGTCAGTGACATCATTACTGAACCCATTTTTCATACTTGATCTTTCTGTGTTAGACACTTTTTTCCAATTTATTGTAGTTTATATACAATATTACATTAGTTTCAGAGGTACAACATAGTGATTCAAGATATATATTATGAAGTGATCACCATGTAACCATATAAAGTTGTTATGTTAACTGTAATTCTCTATGCTGTACATTGCATCCCTGGATCATCTTTATTTGCAACTGGAAGTTTGTACTTTTTTTTTTTTTTTTAAGTTTATTTAAGCAGTCCCTGGGGTGCCTAGCTGGTGTCAGTTGATGGAGTGTGCAGATCTTTATCTCAGGGTCATGATCCTGACCCACACATTGGGTGTGTAGGGCTCAAATTCACAACCCTGGGATCAAGAGCCACATGTTCCACTGACTGAGCCAGCCTAGCACCCCTGGAAGTTTGTACCTTTTAATTTCCTCCCATTTTGCCCATCTTCTCTAGTCCCCTCCCCTCTGGCAACCAGATTGTTCTCTGTATCTATGAGTCTGTTTTGTTTTCTAGATTTCACACAAGTGAAATTATATGGCATTTATCTTTCTCTGTCTTATTTCACATAGCCTAATACCCTATAGGTCCATCCGTGTCACTGATGGTAAGAGCTCACTTTTTTTTTTTTTTTTTTTTTTTAAGATTTTGTTTATTTATGCTGCTGGCTTTAACCCACTGAGCCACCCAGGTGCCCCTCACTTTTTTTTTTTTAATCGCTGCTTAATACTCTGTTGTGTGTTTATATGCCACACCTTCTTTATTCATTCATCTATCTACAGATATTTAGGTTACCTCCATATCTTCACGATTGTAAATAATGCTACAGTGAACTTACAGGTGCAAATATATTTTTGTCTTGGAGTTTTGGGGGGTTTTTTAAGATTTATTTAAGAGAAAGAGCAAGTGCGTCTTTCCAGACTCCCCACTGAGTGTGGAGTTGGACACAGGGCTGTACAATTTTGCATTCTCACCAGTGGTGCACCAAGGTTCTCTTTTCCACATCCTTCCCCCCTCCCCCAGAGATTTCATTTATTTGACAGAGAGAGACAACACAAGCAGTGAGAGTGGGGGAGAGAGAAGCAGGCCTCCTGCCAAGCAGGGAGTCTCACTCGGGACTGAATACCAGGACCCTGAGATCATGACCTGAGCCAAAAGCAGATGTTTAACTGACTGAGCCACCCGGGTGCCCCTTAAATATGAGTTTTTCATATATGACCTTTCTTATAGTGAGGTATATTCTCTCTGAACACAATTTATTGAGAGATTTTATCTTGAATGGATGTGGAGTTTTGTCAAATGCTTTTTCTGCACCTGTTGAGATGATTAAACATTGTTCTTTCATTTTGTTAATGTGGTAAATCACACTGAATTTGTGAATATTAAACCATCCTTGAATTCCCAGAATAAATCTCACTTGATCAGGGTTAATCATCCTTTAAATGTATTATTAAATGTGTTATCAAATGTATTAAATCATCCTTTAGATATATTGTGTAAATTATAGTGTTTGGGTAAAAAAAAAAAATTTAATTTTTTTTATTTATTTGACAGAGACAGCGAGAGAGGGAACACAAGCAGGGGGAGTGGGAAAGGGAGAAGCAGGCTTCCTGCCAAGCAGAGAACCCAATGTGGGCTTGATCCCAGGACTCTGGGATCATGAGCTGAGCTTCAGGCAGATGCCTAACGATTGAGCCACCCAGGCGCCCCAGTTTGGTAATATTTTGTTGAGGTTTTTTGCATCATTTATATTCAGCACAGATTTTGGCCCATATAGTTTTCTCTTTTTTTAATGTCTTTGTCTGCTTTTGGTATCTGGGTAATGCTGGCCTTGTTAGAACGAGTTTGAAAGCTTTTCTTCCTCTTCTGTCTTCTGGAATAGTTTAAGGATAGGTATTAACTACTCTATGTTTGGTAGAATTCACCTGTGAAGTTATCTGGTCTTTGGAGTGTTTTTTGTTGGGATTTTGATTGCCCATTCAGTTTCATTACTAATAATTGGTCTGTTCAGATTTTCTATTTCTTCCAGATTTGGTTTTGGAAGATTTTATGTTTCTGGGAGTTTATACATTTCTTTTAGGTTGTCCCATTTGTTGGCATGTAATTGTTTATAGTACTGTCTTGCAATCCTTTGTGTTTCCTAGGTGGTGTTGGTTGTTAAATTCTTTCACTTCTGATTTTATTTGGGCCCTCTTTTTCTTAATGAGTCTGGCTAAAGCCTTACCAATTTTGTTTATCTTTTTTAAAGAACCATTTCTAGTTTTGTTGATCTTCTCCATTGCTTTTTTAGTCTATTTCATTTGTTTCTGCTTTAATATTCATTATTTCCTTCCTTCTACTAACTTTGGGTTTTGTTCTTTTTCTGGTTCATTTAGCAGTAAGGTTAGATTGTTTTGAGATTTTTCTTTCCCAAGATAGGCCTATACCACCATAAGCTGCCCTCTTTGGTTTGTTGGTTTTTTGGTTGGAACATGTAGTTCATTTACACTTAAACTAATTACTGATAGATATATATACTTCTTACCATATTTTCCTCTTTTTTAAGATTTTATTTATTTATTTATTTGACAGAGAGAAAGATCACAGGTAGGCAGAGAGGCAGGCAGAGGGGAAAGGGGAAGCAGGCTCCCCGCTGAGCAGAGAGCTGGATGCGGGGCTCGATCCCAGGACCCTAAGATCATGATCTGAGCCGAAGGCAGAGGCCCAACCCACTGAGCCACCCAGGAGCCCCTACCATTTTCTTAAGTAACCTCTACATCCAATGTGGGGCTTGAACTCAGGACCCTTTGGTCAAGAATCACATGCTCTACTGACTGAGACATCCAGGCACTCCTACTTCTTACCATTGTATTGATTTCTGGTGGTTTTGTAGTTCTCTGTTGCTGTCTTCTCCCCTGTAATTTGATGACATGCCTTAGTGTTATGTTTATATTCCTTTCTCTTTATTTTTGTGTGTTCTATTATAGGTATTTGGTTTATGGTTACCATTAAGTTCCTATTTAACACTGTATGTATAGAAATCTTATATAAATGTGTATAAGTTGATGGTTGCTTTAAATTCAAGTGGATTCTAAAAATACTAGTCCCCCCTTCCCACATTTTATGGGGTTTTTTCCCCCCAAGCTTTAAAAACTTATTTAGAAAGCCTGTGAAATAATTGTGTAATAATTTGAATGGGTAGGTTATACAAAAAAATGGCTTGAAAATTCCCACGTTGTTTTTAACATTGTATCTTAGAATTAATATTCTAAGATATTTGTGATATTCTAATACTTTTTTATCCCTTGACTAATTATTGTAGGTCTAGATGATTTTACTACTTTTGTAACCTTCACCCTAGCTCTGTAGGTAATTATCCACTACCTTTATTATATGTTTACTAGTGAGATTTTTTTTTTCATAAATTTTCTAATTAGGGCCTTTTCTGTTTTGAAAAGTCCCTTTAACATTTCTTTTACAGGGCTGGTTCAGTGTGGGTGAACTCTTTAGCTTTTGCTTATGTGGGAAACTCCTTATCTCTCCTTCAGTGTGAGTGATGACCTTGCCAGGTAGAGTATTCTTGGTTGTAAGTTTTTTCCTTTCACTATTTTGAATATATTATGCCACTCTCTTCTGGCCTTTTAAGTTTTTGCTGAAAAGTCAGCTGATTGCCTTATGGGGGTTCCTTGTATGGAACTAGGTTTTGGGTTTTTTTTTCTTGCTGTTTTTAAGATTCTTTAACTGTTGGCATTTTGATAACTAGTCTTAGTGCGAGTCTCTTTAGGCTCATCTTTTTTTGGATTCTCAGTGCTTTCTGGACTTAAATGTCTGTTTCCTTTGCCAGGTTAGGGAATTTCTCAGCTGACAAGTTTTCTGTCCCTTTCTCTTTCTTCTCCTTCTGGGTCCCTATAATGCCAATGTTAGCTAGACCTGATGTTGCCCCACAGGTTCCTTAAACTGTCGTATTTTCCTTTTTGCTGTTCCTTTGGGTGATTTCCACTACCTTTCAGATCACTGATTTGTTCTTCTGCATTACCTAATCTGCTGTTGAATCCCTCTAGTGGACTTATTTCAGTTACTGTATTCAGCTCTGATTTTTTTTTTTCACAGTTGAAGTTCTCATTTTGTTCATTCTTTGGAGTTCGGTGAGTATGTTTATGGCTATTACTCTGACCTTTTTATCTGGTAGATTGTTCATCTCTTTAGTTGTTTTTCTGAGGTTTTGTCTTATTTCATTTATAACATGCTCTGTTTCTTTGAATTAGATCAGTTCTGTCTCTTGGTCTTGAAGGAGTAGCTTTTTGTAGGCGTCCTGTGAGGTTCAGTAGTGCAAACTTCGCAGTCACCTGATCCAGGTGCCCTAGGGGTTCTTTGTGTGGGCTGCATGCACCCTCCTCTTATGGCTGGGTCACTGTTGGTGCAAACTCAGTGGTTTGCAGGGCTGTCCCCTGACAGCTGTCTGCAGGGCTCCGCCACAACTTCTTCAGGTATGCTGGTAAGCAGGGCTGTCCCCCATCCTGTCTGAGGTCCAGCCACGGCTGCTGTTGGGTGGGCAAGTGTCGGGGGTGGGTCTCAGCACAACTGGCTACAAGGCCCAGCTGTGACAGCTGTATTCCACTGATGGGGAGGCCAGGCCTCCTGTGTGGCTGACCGTGGGGTCCAGCTGCTGTGGGTGCTCTAGTATATGCAGGGCAGGGGCTGCTTGTTGGGGGGAGTGGCTCTGGTGCAGGCTCAGGCCATCTGGGTGTGGCAGGGGCAGGGAGCCACTTAAGGGCTCTTGGCCTGTGGGTCACTTGGGCTGGACAAGCTGGTGCTAGCACAGTAGATGGAGAATGTCGGAAATGGTGCCTGCCAGCTCTTCCATCCCCAGATTATGTTCCAACAGATCCCTGCCCTGCCAGCATGCCCTAAAATTAGTCCGTGAATCTCCTTCACGTGTGGCCCAGGTGTAAGCCTCACTGGTTTTGTTTTTTTGTTTTTTTAAGATTTTATTTATTTATTTGATAGAGATCACAAGTAGAGAGGCAGGCAGAGAGAGGAGGAAGCAGGCTCCCCACCAAGCAGAGAGCCCGATGCGGGGCTCGATCCCAGGACCCTGAGACCCTGACCTGAGCCGAATGCAGAGGCTTTAACCCACTGAGCCACCCAGGCGCCCTGCCTCGCTGATTTTCAAAGCCAGGTGTTGTAGGGCTGGGAACCCAATATGGGGCTTGGACCTCTTGTTTCACAGTGTCTATCTCTCTGGTTGTGAAATCCCTGCCACTGTGGGTCCTGACTAGACCCTGTCTGTGCCTCCTACCCAACTCAAAATGACTTTTTCTTTATATCCTTAGGTGTGTAAGATCTGTTCTGCTAAAGTTCTTTATACAGAGGTAATTCTATATGGAATTGTAGATTTTGGTATATTCTTGAGAGGATGTAAGCCTAGGATCTTTCCTCCTCCTCCATTATGATCCCCTTGGGCCTAGGGTCTGAATTAGACACATTAGACCTTGAAATCTCTCCCTTGGCTTTGTGATCATCTTTCCTGATTTTCTTCTGGTCTTTCTAACCACATCTTTCCACTGCCATTGCCCAGTTCTCAGTCTACTCCTTCAGGGCTAGTATTTTCCGTTTCATCCTTAGCTTCCCTTCTCTTCCCACCCCATATCAACCATGGTAAGGTTGATAAAGCCTAATCCCATATTCCCCACTGCACCACCACCCTCTCTTCTCAGCCCAGACCACCTTCCTTGTCTACAGATAAACTAAATATTTTTTGAATGATCAGGAAATAGGAAGTATAAGAAACAGGGAGGAACTAAAGCAGTAAGCCACCAGATTACTTCCTACCCTAGGGATTTCTAGGATAGCGGCTTTCACTCTTCATTCCTCGGAGCCCCCGACATCTATAATGGTGCCTCTGAGAAAAGCAAAGGCTAGAGCTTGAATAGTTCTGTAGCCAGACTACTCTCTCTCTCGGAGCAGTTCTTATATATCTCTTATATTTTATCCCTTATGTATATTGGGGTTATACTTAAAGAGTTGGGGGTAGGGAGATTCCATTGATAATAGAAAACTTCAGACATCACTATCTAGAAAAGTATCTTGTCTCACCTCCTTTTGTTCAAGGAAATAAACAGTATCCCTGGCCATTCCTTATAGAAGTTAATGCTAGATTTTTGTGAGGTCAAAGCAGAGGACTAAGCCTTGCAGGAACCAAGTCATCCCTGCCCTTTGTTACGTGTTCCTTCAGCAGGTGTCACAGTATTGAAAAAAACTAGAATAAAAAAGACCCTTTTAGTGAGGACCTAAAAAACTTCAACCTTCCAACTGCAGGACTGCTTGGATTTCATTCCAGTCCTGTCTGTGTTTTCCAGGTACCGTCCTTGCCCGCTGCCTGGTGTTTCCTCTCATCGTGAAGGGCCAGCGAGAAGCAGCCAAGATCCATAACCACATGCCAGAGATCCAAAAGTTTTCCACTCGAATCAGAGAGGCCAAGTTGGCTGGAGACCATGCTGAGTGTGAGTCAACTGCAGAATGCGCACAGGAGAGGACCACATCTACACTCTCCTGGCACTCTGCTGAGGGAAGGGAATGGCATATATCAGGAGTTGCTAGAAGTGGGCAAGTTCTAAAGATCTACCTGCTTCTTGGGCCTAATGTTTCCAGTGATTGGCCAGGGTCAGATAGAAACTTTATGGGCCAGGTGGTAAGGATGGTCACCCCCATCAGTGTAATTATTAACCCAACCATTAACTTCCCCTCCTTTACAGTTTACAAGGCCTCCTCGGAAATGACATTTTACCAGAAAAAGCATGATGTTAAATTCTTTAGACCTCTTATTCTACCTCTGACTCAGGTAAGCAAAAACATTTTCCTTATTTTATCCTATACCAGTCAGATAAACTCCTGTTTCCCATGCCTTAAACCCCCAAAAAACAAGTGGTGGTGATAGGGTTTTCAGTAATAGAGAAATGAAAATGTCTCCTTTGCTAAAGGGTACTGATACTGTTTATCCTGTGTAATAGGCCCCGATCTTCATCTCCTTCTTCATTGCCTTGAGAGAAATGGCCAACCTTCCTGTGCCCAGCCTGCAGACAGGTGGCCTTCTGTGGTTCCAGGATCTCACACTGTCTGACCCCACCTACATATTACCACTGGTGGTCACTGCTACAATGTGGGGTGTCCTTGAGGTAAGCTCAGGTTAGCTAGGTGCCAGGCCTGCGAAGTGGAGAGTGAAGAAAGTAGAGTTGATGGGTTGAAATCTGAGCCACATTCTCTAGAAATGACATGCATTTGTTTTGTTTTTGGTTTTTTTGGCAGTTAGGTGCAGAGACCGGTGTGCAAAGTTCTGATCTACAGTTGATGAGAAATGTGCTCAGAGTGATGCCCCTAGCCGTCTTGCCCATAACTATCCATTTCCCCACGGTAGGTAATAGTTTAGGAACTGGCTCCAAGCCTTTCCATCTAGCCCAGCCATCTCCCATCAAGCTGACAGCAGAGGACAGTTCCTGAGTACTGTCTCTTTCTTCTCCTCCAGGCGGTGTTCATGTACTGGCTCTCCTCCAATATGTTTTCCCTGGTCCAAGTGGCTTGCCTCCGGATTCCAGCCGTACGGACTATACTTAATATCCCCCAGCGTGTTGTGCATGACTCTAGCAAATTACCGCCACGGGAAGGTTTTATAAAAAGCTTCAAAAGCGGTAAGTGCCCTTATTGAAACACGTCCTTAGTGAAACACGACTGGGGGAAAGTCATCTAAAAATGGGCATCGGACCCAGTGTCTTCCTCATCTTTACAACAGGGTGGAAGAATGCTGAACTGGCGCATCAGCTCCAGGAGCGCGAACGACGCATGCAGAATCACTTGGAGCTAGCCGCCAGGGGTAAATAACCCTTGCAGGCTCGATTCTCTGATTTGTTTCTTCCTTTCCTTCGTTCCTCAAGGTTTGTCTTCTCTTGCCCTAGGTCCCTTACGACAGACCTTTACCCACAACCCGCTGCTGCAGCATGGGAAGAATCAGCCTCCCAGCACCCCGAACAGCAGCAGTGCCAAGCCAAAGCAGCCCTGGCGTGACACACTGGGCTGAAGTCCGTTCCTGCTCAGACTGGTGGGAGCGCTCTCCTCAGACTCGGCGTCAGAGCAGACTGGACCCGGAGTCCTTGCCCCAGACCTAGAAGCCCTGGGGCATAGAGCTCTTCCTTTTAAAAGTGGGTTCCTTTACAGACTCAAACCTAAGTGTTAAAGAGCCAAGTGATCTTGCCAGCCCCAGAATCAGTAAACCTCTGTACTACATGCTGCTTCCGAATACTTATTAAACAGGGAAATGGATGGTGTGCTCCAGAAAACTGAAGACTACATCAACTGGGGACTGCTCCTGCCCATGCTCTTAGGAAGTGCCTCAGCATTGTAACCTGGCATTACAAGCTTACACTCCCACCCCATACGTGAGTTTTTCCATCCACATTTATCTCAGGATGCTATAAATATTCAAGAAGTACATGTGCTCAGAATTCTTAGATATAATTAGGCTGTTAGTGAAAAATCTCATTTTGCTAGAGCAGCTTCCGTGTGTTCTCTTGTATAGAGTGGTTGCATCAGCTGACTTGAGAGGAAAGAAATACTCATACTTTCAAGCACAAGACTGTTTTTAGTGTTCCTCTTAGGTCTCTGGGACCGTTCTCAAATGAAATCACTCAAAGTTTAGAACATAACCCTTTTATTATCTAGCACCTGTGACAGTTTCATGTCTCTAAAGGAGACAGGAATTTCGGAGCATTTTTGGCTCTTTTAAAGGAAAAGGAGTGGGTAGGCACACCCAGAGGTGAGTAAAAGTCTTAACACAGGGGATCAAGCCCACACCTGACATGCTCCCCACCACTGTCTGTTCCAGATTTTTTTAAAGGGACAATAAAGCAATGTGTAGCAAAACAAATAAATTACTTTTCATCTCTTAAAAGGCAGGTTCGAAAACTGAAGGCATCTGTCCAGAAACCTGGGCTGAGCAGCTTCAACCAAGTGTACCTTCCTTTTCACCTTCCTTGGCTCCAGCCAGTAAGGGAGGAGAGGCCCCTGCTTTCCACATCTCAGGATTGATTCTAGACAGTATTTAGTCAGACTTGGGATCTCGTTGCTTGGGTATCTCTCCTCCATCTTCCAAATCCATCTCTGCAGCAACTGACATACACAGGACCTGGAGGTACCATGTAGCAGATGCTACAAAGAGATATGTGCGTCAGAACTAAGAAGAGGTCAGCTGAACTCAGTTCAAGGGGCATTGAACGGGGCTGACCTGAGGGATAATTCAGTTAAGCCTAACAACCAGAAGGCCCTATGGCAAAGCTGACTTGGAAGGCGGGGGACCAGATGTGGAGGGGTGGAAAAGGCCAGACAATAGCTAATCATCTTGAAGATCCAAAGGCTTACCCACAATCCTTCGGAGGCAGTGAGGTCGTTTGTGTTCTGGCACTCTGATGATGAAAAAGTAGAATGGCAAGCCCGAGAGGGCAATGCCAATGCCGATAAGGGAGTTGATGGTATCACTATAAAGTGGCACGGCCACCAGGAAGATGGTGCATAGGCAGAAGACAATGGGGAAGAAAAGGCTGAGCTGGAGGGCACAGGAAACAGAGGTTAGGCAGTTATGGTAACAGTTTCTTCTGGGAAGATGAGAGCACTGATCCTTTCCAACCCCTTCACCTCCATACCCAACCACCCCCAGGTCCCAGGCAAAGATAGGATAGAGGTGGATCACCTTGAGGGGACGAGGCCGATCGGGCTCCTTCCAACGCAGGTAAAGTTGACCCACAATGGAGAGCCCCACAAAGAACCAGTAGCTGAAGCTATAGTAGTTAATGAGCTGGAAGATGTCCTCCACACACAGGTAGATCAGTGCCATGACACCCTGCGGACACAAGCCCAGGTCAACTCCTCACAGCCTTGGTCACTGAAGCCACGCTCACCTGCATCTGTCCTCTTCTGTTCCCACAAGCTTCAGCACCCTAGTTACAGTATCTCCTTCCTTTTCTAGTTAGCCAGTGGCCTCAATTGGTTTTTCAGGCCCATTCTTCAAACCTTTGCCAAGTTAACCTCTGTAAAGCACAGATCAGTACAATTCCTCACAAATCTTTTGCTGAAGAACCTGTCTCTGTAATGGCTCCAACCTACATTTTCAGCTTTTATCTACTACCCAACTCCATACTGCTTTGCCCTAGGACTCTGATATAGTCTTTGGGTTTCTTTAATGCCCTTTTTTTTTAAAGAAATCTTTATGTCCAACATGGGGCTCCAACTCACGACCCTGAGACCAAGAGTTGGCATGCTCCACTGACTGAGCCAGCCAGGTGCCCCATCTACCTCCCCACATACTGTTTCATTAACCTAAAGCCCATCTCCACCTTTTGCAGCCTAACCTTAAAAATCCACTTCAAATGTACTTTGTCTAGGGCCACCTGGGTGGCTCAGTCATTAAGCATCTGCCTTTGGCTCAGGTCGTGATCCCAGTGTCCTGGGATCAAGCCCTATGTCAGGCCCCCTGCCTGGAAGGAAGCCTGCTTCTCCCTCTCCCGCTCCCCCTCTCACGGTGTCTCTGTCAAATAAGTAAATAAGATCTTTAACCAAAAAAAAAAAAAAAAAAAAAAAAAATTATATATATATAAATATATAATTTAGAAGAAGTACCTGGGTGGCTTAGTCACTTAAGCATCTGACTCTTAGTTTTAGCTCAAGTTGTGATCTCAGGGTCTTGAGTTCAAGCCTATGTCCGGTTCTGCCCTCCCTATGGAGTCTGCTTAAAAGACCCTCTCTCTGTCCCTCACCCCAGCATGCACTCTCTCTCAAATCTTTAAAAAAAAAAAAAAAAAAAAATGCACTTTGTCTAAGAAGTCTTTCCGCCTTTACCTTCTACTCCCACAGAAGATCATTTTTCCCTTAAACACTATGTCATTTACGATCATGGCAGTCATTTCATTAGAATCAGTGTACTTTATGCTTTATCCTAGACCAGAAGAGTTACCATTTTTCTTTTTCGAGAAGATAGTTTTTCTACTAAATTCTTCAGAGGTTTTGGGAAAGCTAGAACAGTTGCTTTGCTGGTTTTTGTTGGTTTTTATGATTTATGTATGGTGGTAGGAGAGAGAGCAAGCCTTACGCAGATTCCATGCTGAGCGTGGGGACTCGACCTCACAACCGTGAAACCATAACCTGAGCTGAAATCACGTCAGACACTTAACCAGGTGCCCCCACTTCTTCTGTTAGCATTTCCCCCCAGTCTGCCTTTCAGCCCCATCCTTGAGGTTACTTACATTGAAGAGCAATGCAGGTACTGGCGTGAACCGCTCAACATGAATCATGCAGATGGCGTCAGGGAGGTGGCCTTCTCTTGAACCCACAAAGAAAAGCCTATTTTGGGTAAGATAAGAGAGGCTGAGAAACTTGTGGGACACTGGGTGGGGCTGGTTCACATGCCTCCTAGCACTCCTGCTGCCCTCCCCTCCTTCAAAAGAGTGTGAATAATATGGAATGGGGTTCAGTTTTGAGATGAGTGAGAACTGGAGGCTGCTAATGGAAACAAGAACAAAGGGGTTAATACGATTTGGGGAACATAGTGACTGAACTCTGGGTCCTGTAAGTCCTACCCTCCCCTGCCATAGCTCTTCACAACACCCACCCCCCATAAAACACACCACTCCTACCTAGAAGCAGCCACAATGGAGGCATTGAGGCCACCAAAGCAGGACAATGCAACTGCAAGTGGAATTGTCCAGTTGAAAATTCCAAAAATCTGGTCTGCAAAAGTCTAAGGAAAGGAATGGAAGGGTCATTAGGATCTAAAAAGGATGAAAGTATGCCCCCAGTGGTCCCTAATCTAACCAACCCTCCTTCCACAGCTGGGGTGACAACCTCTTAAGCCTAGCTTCCCTACATCAAATGGGGCTCAAACTCAACCCCAAGATCAAGAGTCGCACACTCAACTAACTAAGCCAGCTAGGTACCCCTAAGCATAGTCCTTTCAAGGACTACCCCCTTTCCAGGACTTTCAGGACCTACAATACTCCAAAAAGCCCACAAACACACCCTCAGCCTTCTGCTAGTGAAAATCCTTTACCACAGCAACGGCATCACTGGCCAGGATGTCCTTCATATCTAGCACAGTGTAGTAAGCCACATTTGTCAAGATGTAGATGATGGTGACAATGGGCATGGAAATGCCAATGGACAGAGGCAGATTCCTACAGCCAAACAGAATAATGCAGACATTAGTCTCAGGGTCACATCCTTTAATCCTCAGACTCTTACACCAATCCAGGGATGGGTCCTCCTGTTTGTTTCCCCAGTGCTTTTGCTTTTGAAGCTGTGTACAATAGTAACTTCATTCTTGAGCTCAGAGCTTAAAGAGCATCAAGGGAAAGAAATATCACATTTAGAGAAAAGGCTAACCAGCAGAAAAAGGATTAGTAAAAAACAATGTCACTGTGTAATAGCACAGAAGACGGTGGGGGTGGGGAGGTGGCTAGTGGGTTTTTGTTGTTGTTGTTTTTTTTTTAACATCCCAAACCTCTTGGTGTCAGAATTCCCTTTACAAGATTGCCAACATTGGGAAATATGTCTTAAGGTTGAGAAATATAAGAGGAAATTAGGAATGCAAATTGTGAAATCGAGAGTAAGGTCCTCAATGACCAGAACAATGTGTGTATCTAAATAAGCACCTTGGGAACTGGGTTCACTCCATCCCCTTAATCAGTCTGAGAACCTTGGGTGCTATCCTAACCAGTGGCTAGGAGAAAGACACAAAGACAAGGTCCTCTAAAGCAATAAAGCTATGACTTTCATAAACATTCTTCACAGTGCGGGGGAGGGGGCATACTCAAGTCATTTAGCTTCTGTCCAGTAGGTGGAAGCACCACCACTGAGCCAGGGCCTCAGTCCTACTTCTCTCATCTGCTCCCTGGATTGCGACACTGGCTGTGCACCAAGAGGAGTTTATTGTTTTGACTTAAAAATTTACAGAAACTCCACTCCATTCTACATCTTAGTTCCAAGAATCATTGAATTTGAGAGCCAGGAAGGGCTCTGGAGATCACATCATTCAACCCCCTCAATTTACAGATAAGGAAGCTGGCAGCCTTGGCAGCGGATTCAAATCAGTGGGAAGACAGGCTCCAGACCCTTTGACTCCCTGTCCAGTGCTCTCGTCACTCTGCATAACTGTGGAATAATTTAGAATAACAAGGCTGAAATAATGCTGTTAAATGCGGACATCATACCACTATGTCAGTACAAATTTGAGAAACCAGGAAGGGCTCGAAAGGAAAACAGGAAAGTTTGGGGGCATCTGTGACCTCAAATTATGTGGGAATAAGGATAGGTGAATATTAAGGAAAACCCAGGAGAAAGCACACATGAACAGGTACAACCTGCTGTACTTACTGGAGGAATGAAGGGACAGATGAAAAAGGCCTGCGGTTACCCCTGACAAGTTATCTCTCCGGCCTTTAGGCCTGGCATCTATTCAAGTGGAGCTGGTAAAATCTGTCCTGGTGGCTATGGTGAGCTATCTCAGTAAATGATAGCTATCCTTACTGCTATGGAAAACTGATAGGGGAGATACCTACCTCTCAGGATTCTTGATCTCTTCAGTGACATAGTTGAGCGTGTCCCAGCCCGAGTAAGAGAACAGAGCCGAGTACAGTGCCAGGGCAATATCACCCATTGCAAATGATGAGCCCTCAAAAGAATTCTCAAAGTGAGTCGAGGCTCCTAGAATCCAGAGAACATGCAAAGGCAGAAGGATTAGTGGCCTACCCCCAGCTTCAAAGTGATCCGGAAAAGGAGAAGAACATGGAGCTCACAGCAAGTGAGGGGCTTAGAACCCCTTCCGCAGCAAGGACACTGGTAAAACGGAACGGGAGACAGCATGGGGATCCTGACAGGAAAGACTGGGGCAGCTTGCTAGGGTATGAAACCACTACAGAGCAGAAGGCCTATAGAACAGAAGTGATGTGGTTCTGTCCTGCCCTGTAAGCTGCCCCATTCTTACCCACTTTCTAACACTACAAACAGCTGGTACGGGATGGAAGAAGGACAGCGCTTCTTATGCCCAGGGAAACAGACTAGCGGGGCAGACTAGTGTTCCTACGTGGAAATTGGAGAGGGGTGGGTACAAGGAGTTCATTTCTGCCCTTGCAGAACTTCCAAGGGTAGACCAAACATAGCCACAGCACTGGGCTGGACAGTCAGCTAAAGCCAACTCCCAGGGCATGACGATCAGCCCTTTTGCCAAGATCAGCCTCTGGGGGCATGCAGAGAAGACAGGTTTGAGGTCAGCCTGTGTACAAATCCCCACTGACGTACCAGGAGTTAGGGACTTGGGCGAGATACTTAATTCTGCAGCCTCAGTCTCCTCCTCTATAAAATGTAAATTATGGCACCCAGCAAATGAGAATGCACGAAAGGCTTTTAAAGAAGTAGGACGCAAAGAAAATGCACAAGAGTTCACTGCTATTCCGGCTTACCCTGGCCAAGTCTAACAATGCCCGCGATAATGACGGCGATCAGTGCCAACACTTTAGCGTAGGTGAAGATATCCTGTACCAGCGTTCCCCACTTGACATAGGCACAGTTAATGAAGGTTAAGAGACCTGAAAAAATGAGAATTCTGATCAGTGAATGACCCTACCACCCAGAGAGCCTTGGACCCCCAAGCATTACTTCCAGAAGCAATCATCAAAACAGACCCTTTGGCCAAAGACCTGAGCTATTCAAAACCTCTGCCCAGCAGGTCCTCAGCATTAGCATTCAAAGGCCCCGCTGAGCATCTGTGTAGGCAGCACCACATATACCCTCAGCACTTAATCGGGAGGAAACAAAGTAACTGGATTTGCTTACACTCAACAGTGGGAGGTGACTGGCAGCCATACAGGATTAGTGATGTTCTCTGGCTATCGATAGGCTTTGAAAAGTCACTGTCCTCCCAGCTTTGCACCCCTTTACCTCCTGATATAGCCTCCAGGACTCAGCAATCTGTGGTATTGTTAACCTTGGCGATTCCTGTTTTGACTTATCCAGTGCTGGGCCAGCAGGTCAGGACGTGTGGCCAAGGATTAGAATGGGGGCCAGACTTCCTGCGCCGCCTGCCAGCTCAGCCACTTGTTTTCGTACTTGGAAAGATCCTTGGAGCCAAGGTTCCTATAGAGTGGGAATGGCATTTTTCCTGACGGACAATGCAAAAGAGTGAGCCACAAACATTCCTTAAGTCCTACCCTGGGATAGAGGCAATACTTTTACCCCTACGAGCTCTGGGAAAATTCATGGATCACCCTTAGAGCCAGGGTGCTTAACCTAGGGCTACCACAAGGCCTGAAATTCCTTGTAAATAGTTAAGTACACATGTCCAAAGAATATGCATTTTTTCTAAGAAAAAGGTCCATAGCCTTTGTCAGAATCTCGGGGAAATCTGTTTTCCCCCCAAAAAATTTTCAATCCACTACTTAAGAAGAAATTCAAGAATGGAAGCCCACATTTGCTGTGAGGTTGCCCCGTAGTCCCAGGATGTGGCTGGGAAGAAAGTGAAAAGAAAGGACTCCGAGAGCCCACTGAATGTTCTGGATCCTACACCAGCATCTGAAGTGGGCGGGCCCCTTCAGCCCACCTCCACTGTGGAAGCCAATCACCTCACTGCCCCTGCCTTCCCAGCTCAGCCACAGGAGCTTGAGGAGGAAGGCTTGCCAGTCCTTACAAGAGCTCCAAGGGCAAGGTCAGAATCAGCCTGCCTTCTTTCCCAGTAGAGAAAGGGAGGTCCGGTGCTGGGCTTGCATGCTTCACAGGAAGCCTCCTCCCTGTCTCAGTTCTGGCAGAGGCATGTCCTTCGCTGTCCCTAATCCTCCTGTTTTCTTGTGTCCTGGCCTCCCCACACTGGCCCAGAAACATCTTCATCCTGAGAAGCAGGAAAGACCAGCCTCAGGGAACAGCTGGATCATCTTCTGTCTTTCCCTCTCCCTCCTTTGCACCCCTCCTCGTCTCCTGGCTGCCCAAGCTCTTTTTTCCTCTTCCCTAGAAAGGGCATCCTAGTCATATACAAACACTTGCCTTTCTACCTAATAAACAAGACAATAAACAACCAAACCTTATCACAGGGCTGGGCAGGACTACACCCATAATTCCTCAATGCTAAGTTAATAATTAAAGACAAGCGCACAGTCTCCACTAGCACCCCACAAAGTGACAGAAGAGCCTGTATCTCACCCTCCACAAATCTTTCAGACCTGTTAATCCTCCGCAGTCAATCACCCACCCTTTAATCACCACTGGACTTCTGTTTCCAGCCAGCCATCAGCCCTCCTGCAACTTCTCTCCACTGTGTGGCCCCTACGCCTCACCCTTGGGCTCTGCTGCTGCCTTACAAATAGGACCTGGCCCAGGTTTTTCTTCCTTTCGTTCTTTTTTAAGATTTTATTTATTTAATTGACCGAGAAATCGAGAGAGGAAACACAAGCAAGGGGAGTGGGAGAGGAAGAAGCAGGCCCCACAGGGACCAGGGAGTCCGATTCGGGGCTCGATTCCAAGACTCTGGGATCATGACCCCAGCTGAAGGCAGACGCTTAGCAGACGCTTAATAACGGAGCCACCCAGGTACAGGTGGCCCCCAGCCCAGGTTTCTGATTAGAAACCCCAGGGACAGGGGCACCTGCCCGGCTTAGTCAGTTAAGCATCTGCCATCCCTTAACCTTTGGCTTGGTCATGATCTCGGGACGTTGGATCAGGGCTTGCCTTGGGCTCCTCGCTCAGCAGGGAGCCTGCTTCTCCCTCTCCCCTTGCTCAGGATTGCTCGTTTGCACTCTTTCTCTCTCTCCCTCTCTCTCTCTCTCTGAAATAAATAAAAAATCTTTTTAAAAATTTTTAAAAAGACAGACAGACCAGGGACAAAAAGGGGGAGACACCTGGCTGGCTCAGTCAGTAGACCACGCAACTCGTGATCTCGGGGTCCGGAGTTCAAGGCCCATTGGGTACAGAGCTTACTGAAGAAAAAAAAAAAAAAAAAAAAAAACACCAGTGGCACCTGATGCTGCACTATTCACAAGGGAAGGGATCACCTCGCTGAGGTAGATGGTTAGCCCTCAGGGACCCACAGTCACAACACCAAGCCGGGACAGGCTGAGTTCTGGCTCAGTCTACAGCCATGTGCCACAGGGAGCTGCTCTCAGCTTTGCCAAGGCCTGTGGGCAGCAAACAGACAACTCATCACCCTTTACTACAACAAATTCTGAAATGAAAATAATGGACTGTTGCCATTTTCATCCCTACCGCTTCTCTACATAAATTGTGTATCCATCCATTTCATACCCCTCCTTTGACCTGCCGGTTTTTCACCCTCCCCAATACCTGAGCCTTATTTCTCAGCCACTGACCCATCTTCGGGCCAGACCTTTCCTCTGGAAAGAAACCAGGAGCAGAGGAACTGCCTGAAGACAGCTGGCTCTCACCTTCTCCAGCACCCAGCCTCCTCTGGGGCCTCTTGGCTACGGGGGCAGGGAATGGGTATGACAGGCAGCACCGCTGACTGGGCTCTTTGCATCACCCACAGCTGACACAGCTCACCGGAGACCCCAAAGCCCAGCCTAGTGTACTGTTCCTACAGTGAGGCCCAACCTCCTGTTTCAGAGGCAGGGAAAGGAGGTGACCATAGCGTTAGAGTAATACGGAGGCAACTGCAAGTCAGCTTCAAGGACAGAAATGCCCTACCCTCCTACCTCTAGGTGTAATTCCGTCTCCACCCAACATTGGGCCAAGTCCACAAGAAGATGGCCTGAAATCACCTTGGACCCTTGACTCCCGTGCAGTTCCATTCCTGCTTTGACCTGCTTTGGAGGAAGACGCTTTGAAGGAGCCACTCCCACAGTCCTCTAAAGAGATGCTCTGGGCCCCTGGGTGGCTAAGTCGATTAAGCAACTGCCTTCGGCTCAGTCATGATCCTGGAGTCCCAGGACTGAGTCCCAGGTTCAAGTAAGTATGGGTTGGGTTCCCCACCGAGCAGAGAATCTGCTTCTCCCTCTGACCCTCCACCCTCTCATACTCTCATGCATACACTCTCTCTCTTTTAAATAAATAAATCTTTATTTTAAAAAAGAGAGATGCTCAGGGCCCCTGGGTCGCTCAGTCACTTGGACCCACCTTAGGCTCAGGTCGTGATCCCAGGATCCTGGAATCTGGCACCAAGCTCCCTGCTCAGTGGGAAGTCTGTTTCTTCCTCTCCTTTGGCCCCTCCCCCAGCTCATGCTCTCTTGCTTGCTCTCCAAGTAAGTATTTTTTTTTTAGATTTTTTTTTTTTTTAATTTATTTGACAGAGATCACAAGTAGGCAGAGAAGCAGGCAGAGAGAGAGGAGGAAGCAGGCTCACTGCTGAGCAGAGAGCCTGATGTAGGGCTCGATCTCAGGGCCCTGGGATCATGACCTGAGCCGAAGGCAGAGGCTTTAACCCACTGAGCCACCCAGGCACCTCAAATAAATAAAATCTTAAAAAAATGGGAGGGGGGCGGGGAGATGCTCCTAAATGCTCATGGGCTCTCCTGGAGGAGCGAGGGGGCTAGTCCTAGCTCTAAGGCCCAGCCCAACACTGTTAGTTTTGGGGCTGTTTTGTTTTCTTCCAGCACTGTTAGTTTTATATTCAGAGAACAGAACACAAAACTTGGGCCACTATTCAGCGTATTTTCTGCTTCAAATTCCCAGGGACTATAAAACCTCAGTACTCTATTTATGAGACAACTCATCCCATTTTTAAAGAGATCAACAGCTCTTTCTTCCACAAAGCCAAAAACTTTTTCCTCACCACTTCTACCCAGTAGTCCTAGACCTCGCCTCTAGAACCACACAGAAGTTGGCTAACTCTGCATCCACATAATGGCCCTTCTTATCATCAAAGATTAACTTCCTGTCCCCCTGGAGGCTTCCCCCTTTCAGACTAAAAACCCAGTTTCTTCAGCCTCCACTGTGCAAATGTGGCTTCCAGGCTGCTCACCACCGAGGTTCTCCCCTCTGCATTCACTTCACTTTATCAGGATGTCCCTGAAACAGGAGACCCAGAGAGAACACTCCAGACATTTCTGCAGACTAAGGGGTCTCAGTTTGAATTCATTGTCAACTACAATTCCACCTCAAACTAATGAGCATTTCCCTATCCCCCTTTTGGGCCTATAATAGTGATTTTTAAAAAAGATTTTATTTTTTTAAAATAATATTTATTTATTTATCTGAGGGATGCCTGGGTGACTCAGGTCATGATCCCAGGGTCCTAGGATCAAGTTCCCCTGCATCGGACTCTTGAGCAGGAAGCCTGCTTCTCCCTCCACCTCTGACTCATGCACTCTCACGGTCTGACAAATAGATAAAATCTTAAAAAAAAAAAAAAAAGTTTTATTTATTTGAGAGAGAGAGCATGAGCAGGATGAGTGGCAGAGGAAGAAGCAGACTGCCCGCAAGGAGTAGGGAGCAAGGAGCCCTACGTGGGCTTCAATCCCGGGACTCAGGGATCATGACCCAAGCCAAAGGCAGACACTTAACAAACTGAGCCACCCAGATGCCCCAAAAGTAATTTTTTTAATCCCAAATATGAGATTTTAGCATTTATTCCTAGCAACTTTGCTCTGAAGTTTTTAGAGATCATTCCCAACGACTAAAAATGGATTTTCCCCCTTAATTTTATCAGGCATGCCAAAAGCCTTCAATTTTGTGAAATCTGCAAATTTGATTAGCACACTCTCTGGGTCTTCCCTGAAGTCATTGACAAAAATGTTGACTAGATAGGCAGAGCTCTGTAGTCATCACTATAGACCTTCCCCTATGCTGTCATTATTCTACATCGATCAAGAATCCACCAAACTACTCTTATCTAGTCCACCTTTTTCTACCTCTTCAACCAGAATATCATGAGAGGGGCACCTGGATAGTTCAGTCGGTTAAGCATCTGCCTTCTGCTCAGGTCATGATCCCAGGGTCCTGAGATAGAGACCCATGCCAGGCTGTCTGCTCAGCATAAGCCTGCTTCTCCTTCTCCCTGCTGTTCCCTCCCCGGGGCCTTGTACTTTCTCTCTCTCTGTCAAATAAATATATGTCTCTCTGTCAAATAAATAAAATCTTTAAAAATAAAATAAAAAATAAATTTTAAAAAAGAATATGAGAATTTGCCAAGAACTTTTCTAAAATCCGTATACGTCTCTGCTCTTGCATTTTAATGACATATCCAAAGATCCAAATTGAAATAGCACATATTTACACTAGCATGTTCACTTTTTAGAAATAACCACAGTTCCATAGAGCATGTGATTTTTTTCTTTTTTAAAATATAATCTCTACACCCAACATGGGGCTCAAACTCAGAACCCTGAGACCAAGAGTCACATGCCCTACCAGCTGAGCCAGTCAAGAACCCGAGAGCATATGATTCTTCATTTCAGGGTCCTAAGTTCAAGCCCCATGTTGGGTGTAGAGTTTAGTTAAAAATAATAATTGAGGGGCGCCTGGGTGTCTTAGTCGTTAAGCTTCTGCTTCGGCTCAGGTCAGGATCCCAGAGTCCTGGGATTGGCCCTCATTGAGCTCCCTGCTCAGCAGGAGGACTATTTCTCCCTCTCCCACTCTCCCTGCTTCTGTTCTCTTTATCACCGTGTCTCTCTCAGTCAAATAAATAAATAAAATCTCTAAAAAATAATAATAATAATTGCAAAAATAATCATTAGAAAACAACCCAAATGCCAATCAACAGTAGAGTGGCTAAATACAGTGGAATACTAAATAATGAAGTATCTACAACTATAAAAATATGAACTTCACAAGCATATTAAGTGAAGAAGTCAGGCACACAAAAAAATGCATATCCTGTATATCCACTTACTTAAGAATGGCCAAAACGAATCTATGCTACTAAGAAGGATAGCATTTTCCCTTTGTGTGTGCATGGGGTACAAGAGGGAGTGACTGGGAGAACACAAGAGGGGCTCGGGGGGGCTGGCTTTTTGATGTGGATGATGGTCACAGGTGTGTGAATTTGTGAAGATGCATCAACCTGTACACTTAGGACACATGCACTGTTCCTTTTATATTATACTTGAATAAAAAATTAAAATTAAGCCAAAATGAGGCCAAAATTGAACAAAAAATGAGGTTAGCTTAGCATGGTTTATTACTAGTGAATCCATAAGGTGACTAGAGATCTTCCTTTCTTTTCCTCATACACTGCTAACCAGGTTTAACAGATGAGTCTAGAATTTAGACTGGAATCAACTTCAAATTATTCAGTGCAGAATGCGGAGAATCAGGGAGCCTGCTGCTCTGCCTACTTGTGATCGCTTTCTGTCAAATAAATAAAATCTTTAAAAAAAAAAAGAGAGAGAGAATGCTCAGAATCCACCTCTTCCTCAGAAAGCTGGATTATCATTTTTGTGGGCACAATAATGGCCCTGGAACACAGAAGGGTTGGTGTCACCGTGATGCAATGTGAGAAAGACCTGACTAGCCACTGCTAGCTTTGAAGATGAAAGGGGACCAAGAGCCAAGGAATACAGGCCTCCTCTAGAAGCCAGAAAAGGCAAGAAAATGGATTCTTCCCTAGAGAACCCAGAAAGTAGCATGACACTGCTGATACGTTGATTTTAGCCCAATGAGACCCATTTCAGACTTCTACAGGTAAGATAATAAACTTGTGTGTTTTTTAGATTTATTTATTTTAGAGAGAAAGTAAGTAGATGCACACATGGGAATTCGGGGAGGGACAGAGGGAGAGAATCTTCAAGCAAACTCCCCACTGAGCATGGAGCCTGATGCAGGACCTCATCTCAAGACTCATTAGATCTTAAAGCCTCTGCCTTTGGCTCAGGTCATGATCTCAGGGTCCTGGGATCCAGCCCTGCATCAGGCTCTCTGCTCAGCGGGGGACCTGCTTCTGCCCCACCCCCTCTGTCTGCCTCTCTGCCTACTTGTGATCTCTCTAATAAATAAATAAAATCTAAAAAAAAAAGAACCATGAGATCCTGACCCCAGCGAAAACCACTTAACTGACTGAGCCACCCAGGTGCCCCTAAATTTGTGTTGCTTTAAGTCACCGAATTGGTCAGAACTTGTTACAGCAGCAATAGGAAAATTAGTTAATACCTCACTCAACAGCTTTCTTTTCACACCCTTCCTGTTCTTCAAGACTGGGGAGATGCCTCATGGAGAATGCCTGAGCTAGTTATAAATTCTTTCCATTTGTCTGCAAGTGGATAGTTAGGAACACTTAAAACAATGCCATGCTTTATTACTATCTCCTCAGTTCTCCTGGTCTTGGTTTTTTTGTTGGCCTGGATCTGTTTTTTACTGACTCTTTACTAGGTTAGCAATCTTTCTGCTACGTAACGATAGGGAAAATGGGACTATGGCCTTCTCCTTTCTCTCCACCATCTGCTGTTACAGAACTAACTGCCCTTGCTGTTCTCACTCTGTTTGTTGCTTCTAGAGCTTTTTATCCTCTGCAGTCGGTTCTACAGATCTAGGCTGATGCTGGGCACCGACCTTCCGGTGTTCTTCTACAGTTCTGGGTCACTCCTGCATTTAGTCCTCATTATACCGCCTCTCACCATCTCTTATGGATCTTGTTTCTAAAAATCTAAGTTTATCAAAAAGCTTCAGTCACCAGTTTGTTCACATGGTTCTCCTCTTCCTAAATAAGAGAATTCTGGTAAAATAGGTGAAAATTTCATTCGGAGAAGCTACTGGTCCTTTTTTTTTTTTTTTTTAGTCCCTAGCTATGAGATTATAAATTGTTTTCCCTGAACTTTTCTGCAATCTCTGCCCAAATTTAGAAATACACGATTTCTTCTTCTGGGAGGTACAAACTCTGGGTACGCAGAGTCACCTTCACACAAGGATCTCACATTTCCCCTTGTTACGTTAAATTAGTAATACTAAAACAATAGCAACATCCTTATCCTTTAGCAATTCATACTAAAGCCTTTACAGGTTAAATTGTCTAATGTCTTGGATTTGCTTTAAATAATCTAGTGGGATAAGGGGAGGGAGTGGTTGGAGTATAGATAAAACAAGGGTGATTAATCATTCACGCTGGTGAACCAGCTTGAACCCTGGGAGTTCATCACATTATTCACTCTATTTTCGTATGTTTGAACTGTTTTATAATAAACTTTTTTAAATTATAGAGGTACTGCTTCTAATGGAATGAAAAAGATTTTAGCAAAAAATGCTCAAGGAACTGAGACTTCCATCACTGCCTTATTTTCCCTTTTGTACAAATTTTGTCATGATTTTTAGGAAAGCAAACTATTTGTCCTCCCTCTGATCCGATGGTGTGCAGTTTGTACCTACAATCACATCGTTCCTCCTTCTTTTTGCTTTTATCCTCTTGTTCTCTCCACCATGCTTCTTCCCGTAGGATGGGAATTTATTTCCATGCACTATGCTATAGGAGACTTTCCGGAAGATTCCCCAACTGGAACCTGAGAGTCTCTGACAGCACCATGTAATAATTCTTCCCCAGGTAAGCGGACAGATTAACAGAGGCTAGTGTCTTTGTTCCCTAAGAGATGGGCCACATATCTGTGAGGCCCGGGGTGAGAGAAGAAAGACTTCTATGAGCTGTAAGAAGAAATCCATCTGCAGGCAGCGAGCCGGAGGCAGCACACGGTGGGACTGTTCACTGCATTTGTCAGAATGAAAAAACGGGGAAGTAAAATCCTTTGACAGGTCTCTGTATCTTGGGAGTACTGAAATTTCCCTCTCACTGCAATCCAAAGAATCAAAACTCGACCTTGCCCAGAGGGAGCAAGCATCATCTCATTCTACAGCAGATCTTGATACAGGCAAAGCTCTCTCTGACGCACCACATCAGTTTCAGCTTTTCTAGGAAACCCGCCATTTCTCAACAAGGTATATAGGCTTTCCCGGTCATATTCTAATCAAACAGGAAATTCTTTCCCCCTTGCAAATAAAAGTAAAAAGCAAATGTTTATTGGCCTTATTTAATGTTTATAGAATAGGAGTCCAAAAGCATCATTCCCAATCTTCTACCCTGTTTTTCCAAATGCATTACTCAGCAACTTTTCCACCTTTATTCTTCCCTATAATTCCTCACAGCCTCCAGAATACCCAGATTTATACTTTCATCTGTGCATTTTTCTCCTTTCCTCTAAAATTTCAGGTGAAAGCTGTATTAAACATCTCTCCCCCAGTCTCTATGATATCTGCTCTATCCCTTGCCAGAGTTTAGCCTTCTGCTATCTTAGCATTCACAGTGGGGCACTCTGTTCTAGGTTCTCTTTTTGCTTTCATATGCACAGCCTTCAATGGACAGACATGAAGATGCTACCTCCCACTCAGTTCTCTATCTTGAACTTCAAAGTTACCAGAGACATACCTCAGGTATCTTCTGACCGGTGGTGACATCATTCAACCCAAAGGACAGCAAAAGGATAGCCATCGGTGGGCTTAACTGACTCAAGCAAGCTTTGTGGTATGTTGCTCCAGGGAAAACCGCATGTCTCTGCATTAGGCTGGTCTACATACAGTCAGAGTCACAGCCTTTGGGGAGCCGCTGAGTCTCTTAACTGGTTTGCTCAGGCCTGCTATACCCAGATGTCTCCAGAACGTTCTATCACTGTCATTTCCTCAGAACAACCACATGTAAGCTCTCTGAAAAAGCTTCGGGTCTGTTGCCTAACCCTATAAATTTCAAGTCTTTCCTCCCTTTCTCTGCTATATGTCTGTCTGTGCTGTCTCATGCTGGGTTAGGATACTCTCTACGCCGTAAAAATCATTTTTCTTGGGGTGTCTGGGTGGCTCGGTAGTTAAGCACCTACCTTCCACTCAGGTCCTAATTCCAAAGTCCTGGATCAGGACCCACGTCAGGTTCCCTGCTCACTGGGAGACTTGCTTCTCCCTTTTCCATTCCCCTTACTTGTATTCTCTCTCTCTCTCGCTCTCTCTGTCAAATAAACTCTTAAACACACACAAACACACACACACACACACACATTTTTTTCTTCCTGGCTTCCTTGATGTGTTGTTTCTTCTACCTTTCCTAGGTGCTGTTATAGGTCTCAGACAGATGGTCCTCAAATTCTTTTACCTTTCAGGCTACAGAACCATTCTGCTCACTCAGCATGGGTGAAAGCATGTGGCAAGAAGACAAACCAAGTATAAACCCTATGGGTCACCAGACCAGGGGCCTCCTTCTCTGCCTCCTGGAACTCAGCCAGCATGTCGGTCGCCATAGCTCTGCACCACTCTGAAGGAGGGAGCAGACAGTCTGCACCAGGAAGCCCTTCTATTAAGCCACACTATTTGCTCCCTTCTTAAAGCTGGCTAGCCCTTGTCCATCAGCTCCTTCTTGGTTTGCTCATCCAGGTCCAGTTCAGGTCCTCAGAAACAGGACCCCAAGCCTGAGTGAGCATCAGAATCACCTGGGGAATGTTAAAGCTTCAGGGCTCCAAGCCAGCAGTTCTACTGCAGGAGGCCTGAGGCAGGGTTTCCTGAAGGAGTCTGATGACCTACTTGCTTTGGATGTGCTAGGTAAAGGCACTCACTAAGAGAAATCATCACCTACAAAACCACCTTGAGCAGAACAAGCTCAAGCCCTTCACTTAATGCAGTGCCCCTCTATCCAGGCTGCACAGTGGCATCACTTGACAAGCATTAACGAAGTCCAGGGCTCCGGCCTGCCCTGGACAAAGAAGTCAGCAACTCTGGGGTAGAGCCCAGGCATGAGCACGTTCCTGAAGCTCCCCGCTCCCCACATAATTCTAAAGGACAGTGCCAACTGAGAACCTTTCTTTCCAAGGTCCCCATCAGTTCTCAGCGGCAACTTTTCCCCAATTCTCCTTCTCCAAGCCAATTTCCCTTTTTTTTTTTTTTAAGATTTATTTGTCAGTGAGAGAGAAAGAGAGGGACAGAGAGAGAGCACGAACACAAGGCACAGCAGAGGGAGAGCGAGAAGGAGGTTCCCTGCTGAGCAGAGAGCCCCGACAAGGACTCGATCCCAGGACCCCAGGATCATGACCCAAGCTGAAGGCAGACACTTAACTGACTGAGACACCCAGGCATCCCCAATTCCCATTCTTCTAATCAGCGGTTTGGATTTATTTGGTTGGAGAAACAAGTGGGAGGGGAAGGGGCCATTAGCATTTTTCTAAATTCTGAGGTGATTCCAATGTACAGCCAGGGTGGGGACCCAATGTCCCCAGCTCCTTCCCCAGTCCCCTTTAGGTTATCCCCTCAGTCTCTTCTGAGGCAGAGAGAAAGAAAACAGAAAAAGGAGGAGACCAAGAGTGAACCCCTGAAGAGCCTTGGGAATCAGACCAACACAGAGTTCTACCCTCTCACCGCTGCTAAGGTTGTGCCAAAGTTTACACCGACCCCGTAACAAAGAACCCTAGGCTCTGACCCCAGCCTGTTTGTTGCTGTGAATATGGGACATGAAATGTAAGCTTCCTCACCTCCAACCTAAAGTGGCTCTTGAGAAAACTCCTCTGGGAAAGTAATTAGCTTCCAAGGAGAAAGTTCAAAGGGCAAAAATCAGTTGGGGGCCCAGCACCTGGCTGTTCCACTTCATTAGCCCCAAGTACATGAAGTCAGTCATCTGGTATCAGAAGGAGCTCCACGGGGACCCATGGCCAAAGCTCTCAGACAAACACGCTGAGATCCGAAGTCCTCTATAGCCCACAGGCAGCTCTGGGAGACTCAGGAGGAGCATCTGCCCTCCCCTGTGCCCTGCTCCCATAGTCGCCCCAGCCGTCAGCTGAAAGCCCCCGGAGAGCCCAAAGCACGCAATGCCCTTCTCGGCCAAGCTGCAGCTGGAGGCCTATTTCCCATTCATCCATCCAGTGGCCATTTGTCGAAGGACTTGCTCCATGCAAGCCACTAGGGTCAAGCATCAGGGACGTGTGGAGCCACTAGGGTCAAGCGTCAGGGACGTGAAGATTCTGCCTGATCCCTAAAGACCAGCGCTCTGTTCACAGGAGCCTGAACAGATGTTGCTGGCTGACGGGTACAGCGCGGACAGACCGCCTGTAAGAACCCAGGACGAAAAATGTCCCATTAGTGAAAGGGGAAGCTGGAGCGAGACTTCTGGACACCCAGCCCCACCTCCGTCAAGAAAAAAGTTCTGCCTCCCCGGCAAAGAGGAAGAAGGGTCTCAGCCCTCCCTTCTGATCTCTGTAAACCTAAAACAGCTCCTAGGTCATCCAAAGACAATGTAGAAAGTATCCGGAAATTAGTAAGACACCTGTGACTGTGAATTAATAAGATGCACATGACTGAAGAATTTGCAGCAGGAGAGACCATTTGTGACTGACAATAAAGTGTTAGGTCACTTACATTCTCACACAGATCATCTAACTTTAATCGCACAGAGCAGGCCGACTGTCTTTATCTTATGATAGAGAAAACGGAGACCGCTCAGTCCGTGGCTGCCTCCACAGCCTGTATACATTCCAGAACACTATGTGCCTCCCCATTTGCATGCAAGAATATGGGATGACGTCTCCCTGGGGTGTTGGGCCTTCTGGCTGCAGAAACTGGACCAATCCTCAAAGAACCCTGAGATTCCAGAATAACTGGCTTCAGGAGGGTCCATCCACATACCTCTCTGGTTAGGAAGTAACCTTTTTTTTTTTTTTTTTTTAAGATTTTATTTATTTGAGATAGAGCGCACAAAGAGGGAGATCAGCAGGCAGAGGGAGAGGGAGCAGCAGACTCCCTGAAGAGCAAGGAGCCCAAAGTGGGGCTCCATCCCAGGACCCTGGGATCAAGACCTGAGCTGAAAGCAGACGCTTAACCCACTGAGCCACCCAGGCGCCCCAACAGTAACCAGGACAGCAAGGTTCCTTCAGAACTCCTAATCCATTCATTCATTCATTTGTGCAGCCAGCCAGCACGTACTGAGCATCGGCTGTGCTCCAGGCCCTGTACAGGCCCAGTCCCCAGCCTTCACAGAAAAGTGAATATGGGTAAGAACTGGGTGCTCTGAAAGTCAGTGTGTGGCACCACATCCAGTCTGGGGCAGGGAAGCAGGTGCAGGTGGGTACCAGGACCACTGTGTTACCTGGACTGAGCACACAGAGGCGGGTGCTAGGGCTGGGGGAGGACAGAGGAGAGGACAAATTCCTGGCAGAGAGGACAGCACGTGATTCCCCTGACAATGAAATCAGCAATGAGTGAAGTCAGCCACGTGTAGAAAAAAACTTACTTAAGCAATAATCAGTAAATGACTTTAAGGTCTAGTAGCAACACTAGCCTATCCAGGGCTGGAGTTCATCAGCTGTTGAAAAGGAAGACTATACCTAGAAAAGGACAGTGAGCCACCATGACAGCAGAAACTCCATCTGCTTGAAAAGGCCACCGTTTGAATAGAAAAGGAGGCAAGTATGGCAAAAACGTAAATCATGCCTCTATGAGACAGAGATCCAGTTCGACAGATGAGGAACCTGAGACTAATAAATCTGGCCTGATGCCACCCTCTTCCCCATCACACACTGCTGCCTCCTGAAGGAATGAGGGGAACCTCTACACTGGTCAAGGGAGAGAAATGCTGACTCAGGGCACCCAAACATTCCAACCACGGGCAAGACCTTCTTGTTAAGGATATTTCATCCAACTTTTCCAGAAATATACCCCCAAACCCACCTAAGGCAGACTTAAGTCTTTCCCATAAATTCCTCCCTCAACCTTGATCCCTCCCACTAACAACCACCACTCCTGTCTTCAGATTCAGCCTTCTGGATGGTACCTCTAGATTCTCTCCCCTTCTCTCGACTAACAGCCACTCCACCACTCCAACTAAAGACAGTTTTCCTTGACCTCCTGCTTGCCAATTCCAAATGACATTCCACGCCTTATCTTAACAATTCCTCCACAAAGGCTACTTTCGAGCATAAACCCACCACCCTTGGGCACGCTGCCCCTGCTTTGGGCTCCCACATCCCCACACTAGCCACACCGCCATAGAATGCTTCATGTAACAGTTTCATCCAGCAACTGGAAGCCACATGAGAGCAGACTGGGGAACCATCATCCTCGGATCCCGAGGGCCTAGCTCAGAGGTAGGCACATAGCAGACTCTCAGATTTCACTGGATAAATGAACAAGCTCTCTGAAATCTGACTCTAATACCCTCACTGCCCTGAAATTTCCCTCTCCAGAGTCACAGTGACCTGTTGATAAATCCAAGCCAACGCCCTCCATACCTAGCTTGGCCTCTTAGACTGCACTCTGCTGGCCACCAGCTCCTCCTCAGATTGCTCTCTTCTACTCACCGTATCCCATTTCCCCCTTATGTCTCTAGATGCTTCTTCTCCTTTTTGCAGAGTATTTCTCCCTCAATCTTGGCATTCCTGAGAATGCTATCCTAAGCTCTTTCCCTCTCTCTTGCTACAACCTGTCCCAAGATAATCTCATCTGCTGACTTCAATGACCATCTCTACGCTGATGATTCCCAAAAGTGTATCACCAGCCCACCTATCGGGATTTCAGATATGTATGAATATCCAACCATCTACTGGACATCAGAAGGAGCAAACTCAACCTATCCCAAACAGACCCTATCAATTTCTCTCAACCTATTTCTCCTCCAGTCTTACTCCCTGTAACTGGCAGCTCCATCCATCCGGTTGCCTAAGCCAGAAACCTGGCCATCTTATCCTCCTCAGCTTCTACCCATATCTAATTAGTAGCCAAGTCTTAAATCAGTCTCCTCTTCTCTCATCCCATGACTCTAATCCAAGCCACCATCACTGGGATCATGGTAACAGCTTCCAAACTGGTCTCCCTGCTTTTTTGCAAACTGAAGTTGGAATAACCTTTTTTTTTTTAATATTTTATTTATTTATTTGACGGAGAGCACAAGCAGGGGGGAGGCAGAAGGAGGAGAAGCAAGCTCCCTGCAGAGCAGGGGGAGCCCAATATGGGGCTCTATCCCAGGACCCTGAGATCATGACCCAAGCCAAAAACAGTCGCTCAACCAACTGAGCCACCCAGGCTCTCTGGAATAACCTTTCTAGAAACCACAAATTCAGGATGCCTGGGAGGCTCAGTCAGTTAAGCATCTGCCATTGCTCAGTTCATGAACCCAGGCTCCTGGGATGGAGTCCCACACTGGGCTCCTTGCTCAGCAGGGAGTCTGCTTCTCCCTCTGCCTGCTGCTCCCCCTGCTTGTGCTCTTTCTCTCACTCACCCACAAATAAATATTAAAAAACAAAAACAAAAAATAATTAAAAAATAAAAATCACAAATTCTAAGATCTAAATCACAAATGATGCAAGTCACTCTTCTGTTTTACAACCTAGAGAGGTTTTTCATTGCCTTAGGAGAAAGCCCACCAAACTCCTTAATATGGTCTGTGCAACAGATTGTATCTTCCAAAGATGTCTCAACAAGATCTCCCAACCCATATGCTTTTCATACAATGTGACTTTAACACTCTAACCATCCAGAGATAGGGTCTGTGCCTCTTCTCTCAGGAACGGGTGGTCTTCTGTGAATGTTTCTACCTACAGGGTACAGCAGGAGGCACGCCCTGTGATTTCAGAGGCTAGGTCATAAAAGGCAGTGTAGCTTCTCCTTCCGTTGCTGACATACTCATTCTTGAAGTCTTCGGCTGCCAAGTAAAGAGTTTGATTGCTCTGGGGCTGCCATTATGTGAGGAAACTCAACACAGTCCATAGGGAGAGACTCCATGGAAAGACACACCCAGCACAACTTGAAGAGAAAAAGATGCCCAGCTAGTCCCCTTCTTCTTCAGCGCCTCCTTGCTCTAGCTCCTGCCACCATCTGACTACAGCCACATAAGACCCCAAGCCAGCAGCACTGCCCCACTTAGCCCTCCCAAATTCCTGAGCTATAGAAACCATAAAAGAATAAAATGGCTGTGGGGCACCTGGCTAGCTCAGATGGTAGAACACATGACTCTGAATCTCGGTGTTGTGAGTTCAAGCCCCACTCTGGGTAGGGAGATATTACTTTAAAAATGAATGAATGGGGGCACCTGGGTGGCTCAGTGGTTAAAGCCTCTGCCTTCGGCTCAGGTCATGATCTCAGGGTCCTGGTATCGAGCCCCGCATCGGGCTCTCTGCTCGTCGGGGAGCCTGCCTCCTGCTCCTGTGTCTCTCTCTGCCTGCCTCTCTGCCTACTTGTGATCTGTCAAATAAATTAAAAAAAAAAAATCTTTAAAAAAAAAAAATGAATGAATGAATGAAATGGCTGTTAGTCTATGCCACTAAGTTTTAAGTGGTTTGTTATATAACAATAATAACTAGAATGGTTTATAAAGTCCTGAACAACCTGTCTTACCGTTTCCACCTAACTCTCTGCAAGCCAGCTCTCAACTTTTCCTACCTTAAACTCAGTATTTTTTTTTTAAGATTTTATTTGTTCGACAGAGAAAGACACAGTGGGAGAAGGAACATAAGCAGGGGGAGGGGCAGAAAGAGATGAAGAAGCAGGCTCCCCACTGAGCAGGGAGCCAGATGCCGGGCTCAATCCCAGGACCCTGAGATCATGACCTGAGCCCATGGCAGAGGCTTAACCCACTGAACCACCCAGGTGCCCCCCTTAAACTCAATACTGAAGCCCACCCTGAACTCCTTTATTGAAAAGAGTCTCAAAAATGTTCTTCTTGGGGCGCCTGGGTGCCTCAGTGGGTTAAGCCTCTGCGTTCAGGTCATGGTCTCAGGGTCCTGGGATTCTGCAACAGGCTCCCCCTCTCTCTCTGCCTACTTGTGATCTGTCAAATAAATAAATTAAACCTCTAAAAAAAATTATTCTTGTCTTCAAATTTTCATACATTCTGTTCTTCCTGCCTGAGATGCTCCTCTACCCTATCTACTCTTGGTTAATTTATCATTCATGTAGGTGTCAGCTTAAACTTCCTTATGAAGAGTTTCTAAACTCTGCGGCTAGCATAGGTCTCCTCCTGTGGCCCCCTGTGCCTAAGGAATCAAAACACTCATCATAATCCACTGTAATCTTGTATTGGGCTGCCCATCCTGCCCCAGCCCCAGCATGCTCATGCACATGCACGTACGTACACACACACACACACACACACACACACACACACACCCCAAGAGCTCCATAAAGACAAAGGGTAGTGCTGGGAAAAGGAACATCCAACAGTCACGAAGCACTTGCCAATCTCTGGCCCCATCTCCTTCCTGAGCTCCGAATGGGCAAATCCACCTACTATCCTACAAATAAATTTCAAACTCAACATGATTCCATCTTCCCCACCCCCGTAAATGATGCCACCACCTACCAATCGCCCAAACCAGAAACCCCAGCTCATTCAAGCAATCTTTATCAAGCTCCTCTCTTTGTTTCTTTGCTGGGGATACAGGGACTCCTGAGACAGGCTCAGCCCCTGTAGCTCAGGATTTACAGACTGCTGAATATCTTCCTCCTCACCTACCTCTCTCCCACACTGGACATCCAAATGAGTATTATTGGTTATACTGATTATGCCTTCTAATCTGCTCCCCTCCCTCTCCTTTCCTGGAGACATCACCTCCTAAGCAAGTCACACTCCCACTCCATGGCTCTAGTTCAGGCTTTTGTCACTTCCTGCCTGGACTGCCACAGAGCTTCCTAATCTGTGTCTCTGCCACCAGCCTCGCTCTGATATCCCACCACAGCTACACTGTTCCCCTGCTTAAAACCCCTCAGTCACTCCTCAGATGCTTTAGGGTAAAACCTAAACTCTCTAGGAACATTTATTTGCCTCATGCTCTAGCCCCTTGCCTCCCTTTGTCCCCTCACATCCCCACAATCGCCCCCACACACCCCACACCCCATACTTTTTCTCCCCTTTGTGCTTTACACTGCCTATCCTTTCCATCCCTGTGCCGAGAATGTTCTTGAGCCTTCATTCAACAATTTTACTGAGTACCTAGCAGATCAGGCACTGTTCTAGATGCTGGAGACTCAGCAGCGAGCAAAACAAAGCACTTATTCTTGTGGGGTTTACATTCTAGCGGGAAAGACAGACAATAAGCAAGTAAATTTTACTGTCAGGTGGTAACAAGGGCTATAAAGGAAAACAGAACAGGCTGGGAAACTGAGAGCCACCACTTTAGACAGGCTGAGTCTCCAGTGAGCTAATATCTGTACAAAGCCATGAATGGAGTGGGGGCTGGGGGTAGGCTCCGAAGGTATCTGGGGAAAGAGCCTTCCCAGCAGAAGGAAGGTCAAAGTACAAAACCCCTGAAGCAGGAACACGCCAGGCAAAGTGGAAGAAAAGCAAGAGGGCTGGTGTAGCTGGAACAGAGAGAGGTCAGAGAGAAGAGAGATGGAGCAGGCCTCACAGGCCATGCTGCATGGGCACTCCAGCCACGCCAGGCCTCCATTTCATCCTTCCCTGCTGCAAGCAGACATCTCCTGAGGAAGGCATTCTCCACGGCCTCCCAGCCCTGTCTGACCGTAGATCTTAGGTTTCATTGACGACTTTTGCCGATCTCCACCACCACACCATGAGTTCCCTGCTCCACCTCTTAGCTCCACATTCTACAAAGCCCCTCACGTTCAGTAAATTGTTCTCCCATGATCAAAACTTTCTTCCTTTGTTCTGATTCCATGCCCTGCAGGCAATTCCCTGATGACTCGATAGGTTTCCTAGGGGCTATGGTATTAGGAAGCCTGGAGAGCAAATACACACCACCTGGTCATTAGAAATTTCACAAGTACACTCACCACTGTATGGTCATAGACTGGCAACATCGTTTGCCATCAGTTTCTTTTTTAGGTAAGCAGGACTCCGTGGATGGGAAAATGACCAACTCTGAGTCGTGAAGACCCAAGGAAGGCACTGCTCAGGGAAGGGCCCCATACACCTCCCAGCAGACGCCCGAAGCCTCTCTGCTCATCGCTTGGCTCACCTTCCCTGTTTTAGATGGAGGCCCCATCACTGCCCACCTGTCCAAGCCTCAACCCTTAGCATCACCTCTGAGAGCTCCCCCACTCACCCCCATCCAGAAGTCCTAGAAATTCCACCTTATAACTATTTCCTTATCCAGCCCCCATCTCTGGTCCAAAGTCCTTGCCCACAGCGCAGGCCTCACTATCCTTCATGTGGACTCAGGTTTCAGCTCCCTGAACCAGTCTGCCCACCTTCTCACACTTGCCAAAAACACTCCACGTGGCCACCAGAGTTCTTCTCTCAAGTTATTCCAATTTTGCTTCCCCTCTTAAAAGCAACAGCACCCCCCCCACCACCGACTTTCTATATAAAGTCTAACCTGTTTAGGCACTGTATAAACCAGTCCTGGAGCTGGCCCTGGGCTACATTTCCAGTCTCCACCTTCTCACCAGTCCCACCCCGCATTCCAGCCATACCAACCACCGGGATTTCCCTGAACATCCCATGCCTTTCTGCACCTCCACACCTTTTCACACGCAGTTCCTTCTGTGAGAATTGTTGCAGGAGACAGCGGCAGATCTTTCCAAAACTGTTTAGACCTCATGGTCTCTGTGACGTCTTCCTAAGCGCTCTTCCCCACAGGAAGAAAGCTGTCCTGCTCACTCCCATGGCGCCTCTAACCCCACACTTACTATACGGCACAACAATGACTGGTCAACATATCTGTCTCCCACATCGACTAGGAGTTCTTGGATGGCAAGAGCCACACCTTTTTCTTCTGTTTCCCAGCACTAGGTGGAATAATCAGCACATAGCAGACCCTAAATGCGCCCTGAATGAAAGAAATGTTCTGTAGTAAACCCCTTCTCTTGCTGAATTTGAAGATTTAGCCTGTCCTTACTTTGTGCGTAAACTTCTGGCATATATTTGACAACTCTAGCAGAGTGACAAGTGCACCAGACCTATGTTTGAGGGAGGGCTCGGTACATAATAGTGTAACATATTGATGATTATTATGTTTAAAATTACCTCTTTCTTGGCTGCTTCTAGGCCTACCTCCTGGCTTTCTCCTGAATGGCTACGATTAGATAAACGACATACCACTGCATAGGTGGTACATGGACAGAGCGTCCTCCCAGGTCCCTGTACCTGACATGTACTGGGAGCTCATCAGACAATGGCTGGAGGAATAAACTCATGAATCGTATGTCCCTAATTCTTTCTTACAATCTTGGCTGCCCTTCTGAACCTTCTTCCAGATCTCTAAGTTCCCTGGAAGTTATTAAAGACAGAACAAAGTCCTAGAAGCAGCTGAGAGAGAGTCATTTCAAACACAATCCTCACCAATACTTTGGACTTGAGTCATGATTTATGGTTTTCACTGAATCTCACTTCATCCACACAGCAGCCTGGAATACAACAGTAACTGCATCTCACCCAGGGTCACACGGGTCTTGAGCCCAGCCACAAACACAAGTCTGGTGTACTTGTCATTCTACCAGAGTTGTGTCCAATATATGCCATAAACCTGCGCACACAACTGTGTCTTTCATTAACCAAGGAGCTCTGCAGACTAATCATAGCCACGGCTACTCTGCGCATCTTCTTACAAGGGAATACCAGAGTTTGAGGACATCTCTGTTCCCCAGGTAGATGCAGCAAATTAAAAGGGGGTGACAAACAGAGGTAGCTGTGATGCCAAAAGCCAGGAGCAGCTGTCAGATGACAGCCGTTTTGACAGAGATCAAAACCATAAAGAATGAAACCTGATGAACTCAAGTTAGGCCAGCACTCTGAAGCCACTAAGACAACATACCCCGTCACCCCAATGGCCTGGGAAGCCCTCACAGTGATACAAGAATTGAGATGCACAATGGTGACTCTGAGTCATCAAAAGAAATGTCAAGTTAGGAAGGCAAGCAGACATATCGTTGGTTTTAAAAGAGGCTGCAAAAAACATGATAGGATTCTAAGGCTTAAACGGATGTAGCCAACTTGGAAATTTTAGTTAGATGGAATAATCCTTACACCACACAAGATATGTACTGTATACCCACATCTGAGGGCACTTCAAGCCTGACAGATCTAAAATTAGTTCCACCAGTAAGTCAACCTACCAGATCATCTGTAGATGATGCAAGAGAAATTACAGAACACATTTAGGACCTCAAGGGAGAACGTCCTTCTTGTAACAGAGGCAGTGCCTTCCACCCTCCCTGACTGTTCCCACGCAGGACAAACATCCCCCTACACGAGGATACACAAAGAGGAGTCTAAGCCACACACACATGGACACACAAAGCACGGGGGTGCCCCACAGAGACACCCACATCTCCACAACAGTGAAAGCAGGGAGGCTGGGGGAAGCTGAGGAGTAAGACAAAGCAGTGGAAAAACCTGAGGCTGGCTGGATAGGCAACTGCACCCGGTACCAAAGGACTGCAACCCACAGCTGCTGCTGCTGGGTAGTCACTCCGTGAAATGACAGCAGCTCTGACCTTCCGAACACAGTTGCAGCATGGAAAGGGTCTCCAAGGTTTCAGGCAAGGAAGGCCAGAACAGAGGCACCTGAGGGATGCGGCTACAGAGGATCGGCTTCTCTGTACCTCCAATGTGGCTTTGCTGGACTGTACAGGCTTACATGCATGATTTATGAGACACAGCAAAAGTCAAGGGAGACTGAAAGAATCTAGACCACAGGGTGCCTGGGTGGCTCAGTCGGTTAAGCATCTGCCTTCTGCTCAGGTCATGATCTCAGGGTTCCGGGATCGAGTCCCACATCTGGCTCCCTGCCTCTCCCTATTCCTGTCCCTCTGATAAATAAATAAAATCTTTAAAAAAAAAAAAAAAAAAAAAAGGCAGGAGAGGACAGCTCCATGGGGCGGACCGTCCTGCTCTGGGCAGGGAGCAGGAGCCCTGGGAACGCCCTGTCCTGGGCCTGGCTAGCTCAGATGCGCACTCTGCTTCTCCTGGCTCCGCTGGTGTCTACACAGCCTAAGGCTTGCCGCCTTCCGAAACGGTTGGATCAGACTGTCGAGTACTACACCCTGGAAGGGACCCAGAAGCACAACCACAGCAAGAGAATCTGCCTGATTCTGCGGAAGAAACGTTAAGGGAACAAGTCGAAGGGGACGCTACCGAAAGTTCTGAGCATGTGGGGCACCTACAGATGCTAGGAAACGTCCAAAACGTACATCATTGGGCAACTTCACCCGGATGACAGAGCATCCAAGCCTTCGGAAACTCTCATTACTACTGCTGATTCCAATTCCAGCTGGTGGACCAGCTGCGTGATCCCAGCCATCTCAGCACCCGTGGTGGCTCTCATGGGTCACCTCTCCACAGCGGAAGATGAAACACATTCTCAGAAGCCAAAGAAAGAAAAGACTGCTTTGGACCGGGGGGAAAGAAGCCAATGTGAACTGCTTCAATTGACAGAAACCTTCACCTAAAAAATAACTTTAATATACCTGTTTCCCTTTTCTAAGAACACTTCTGTACTTTCTACTCCTAAACTCTTAGAATGTGCCTTTTGATCATCAACTTTTTTAATGTTCCATCCCTACATAATATACTTACTGTAGGCATGATCTTTCAAAAATATATCTGGTTTTTAAGAGGAAAAAAAAAGGAATCTAGCCCACAGAAAAACTCATACAAATGCAACAGGATATTCCCCGAAGCATTACCCGTACAACGGAAAAACCAGAACCAACGTTAAGTGGCCACTAACAGAGGACTGATTTGCTATGAAACACAGCCCTGAAAGTACATGGAAGCCATGAAGCTTTTTTTTAAAACAGCAGATCTCTAAGTAGAAAATGTCACTGGTAAATTCGCAGAAAAAAGAAAAAACTGTAGGATTATATGTTTATTATGATCTTTTTTTTTCTTTTTTTTTTTTTTAATTTGAGAGAGAGAGAAAGCACAAGAAGTGGAGGGTCAGGGGGAGAAGCAGACTCCCTGCTGAGCAGGGAGCCCAATGTGGGACTTGATCCGGGGACTCCAGGATCATGACCTGAGCCGAAGGCAGTCACTTAACCAACTGAGCCACCCAGGCACCCCTATGATCCTATTTTTTAAAAACATCAGAACAAAACTACACTTCTTGAGGGGCACCTGGGTGATCAGTCAGATAAGCATCTGGTTCTTGGTCTATAGCTGTGGTCTTGATCTCAGGGTCATGAGTTCAAGCCCCACACTGGGCTCCATGCTGGGTATGGAGACTACTAATTAATTAATCAATCAGTCAAAAGAAACCAAAACACTACACTTTTTTTTTTTTTTTTTAAAGATTTTACTTAGGGGATGCCTGGGTGGCTCAGTCATTAAGTGTCTGCCTTCGGGTTGGCTCATTTATTATAAATAAATAAAATCTTTTTAAAAAAGATTCTCTTGTCAAAATCTTTTTTAAAAATAAAGATTTTTCTGTCAAATAAAATTTTTTTTAAAAATTAAGATTTTACTTATTTGACAGACACACACACACACACAGAGAAAGGAAACACCAGCAGGGAGAGTGGGAGAGGAAGAAGCAGACTTCCAGCCCAGCTGGGAGCCTGATCCAGGCTCAATCCCAGAACCCCAGGACCACGACTTGAGCCGAAGGCAGATGACCAACAACTGAGCGACGCAGGAGCCCCAAAAACACACTTCTTAAAGGAACGAGAAAAAGTCACAAATGGCCTACAAACTGCTAATGGGCCTCACATGGGAAAACAGGGGAAAGGTAAATTGTTCTTTGTTGTTTTGCTTGTTTTTACACATTGCTACCATCTGAATTTTCACAGGAACCATACACAAATGTAAAAATAATAAGGGGGGCACCTGGCTGACTCAGTCGGTAGAACATTCAACTCTGGATCTCTACCCCATTGGGGGATAGAGATGACTTAAAAGTAAACTCTTTAAAAATACTACTAAAATAAAAACAACAAGAGTGTTTGTCAGAAGCATTCCCTTCCAGCTCCTTCTCCCTGGCTTCCTGGGCTCACATCCCCACCCCTGCGCAGGTGCTCCAGCCCACACCTCCCGTCCCGGCCCCACTCACAGATGCAGGCAGCGGCCAGCAGGCGCCCGGCAGCATACGGGGCGAAGCAGCTCGGGAAGATGGGCTGCACCATATAGTTGGCAAAGGTGATGGCAATGATGGCCTGGCTGGTGGGCTCGATGATGAGGAGTGAGGTCCAGAGTCGGATGAAGGCAAGGAATCCCCCGAAGGCCTCGAGGATGTAGGCATAGCTGGCCCCAGATTTCTTAATGGTGGTGCCCAGTTCCGCATAACAAAGGGCCCCAAAGACAGAGAAGAGGCCCCCGACAGCCCAGATGACCAGGGAGAGGCCGAAGGAGGCACTGTACATGAGGACGCCCTTGGGGGAGACAAAAATGCCCGAGCCAATCATGTTCCCCACAATGAGGCACACGCCATTGAGCAGTGAGATCTCCTTCTTCAGCGTTACCTGCTCAGACCCTGGGCTGGCTTCATCGGCCGAAGGGGGGCCATCCCCCTCCCGCTGGGAGGCCACTTCATACTTAACGCCCTCGGCCATGGCAGAGAAGCAAGTCGTCACCAGCTTCTTGGCATCGCCTTCTAAGGAAGAAAGATAAAAATATAGATCAGGGGCTGGCAATTACGTAGAACTCTTGCCCACAGTGGTCGATATGGGCAATGCCCCCCCCCACCCTGCCGAAGCTCAGAGAGCTCTCTCTGGCCTCCCACCTCCCATTAACCTCCTCTTCTCCAGCTGGCTCATTAAAATAACCCCAACTTAAATTGTTAAGGGAAGGCCCTCACTTCCTAGAGAGAAAACAGCTGTTTCTCCTCATTAGGCTGGGGCTGCCCACCAGATTTACAGAAGAGAAAACTAAATCCTGGTTCTATCTGAATCTGCTGTGACAAAAGGCAAGTTGGCAGTTCCCGGGTATAACCGTCATGATCTGAATCTGCGTTTTTTGGCCTCATCCCCAAACGGGCTGTCTTCCCTCTAATTTCAGCCTCACCTGTCACGTGCGAAGCTGCAACGTGAGGAACCAGCCTTGCAGGCAGCCTTTCTGGGTTCTCCTCACAAACTTCTCTCCTCCCCAAGGACACCGGCTCTAGCAAACCTAAAGGGAGGCCCTGGGGACCTCTTGCTGGAAACCTACAACCCTCCCCCTGCTCAGGGAGCCACTCTTAACCACCCTTAGGTGAAGTCAGCAGCCCAAGCAGTACCAAGCAGTACCGGCAACCCCCCAACCCACCCTGGAAGAAAGACGACAGATTAGTCTCTTTTCCTTGCTTTTCCTTCCCAGACCTCTTTCCCGGGCCCCTGGTCTTCCAGGCCTCCTGCTGTCAACTTCCTCACATTAACAGAGACGCATCACCCAAAAGATTATGAATGAGAGAAGGGTGATCCAAAGGGACAGCCCAACCCCGAGGTGACTGGAGGCAGCTGATAACAGCTCCCCACGCAGGAGCTGCAGCTGGAGAGTTGGCACCCAAAGCCGCAAAGGCACCCAAAGACGCAAAGCCGAGGCAAGGAAGCCGCTGAAGTGTCCACAGGTGTCGGCCCCACCCAGCAGAGCAGCAGGGAGGGAGAGAGAGAGGGGCCCTCGGGCCCTGCCAAGGGAGAGTTCTAGCGCCAGAGCCCCCAGGCGAGGAAGTCTTTGGTCAAGGCAGAGCAGCACAGCAGGTGGGCGAGGTGGGCCAGGCAGAGGGGAATGGGGGAGGAGGGAAGCACACTCACACCCTGGGCCCAGGTTCTAGCAGGTTCCCCTGGGCAGCAGCCACAAAGACACAGCCTCTGGGAAGTGTGGCTTGACCGCTCCTCCTCTTCAGCCAACAGTAAAAGGAAAGGCCAGGCGCAATGCTTATGGATTTAAATCAAATCGAGAAGTCAAGATGGGTGGAGGGGGAGAGGGAGGGGGAGAGGGAGGGGGAAAGGAGGGTTAAGCAACTGTCTGGGTCCAAGGTTCACGGGCCCTTCACATCTGCAAAAGGGGCAGCTAGGAGCTCCTGGCTCAGCACTTTCCGTGATAAGAAGGCACTCTCTCAGGAATCTCCTTTGTCAGCGCAGCTCGGGACTGACGGCCCAGAAGAAAGGACGGTCGCTGGGTGCCATTTCTGCAGCCCCGGGTAGCTGGCCCTCAGGCGATGAGCAGAGGACTGGGCTGGTGGCTAAGAAGGAACAGCCCTCCATCCTCCGGGCCCCACCCTAGCCCCGCTCCCCTCTCACCGCCCTAGGAGAAAAGCAGGGAGGTGGCAAGAGTGCCACAAAGGCCTGTTGCTGTGCTGAGATTAGAGGAAGTGTAAGTGCAGTCCCCACAGTCGGTGGCCTCGTGACGGGTGTCCTAAGAGAGGAACTCTGCACACTTCCCCTCGGGGGGCCCCCAAATTTGAGCCATGACCCCAAGGCTGAGCGTCAAGCTATGTCCAAGGAAACAAGGTCAAGAAATGAGACTCCAACCCCTGGCTGCATCCCCTCCCTACTCCTGTGTCCTTTCATCCTCAAAGGAAACCATCAATTCTTATAAACACCTTCACCACATACAAGTTTAGTCCAATTTCCTAAACATATGGAGAATTAAGATTTCACTGAGCTATCCTGGACAGACAAGCCCAGAACAGACAGAGAAAGTTAAGCACTTTTTTGGAAATCCAATATTCTATCTTCAGTCTACTTCAATCTGGTATTCTGGGTCTCTTTCACCAACAGAAATACACCCTATCCATTCTGAAATCTGTCAGTCCCTTCCCACACTCCTTCTAACCCTACAACCTGAGAATGAAGTTCTAAAAATCCCCCGGGGTGGGGGGACTTATCTCTACCCTGTATCTTTGCATTAAAGACCCTTAGATTTTTTTTTCTTTCTTTCTTTTTTTTTTTTTTAACAGAGAGGCATATCCTGGTGTCAGCCTTCCCAGAGATCATACTTCTCCCAAGCCATCCTCACAAACATCTGGAAATCCCTCCAGAGGAGCCTGTCCGTGTCTTCCAGCTGCCTCCCTCCATGCTCCTATAACGATAGCTGTCTTTTATGGAGCACTTACCCGGTGCCAGACATATCACTAAGCACCCAAATGCCTTATCTCAGCCAACCTTGCCTGTGACCCAGTGCCAGGATGCCAAACTAGCGAGGGAGGTGGGCAGGCTCTCCAGCAGAGAGCGGAAAAAAACGGCCCGGTGCTATAACTCCCCCGCGGCGCACAGCTCCCACCCGCTCCGACCTGCTCAGACCTGCCCCACCGCCAGGCCTAGCCCTCAGACAAGAAAACACTTCAGATGGCTCCCTCCTGAATTACCTGGGGGAGGGTGTGATTAGATTAAACAGAAAGCCTCTGCCATCCTTTAGCCTGCAGGCTAGGCTCAAGACTCGAAAAAAGCCGGTCCATCTCCTTCCCGGCTGCTCCTCCCCTTTCTCATCCGTCTGCACGGATGAGAGGCAATCACCCAAGTCCTCTTGGCAGCGACGCTATTGCTAGGGTGCCCACTGCTTAGCAAACAAAAACACACGGAAACACATCATCCCGCCTGCCATTTTAAGACCACATTTACTGGCACCAAGGGGTGGACGGATGTCCTAATGGAACATAAAAGCAAGAAATGAAGGATGGACGAAGGAAGGGGACCCCGTGGGGAGGGTGGGGAAGAAGCGTGCAGGGTTCAGTCCCCCGCTGCGGGAAAGCGAAGTCCACATCAGGGAACCTTGAGACGGAAACCCACGGGGAGGGAGCGGGGTGGGGCGGGGGAGGGCTGTGAAACCCACACTCCAGCAGACAGCACACCCTAGCGGCCTCTCCAGGAAGTGCTGCCAGTGGAATCTCCTTAGCCTGCTCAGTCTACACAAACGACAGAGGCGGTAGTCCTTCAGAGAAAAGATGCGCCCTCCTTCCTCAACCACGGCTTAGCACCGGAGGCTGTGGGCAGGAAGGCACCGTCTTTGGCAGCTCACGTTCCTCCCGGAGACTCTGGCTCTCAGGCAATGCTTCCACCATTCAGGGAGCCTGGGACCAGGAGGACCTCTCCCAGGGGACTCTCCCACCCCTGGCTTTACGGGAGAAACTTCTGGAGTCTGGAACCCTAGAAGATAGCAGCATTCCTGATACACAGCACCCCGTGTTTTCTTCCTGCCTGAGATGCATTCAACTCTGAGGACCTAGTGGAGGTTACAGGACAACACACTCATCCTACAGCCTACGGGTGAAGTTTCAGATTCAGGGGTTCAAAGAACACAGGCACAGGGCCCCCAGTGTGCCATGCCCAGGACAACAGCCACTGAAGCCCCTGCCCCCAAACCCACCCATGAATGGCAACGCCAAAGCATACTTCCTCCAGGAACCAGCCTGAAGTCCAGGGTCTTGGCTCCTGGGTCAAGCTCAAGTGCTAAATGTGAGAAGCCACTTTACCCCCCACATACCCCATGTCCTGCCTTCCTAGCTCCAACTGGCCTGTGCTGCCTCCCCTAACAACAGAAACAGAAAACACTTACACTGTGGTTCAGCTGGATGCCCCCATCACCCCAAGCTGGAAGCTCAGCTCCTCCCTGCCCAGTTCTCCATTTGTTTTTCTATATTCCACTGTGGCTACGATAGCCCCTTAAAAAAAAAAAAAAAAAAGTGAAACAAGAAATCGTTTACTCCTGTGGCCAGGGCTCCCATTAGCGTAGGGCTGAAGCTTCTGGGCAGAGGGCTCTGCCTGGGGAGAGCCGGGACTAGGACTGCGACCGAGATACAACAGGCTCTTGAGTCTCCAGTGAGCCAGTTTTCAGGACGCTCACTACATCCTTCTCCAGCACTTCCCCTCTCGCCCATAGTCCCTCCTCTCCCACCTCTTACCTGTCCCGTGACCTTTGGGCAGGTGCGAGGAGGAGGGGCTACCAGCACCCTGGGGGGTGGGGGAGGGGAAGGTGCTAGGAAGGGAAGCCGGCTAAGGCTCGAGCAGCAGCGGCTGTTGACTCCGAGGAGCAGAAAAGGCAGAGGGTGACGGGGACAGAAATGGAAAACAGGAAAACACATGTGTGACTCTGGCCGGCAGCGGGGAGGGGCCAGGGGATGGGCTGGAGCTGGGACTGCCTGGTCAGACCCAGAGGACCTCGTCGCCTGCCCTCCTCTAGGCACCTTCTCTACCCAGTCTCAGCAGCTCCTGTTCCCCTACCTCAGCCCCAATCTTCCTTGTTGCCCTGCGTTTCCTAAGCACTAAAGCTCTCCCAGCGACTGACAGTGCCCTCCTATTCGCCTGTTCCCCTCATTCTGTCTCCTACTCATCTCCCACTCACATACTATCCTTGGTCCTGCGGAGGGCATCAGCTCCATCGTTAGGGCTCTGGAACTCAGCCCCTATGGCAGGCAACACATGCCAAGAAGACCTCTTGTGTGAGTACAGCCAGATGCCGCAGCACAAGCCCACTCACAGCTCAGGTCCCCAGTTGGTTCAGGGGAGGCACATGCCGCCGAAGAGCCAGCTCTGGCACCTTGGGCAAGCTAATGAGTTGGCACCCCTTCAAACCAGGATCCTTGAAATATCTGTTGAATGTCGACTTAGCGGAGGTGGAGGAATACCGATTTTCTTGGAATCAAAACAGGAAGACTCATTCTTCCTATTCAAAAGGAGAGCTTATTCTATGAATTCATTACATTCATTATATACAACTTTCTGAAGTAGTTTCTCAGTGCGCATGTTAAACCACTTAAACTGCAGACAAGAGGGGTGCCTGGGTGCCTCAGTCTGAAGCGTCAGCCTTTGGCTCAGGTCATGATCAGGCTCCCTGCTCAGCAGGAAGCCTGCTTCTCCCTCTCCCACTACCCCCACTTCCAACCCCGCTTGTGCTCCCTCTCTGGCTGTGTCTCTCTCTCTGTAAAATAAATAAATAAAATCTTTTAAAAATAAAAATAAAAATAAATCACAGACAAGAGCATAAATGTCTCAGGAAATGTCTCTGGGGGAATGGCACTTCACGGTGCATGGGGCATTTTCAGAATTCCAGCTGTGACTCCTGCCTCCCTACAACTACCCGCTGGCCAGTCTCAGGGCTGCACCCTGCAACTCAGACCTGTACCTGCGTGTTGCAAAATTATCCTAGAGACAGACAGTCCAGGTAAGCAGTCGTCAAGAGTTCTGTCTGCGGATGGGAGCCAACTTAACCACTCACCTAGAGACAGAAATAGGAGTTCATTGGCACCAAACGTCTGAATTCCTCCAAGGATCACTTAGTGCCTTTTTACACCCAGGCCACTGCCCAGATGGCCTGCCCCTTCATTCCCCTCTTGGGTCAGGCCCACGATGTACAGGAGGGAAGTCCTGGGATGACCACCCTAACATGGTCCCCTTGACATGGCGCCTGCACTGTCATTCCACTCAAGCACCCTGGCCACCTCCTTGCTGTCACCACACAACATAAATGCTTGGCGACATTGTTCATCCCTTCACTCACTCCATCCAGGACTGTGCTTAAACACCACACTACCATAGGCCTTCCCTGAGGAGTCTCTGAAGGGGCAACTTCTTCCTTCTTCATTCATTCAGCATTCTAGACTTTTCTGCAAGGGCACCACCATTCAGAGCTCATTGTTCTGTTGGTTGTCATCTCCCTCACTAGAATGCAAGCCCCACCAGAGCGCTTGCTCTTCATCCTGTGTCCCCAGGGCAGAGCACATGCACAGAGTCAAGAAAAATTGCTGGAAGAATAAATGAATGAATGAATGAACGAACGAACGAACAACGCTGTTCCCGCTAGACTGACTTCCCAGGAGCCTGGGCTCTGGGAACCTCCTTGAACTTGCCCTTCTGGCCCACTTATGCTGCGGCTGGTCTGGCTCCTCAACTAAGCAAGGAGTATCTGGAAGTATTTATCCTTTTTGACAGTAATGGGTTGAAGGGAGAGGGAGGGTATGATTTTCAGTTTGACTGCGAGGCCTAGAATAGTTTGAAATGAACGTTTCGTTTCAGTCGCGGAAAAACAAAAAGCCACTATCTCACGCGCCCTCTGGGACCGCTGCTGTCCCACACTCCGGCTCAGGTGACCGATCTAGGTGCGGCAAGAAGGCGGACGAGGCAGAGCGAGGCTAGGGCTCAGGTTCACGAGCATGCAGGCGAGTTCAAGGGTGGAACCGCAAAACCTTAAGCGTGACCTCTTCCCGGACGCTCTCCCGCAGCCCTTCCCTTCCCGGTGACCCAGGCCCCACACCTCTCCGCCTCCGCCCAGCTGCCGCCCGGCCTCTCACCTTTGCCCCTCTCTCCCACGCTCTCCTCCTCCCCTCTCCGCCTCGCCTGACCCGGCCCGGCCCTTAACGTCGCCCCCGCCGGTCCCTTTATTAACATCTTTCCCTTAACCCCGGGTTGTTCCGAGTCGGCAAGCCCGGAGACCTTCCCAAATCCCGACCCAGCCACCACCCTCCCCCAATGCCCCTCTTAAGAGCTCGGTCGCCACCAATGTCCAGGTCTGCCTTGGGGGGGCCAGGAACCCACCCCACCCGGCGTCCCTTCCTTTCCTTCCTTACACCTAGCGGAGCAGCCCTCGTCCGGGCTCCGGGAAGCCCCGGGGCGGGGGGAAAGGGGACCGTGTAGACGAAGGTTGCCAGGGTCCGAGAACCCAGGGGCCCCGCAACCCGCTCCCCTGCCTTCTCCTCACTCAGGTACAGCTGCGCTGCCTGAAAGTGACTGCGGATACCCTTAGACGCGTCCTCCACCCCAAGACCGCTCAGCTTCCTCTTCCCTCCCTCCCAGTCCTGCTCGCGCTGGCGGCCCGACGGGGGTCCCGGCAGGAGCCCCAAACCGTGGCAACCCCGCCTTCAGTCCGGAGACGCCAGGCTGAAACTCGGGAGGGACTCTGGACTGCAAAGCCCGTGGGGGAGGGGGAAGGGAGCGGCGCCCGCCGGGACCCAGGGGAGGGGTCTCTGGGATGGACGTTTCAACTCTCCGCCCCCTTGGGGAGGTGTTGCATCAGCTCCGAGATCCCCAGCTAAAAGCAAGTGGTCTCCACCAGGCCGGGAAGGTGTCGGCAGTAGAGCCGCCGCCAGGAGGCAGCACTTAACCAAAAATATCCTGTCTTAGGGTGCCAGAGAGGTTGGAGTCCCCAAAGTATCTTTCCGTCTAAAGAGTCCTACTGACAGCGTGGACACAACAAAAGAGGTTGTTGCTGGGCTGATTCAAGGAAAAGGATCTGGAAACACTCCTTTCACCATGTTTTGTTTTGTTTTGTTTTGTTTTGTTTTGTTTTGTTAAGATTTTATTTATTTATTTGACAGAGAGAGAGAGAGAGACCACAAGTAGGCAGAGAGGGTGGAGGGTGGTAAGCAGGCTCCCTGCTGAGCAGAGAGCCCGATGTGGGGCAAGATCCCAGGACCCTGAGATCATGACCTGAGCCAAAGGAAGAGGCCTAACACACTGAGCCACCCAGGCGCCCCCTTTCACCATGTTTTAAGGCTAAAAGATGACTTGTAAATACTGTGATTTTTTTTTTTTTTTTACACCTTCCGGTCAAACTCCAGCATTTTTAAAGCCAGCATTGTCACTCTGCAGAGATTTACAAAGAGCCACCCACCTGAAAGCCCAGCGTGGTGGAAAGGCACACAGCTGAGAGACTTCCCAGTTGCCAGGCAAGAAAAAAGAGTGCAGTCCGAAGTCATAATTTACCCATCTTGAAGCTGGATGATTTAACACAAAATTTAGCCAGAACTGATTTAGCAGCCATGGGAAAAGAAAGGGAATATGTTACCAATAAATTATGTGATAAGGAAATAATAAGCAAAGAAATGTATTATGTGAGGGCTAGCCTTTAGCTCCCACACTTCCTGCATGGGGTGACAGTGATTTAATTGTTGAGCTGTCCTAAGGAGGAAAATAATGAAGGAATGTAAAATAAGCCACTTCCCAAATAGTTTGTTCTTCTCAAAACTTCACTTTGGTGAGAAGCATGCAAAAAGGAGAACAAGTTACAAAATGACATGGAATTGGCCACCCTGAGTCAGCTTCAGTGACATTTTCTCCAATGCCATTATTATTCATCTCAACAATTTAAAAAAGCACCTAATTTCCCAGGGACACCTGGCTGGCTTAGTCAGTGACTCTTGATCTTGATCTCAGGGTCCTGAGTTTGAGTCCCACGTTGGGCACAGTGATTACGTGATTCAAAATTTTTTTAGGGGCACCTGGGTGGCTCAGTGGGTTAAAGCCTCTGCCTTCGGCTCAGGTCATGATCCCAAGGAACTGGGATGGAGCCTCACATCAAGCTCCCTGCTCCTCAGGAAGCCTGCTTCTCCCTCTCCCACTCCCCCTGCTTGTGTTCCCTCTCTCACTGTCTCCCTCCCTCTCTCTCTCTCTGCCAAGTAAATAAATAAATAAAATCTTTTTAAAAAATAAATAAATAAAAATTAAAAATTAAAAGCACCTAATTCTCAGAGCAGTGCCCTTGTACAAAAGTTAATGGACAATGAAGTATTAAAACCAAATACAGGTTGTGACACCCTTGAGAGGCAAAGGGGTTTAGAGAGGAAAGACATGAAGCTCAGATTCCTAATGCTTCTCATTGCTCTTAACGCCAGGCTTTCCCAGATGAAGTCAAGAGGCTGAAAGACATCTAGTTTGGGATGAGAAAGCTGCTTTCCTGTGGCTTGAGTCTAGTGAAGTCATTAAGGAGTGCTGTCCACTTGCCAGACCCCCCACCCCTGCCACGGTGTTCCATGAGGTCGCTGAGAATGCTGCTGATGTTAGCTGTCAGCACTAATGTTCTTTCTCTCTCGCTCTCAAAATCCTCACCCATATTTCCTGCTATTTACAACCCACGAGCTGTCCACATCACACCAACCACGTCAAAGGCTGAACTTGTCTTCCTTCCAAAGACCTTTCCCCTCCCAGATTTCTCAGTTTTCCCAATTAAACTTCCCATCCTGCCCCCAAAGTTCTCCAGCTCTGACTCCTTGACTCCCACAGCTATTAAACTATCACATGCATTCATTCCTGCCTTCAGAACTTACATGGTTCACGGTATTTGTTCACCTTATTTTGTGTGTGCCCTCTTTTATAATTTGGTGTCCCCCTAGTGTGTGAGCTTCTGGAAGGTAGGAGTATTGCTGCTTCGATTACTTTCTATCATGTTGGTGGTAGTCTAGCTTGTCATCTTTCCTATCAATCTTGAATGTTGACACTAAGGTTATTTTTCCAGCCCTTACCTTCTACCGTTTGACTTGCCAACTGTAAACTATGGAATGGGATTCCAGGTGCTGTCTACCTTAGCCGTGTATCTCAGAACCAGCCATGGTATATGAAGCCAAAGGTATATGAAGCCAGGCCCGGGAAAGTGGCCTTCAATCATGATTGCAACTCTAAAACAATAAATCCACAGCCACGTTTTGATTAAATTTCCTGATTTCTGAAAACTACAAGCAATCTGTACAGCGATTGCTTCCTGGGCTGTCTAATCTACTTTACAGGTTTTTATGAAAATCATGTGAAATCATTTATATAGAAGTGTTTCCATAAGTGAAAATGAAGTGTATGAAGGTAAGACAGTGATAGTTCTTTGATAGTTCTTTATTGTCCTACTGCCCTTGCTTCATTCTGGGGATCCATCTGTTGGCTTAGAGCCAAGGTTCTTTTGTTCCCATCCTTTCTTCTGGTTCAGCCCCAGCCTATACCATTATTGTTACTGAAACAGCTGCTTTTACTTCTTAAACCAGGATCCACCCTTCCCCTCTTTCAAAGCACAGCTCCAAGCCACCTCCTGTGGAAAAACTTCCCAGTCCTGCAGAAGGAAGTGATAAACTTCCAGATAGGCCATTGCACCACTCCCTCAGTTTCCCCCCAGCCCCCCGTGTTAAGTGTCTAGCCTAGCATAAAGTAATGGGCACTTCTGTAAGAGCTTCATCATTTATAAAGCATTTGCTCTTACATTATCATTTTTAATGTTTTCAGAAATGTGATATGTTAAGGGTTTTTTAATGAAGAAATTAAGAATAAATTAATTCCCCAAGACAAATAATGATTTAAAAAGAGGGAAGGAATCACAGATCTGGGTTTACTATGTACTAATACAGCATAGTCCCACCTTATCCACAGAGAATACTTTCCAAGAACCCCAGGGGATGTCTGAAATCGTAGATAGTACCAAACTCCATATATATTATGGGTGTTTTTTTCCTATACAGACATACCTATGATAAAGTTTAATTTATCAATTAGGCACAGTAGGAGATTAACAACAATAATTAAAAATTACAACAATATACTGTACTAAAAGTTATGTGAATGTGGTCTCTTTCAAAATATCTTATTGTACTGGGACACCTGGGTGGTGTAGTCAGTTAAGCATCCTACTTTTGGTTTCTACTCAGGTCCTGATCTCGGGGTGGTAAGAATGAGACCAGTATCTAGCTCCATGCTCAGCACAGAGTCTGTTTGGGATTATCTCTCCTCCTCCCTCTGCCCCTCACACTTGTGCTTTTTCTCTCTCTCAAATAAATAAATAAATCTTTAAAAATATATCTTATTGGACTGTATTCATCTTTCTTTTGTAGATGATAAGATGAAGAGAAGTGAATGATTTAGGCATTGGAACTTAGCGTTAGACTACTATTGGCCTTCCCATGATTTGTCAGAAAGACTGGGGCACCTGGGTGGCTCAGTGGGTTAAGCCTCTGCCTTCAGCTCAGGTCATGATCCCAGGCTCCTGGGATTGAGTCCTGCTACGGGCTCTCAGCTCAGCAGGGAGCCTGCTTCCCCCTCTCTCTCTGCCTGACTCTCTGCCTACTTGTGATCTCTCTCTGTCAAATAAATAAATAAAATCTTAAAAAAAAAAAATCATCTGCTTCCACAGAGCAACTGAATGTGGATAACTAAACCCATGGAAAGCCAAACCATGGTTAAGGGGGGAACTTCTCTACCTGCCTCACAGGTGGCTGCACGGATTATTCAATTTCTTTTTTTAATTTTATTTATTCATTTGACAGACAGAGATCACAAGTAGGCAGAGAGGCAGGCAGAGAAAGGAGGAAGCAGACTCCCCGCTGAGCAGAGAACCCGATGCAGGACTCCATCCCAGGAGCCTGGGATCATGATCTGAGGCTTATCCCACTGAGCCACCCAGGTGCCCTGCACGGATTATTCTAGATAATATGTGGTGTTAGCCCTTACAAAGATAAAATCAGATCTTGGCTTCAAGACCTCTTCCTCAAGAAAGCCTTCTTTAATGGCCTTCTCTAGATCAAGTTTCCATTGTAGCTACAAAGGAGTACTTTCCTTCCCAACACTCATCCTGAAAGAGGATGACTCCGCCCATTTTGGCCTCAGACTTCCTAGTTGGATTCTTCTTTCCAGCTCCACTCTGGGCTCAGATGGAAGACCCTGAGGGCAAAGCCACCTATTAGGGGAAGGAAATGACCCCTCAAGAAATAAGGACTGTCCTGAGCCAGCAAGATCCCACTTGTGAATGACTCTAAGACAAGAATTTATTTGACCTTCACTGCCCACCTGCATCTATTCACCCACCTTTGCCCCTCATCTTCCTTATATAAATCCCAAAGTATTTTGGCACTTTGGAGACAGTCTCTGAGACACTAGTTTGCTGTCTTCCCAATGTTGGCTTCACACTGAAATGAATTCCTTTCTTATTTCACCACTAGTTTTTCAGCCTTTGGATTTTGTCAGTGGCAAGTGGCTGAACCTAGTCTGTTTGGGATCCCTGCGGCCAGGTGCTCTTGCACCCCTGTGCACCCTCTACAATCTCAGCGGTACTATTACAGTAATGTGTGTGATTATTTTTGTCTTCTCTCTCTAGACCCGGAGCTCTTATCAGAATAGTGATGACGTCTGTTTTGCTCTCCATAGAATCCCCTGCACCTAATAAAATGCTTGTCACATATAAGCTCTTCAATTTTGTTGAATAAATAAGGACTGAAACTCAGATTTTCTTATTCATTCTAGATTTGACTCTTAGGCTCAGAAAAACGTTAGAGTGATGAGGAAGAAGGCAGAATGAGGTAAATACTCCTCTAAGACAAAGACATATATTCCGAAGGACTAGACATCGCTGCGCAGAGGTGGCTGGAGCAGTTTCAAATGGTTCAGTCTAGGACACGACTTCCACACAGGATGTAATCATTACTGGCGATTCACACGCAGACCAATCACTCTGCCCCCCAAAACCCCGGTCGCAGTTCTGTCCTCTTTTCCGTACAGTGCCCCAAGATGGCGGGGCCCGTGATTGAATCCCAGATTCAAGATGGCGGCTTCCGACTTCCCCTGCAGCGTCGCGCGTAGCCACCGAGGCCACGCCTACTTCCGACACCGCGGCCTCAGTATGGCTGCTTTAGGTTCTCTGATATTGAGTAAGTGGGTGTGGGGCCGGTGGGCTCGGGAGCCCGCTGGGGCAGGTCTAGGACCCCTGAAATGACTCCATGGCCTCTGCTCCAATTCTGCTCTGTTTTTCCTGCAGGTGTCCGGAGGCTGCACAGCAGTGTGGCGGCTCAGGCGGGTAGCCAGTGGCGACTCCAGTGAGTGACGGTCTAGTGCGGGTCTGGGGGGGTACTGGGGCGCGGAGTACTGCGAAGCCGGAAGCTGGGCCGAATCCTCACCCGACTATTTTTCTCCACCCAGGCAGGGCCTGGCTGCCAACCCCTCCGGCTACGGGCCCCTTACGGAGCTCCCAGACTGGTCTTACGCGGGTGAGCGCTGACCTGACAGTTAACTCAGTTTCTCCCAGAGGGGACGCCCATAGACGGAGCGAGGCCGGGGTGGCGGGGGGAGGAGAAGGGGGTCGAGGTGGGCATGTGTTTGAGTGGCCAACGTACTGAACTTTGGGTTTTTTTAAATTTTTATTATTTAAAAAAAATTTTTTTTTTTTCAATTTATTTGACAGAGTGAGAGAAGGAACACAAGAAGGGGGAGTGGGAGAGGGAGAAGCAGGGTCCCCAAAGAGCAGGGAACCCCATGCGGGGCTCAATCTCAGGAGTCTGGATCATGACCTGAGCCCAAGGCAGATGTTTAAGGACTGAGCCACCCAGGCGCCGCTGTCCTGAACTTTATATTTGGAGTTCGGGGGGAAGGAGCCCAGTTGTTTGTTTTGTAAATTAAACTACGCCTATGGAAAGTAAAGCTAGCTCAGGATCTTGTGAGGATGAGCAGAAGATAATTCTAATTTGGGACGCCCCGGTGGAGGGAGTGATAAGATCTTTATATTTCTCGTGGTGGAATGGTTTTTTAAAAGTTAGAAAGACTCAACGTTCAGTGTGGTGAGTACATTGTTGAAAATTTGGTACCAAATGCAAGGTGAGCTCTTTGAAAACTTGCCTAAATGAACATTGCAGAGAGAGGGGTTAGAAGGGTGAGGATTGAGAATGAAGAGCTCCCTTCAGAAGTTTCTTCTCTTTACTTGGGGCGGAGGGAGGGGAAGGAAAAGGAAAGAAAGAAAATATAGCTATTACTCCTAGAAGAGAGGGATGGATCTTAGAAAAGTTGAAGCCACTCCCCACACCCAATATGGGACTCCAGTTTACAGGTGGGAAAATTGGGGCCTTAGAGTTCCTGTGATCACACACCTAGGTGTGTGTGATCGCAAAGCAAGGACTAGAACGGGGTAGGGGCGAGGCCCTCTTCCACAGCACAGAGACCTGGATACTCATACCCTATTGGGTTCTTTAGGAGTATGATCCCAAGAAGGATGGTAAAGACTTTTTCCCCTTGCTACTTACTGCAGGAAACCCAGCGTCTCCTAAAAGTAGTATGGAATATTGGAAAGACTTGAATTGATTCTTATTTAAGATTTCTCTACTTGCTGATACTGTGGTCTTGGACATGTTACTTAATTGTACCTCTCCGTTTCCACAAAACTTTTGGGCAGAGTTTTCACTGTTTCTTACTTTGTAGAAAGTAAGTGTCCTTTTTTTTCTTCTTCATTATAAACGACTTAAGGTCAGATACTATGTTTTTCACCAAGTCAGCAGATATTTGTAGAATTTGTGTGATATGCTTGTGTGTCTGCACTATACTACAGTGAAACCTAGGGACATAATCTGTAAAATCTAGCTGGGAAAACAGCATGGACATTTTAGAAAATAATGGGGGTGCCTTGGTGGCTCAGTCAGTTAAGCGTCTGCCTTTGGCTCAGGTCATGTGTCAGGGTCCTGGAATTGAGTCCCATATTGGGCTCCCTGTTCAGTGGGGAGTCAGCTTCTCCCTCTGCCCCTCCCCCCACTGATGCTGTCTGTCAAATGAATAAAATCTTTAAAAATAATAATACTTCACATTTATTAGAAATTGAAATGGAAATTGTATTAATTTTCCATTGTTTTGGTAAAAAAAATACCACAGATTTAGTAGCTTAAAAGAATTTGAGATAGCCAAATAAGGCAAAAAAAAAAAAAAAAGTACAATAAATGTCCCAAGGCAACTAGATGAATATTAAATCACTGGTAGGCACTTTTTTTTTTTTTTTTAAGATTTATTTATTTGACAGAGATCACAAGTAGGCAGAGAGGCAGGCAGAGAGAAAGGGGAAAGCAGGCTTCCCGCTGAGCAGGGAGCCCAATGCAGGGCTCGATCCCAGAACCCTGGGATCATGACCTGAGCCGAAGACAGAGGCTTTAACCCATTGAGCCACCCAGGTGCCCCACTGGTAGGCACTTTTTAAAAAGTTTTATGTATGTATTTAAGAGAAAGAGGGAGCGAGCCAGAAAGACCGCAGGCAGGGGGAGGGGCAGAGGGAGAGGATAAAGCAGACTTCCTGCTGAGCAGGGAGGCTGATGAGGTGAGTTCCATCCAGGGACTCCAGTATTATAACCGGAGCCGAAGGCAGATACTTAATCAACTGAGCCACCCAGGCACCCTGACAGGCACTTCTTTCAGGAGAGAGCTCACAGAGTTAAAGAGGTCTGAGGAGGATTTCTGGGCAGATAGGGTTTTAGGGGGGCCTAAGTACGAGAACTGGGCTGAAAGGAAAGGAAAAGAGCATTTCATTGAGGAGTGAGATGGAATTTAGCAAAGACTCACGATGAGTAGAACAGTGATCAGATTGCCTGAGTAGGGGGTTTCTAAAGATAAAACAGGAGAGGGGCACCTGGGTGGCTCAGTCGGTTAAGCATCAGAATCTTTATTTTGGCTTAGGTCATGATCACAGTTGAGATCTTGAGACTGAGTCCCAGAATGAGCCCCAGGTCGGGCTCTGCACTCAGCAGGGAGTCTGCCTGAGAGTCTCTCCCTCTGCCCCCCCCCCCCCCCGCCCACCCTCTCAAATAAAAACTTGGGGGTGTGAGATAAGAGATTCAGCCCTACAAAGGATCATTCCAGGATAACGAGGGGTAAGTGAAATAGAGTAGGACTATGCCTTAAGAGTTTATTCTTGGCATGCCTTACCCTTGACACTGAGGGACGGGTTTTTGGAGAATGAAGCCACCCCGGGTATGAAATGGGAGAGAGGAACTAGCGGCTGTTTCTTCCCTTGTTCCTATCCCAGTGCCTTCACAGGGTGCTGCCAGCCATCTCTAATACCTATCTTTTTCTTCACTTCCATCTACAGATGGCCGCCCCGCACCTCCAATGAGAGGCCAACTTCGAAGAAAAGCCCAAAGGGAGAAGTTTGCAGTGAGTGGCTAGAGCCTAGTCAGGGCAACCTGTGTGTACTAGGAGGGAAAAAAATGAACATTTTAATTTGGCTTGAGCTGTGCTGACACCTAAGCTCACATGTGGCCCCTTCACCAGCATTTTAACAGCTGGGAGAAGGGAGGAAGAGAGTGGGGCACTCCCAGGGCGGGAACCAGTAGTAGAGCCGTTCTGCTACCCATTTTGCCTCCTCCGCTTCCCATTCCAAGACCCAGTCCCCTTCCCCAGTCAGCAGTGTCATTTTCCAGCTGAAACCTCCAGCTTTGATCTGTGAGTGAAAGGATATATGGTGTAGAGCTCCAGCCCCAGATGTTATCCACCCTGTTTTCCTGTCTGTTTCAGAGACGAGTTGTACTGCTGTCACAGGAAATGGATGCTGGATTACAGGCATGGCAGCTCAGGCAGCAGGAGAAGTTGCAGGAAGAAGAAAGGAAGCAGAAAAATGCTCTTAAACCCAAAGGGGCTCTCCTGCAGAACCCACGACCAAATCAATAAAAAGCAGTTCCTGTCTCCCTTTCCCGGCCTCTCTCTGGCTTTCTTCTCTATCACCTACATGCCTCATCCCCAGCCAGAAGAGAGAGCCTTCACGTTCCCCATCTGTCTTCAGAGCACGAGAACGTGGACACCGGGAAGAACCGCCTGTAAGATCACTGCCTGGAGGAGCTGGCTTAGTGCCCTCATCCCTGGCTCCATTCCAGTTCAGTGGAATCTTGCTCTGGGATCCTTGCTCACCTTTGCAGGCCATAGGACTGGCCCAACTGAGAACAGCAGCTGCTCTCCGTACATGAAAATGGGGCAGCAGCTCTCCTGGTTTTAGCTCGGCACTCAGGCCTTTAACGGCCTATACACAGCTCAGACTGCATGTAGTTACTCATTTAATAAATGTTCTGATGAAAAAGGCTTTCTGGCTGAGGTCCATTTCTTGGCAAACAACTGGTGTCACTTTTCCTAAACTTCAGATAGATGGCCCAAGAGGCTACCCCCACTGGGAAGGCTGACATGGGAAGAACCAGACTTGGGTGTTGCATGTCTGAAGAGTAGGATCTTGAGGTTTTTGTGGTTCTGGCTGAATTCCAGAGCCTGGTCAGAGAGAGATCTATACCTCTCCACCCCAATTTGTGTAGGGGAGCCCTGGAGGTGCTCAGCCCCCAATCAGTCATTGTGGCATAGGTATCCAATATCCATGTGTATCTCCCACAAACCCATAAGCTTCCCAGGACGCAGGGAAACCTTTCCTGTTACTGATCATGGATTCTGGGAGAAAGGGGCCTTTGCTCCCATTATAATACAGAGCACTGGGCTTTCCATTTTTCTGCCACAAACTTGTAATAGTTCCAGATCTCTAGTATTGCTGGAGCTTCTTACCTGACCTCAATTCTTTCCAGCCTCCTTTATTCCTTGCTTGGCTTTCCCTCCCTTCTTTCCCCCTACTACCTCCTTCCTCTCTCGCTGACCAATGCAATTCTGGGATCTTAGATTTCGCTGATGGTCGAGTTTTCTGTCTCCCACACTTTTCCTGCTTCTGTTGGGCGGCTTTTCCAGATCTAGCTCTCAGCCTCTTATCTGTCTCTTCCCCGCTGTCAGCTTCAGCTCTCCCTCCCCCTTCCCTGCATACCTCCACCTTTTGTTCTCTGTTTTTTCAGTCCATGAACATTTTACTCCTCAAGGAATTGCCTTTTTTCACTGTAGAGGGGAAAACCAAACCCCAAAGTCCACAAACTCCCAGTCTCTCTTGTCTAACAGTTTCCCCGAACTTGATTTGCCTTTCCCCACATTCCATGGCCTTGCACCTCCTTCCTCCCAAGCCAGTATAAGGAATAGCCAGATTGCAAATGATGGTGTTTAAGGGACGGCATTTGTCTTTTCTGCAAGGACGGGACCAATGTGGCTGTGGAGTTTGTCGGTCGATAGTTGGGTTTTGTTACTATTGCATGTTTGGGGCAGGATAGGGATGGAGGTGGTTGTCAAGAACAAGGGACAAATGTTTCAGTTTGGTTGAGCCACAGGTCCCAGCAGACAATCTCCAACCCAGGTGTGGTAGACATGAAGACCACCACCAGCATCCCAGACTCTCAACTTGTCCGCCTGGGACACTAAGCCTCCCAGTACTTCCCACTCTGAGGTGAGACAAACGCTGAATACCAGGGGAATCAAGCCACCTAAAATATGCTTAGGGGGAGAAAGTCTCCCACATCCCATCCCCTAGGTACCCCCCTACACACACACACAGACCCCCATCCTTAGCTGTGGCCTCAACCCCTGCAGATGGCAGCCTCCACCACAAAAAGGCAACTTAGGGTGGGTTTTTTTTGTTGTTATTGCTTTTTTCTTTTCCTTTTCTTTCTTTCTTTTTTTTTTTTTTTTTTTTTTTAACCCGACTCTTGGCTGTAATTGGATTCAGGCTGAAACAACCACGTCCGCACCGGGAAAGGAGGGCATTGGGGCGGGGGCGGAGAGGCTGTGGGAGAAGGGAGGGACCAGAGGAGTGAGAGAGGACTCGCGATGCAGTTCGCAGACTAAGCAGAAGAAAGATCAAAAAACGGGAAAGAGCGGACGAACAAACAGGCACTTTCAAGAACAATCCCCCCATCTCCAAGCGGACAGCGCTCTAGGAATCCAAATTCAGTGCCCACCGAAGACAAAGGCGCCCCAAGGGAGTGGCGGCACGACCCCAGGGCTTGGGGCCCCCGCCGCGGAGCCTGCACGGCTGGCTGCCGGGACGGTCACGGACCATGTCTCCTGCCCCACGGCCCACCGGCAGTCTGCTGCTCCCCCTGCTCACGCTCGCCACCGCGTTCGCCTCCCTCAGCTCGGCCCAGAGCAGCTTCAGCCCCGAAGTAAGTGAGCTCCCCTGGCCCAGCCGGGAGTCGCGCCCGCCGGGGAGGCGAGCCGGGGGTCTCCAAAGGGACAGGCTCCTCCTTGGAGAGCAGCAAGCTCGGGCGTTTGGCCGTTCCGGGCAGCAGCAACCCGCTCCTTTTGCTTTCCCTCCTCATCTCCAAACTAACAAGTCGATCCAACTTCTGTCTTCCCCAACCCGCCCCCCCCCCCCCCCCCCCCCCCCCCCGCCTTTCTTTCCCAGTTCTTTCCTGGGAAGAGCCTTACAGCTGGGGCCCACCGTCCCCGGTTCCCCGGGGCTCTGAGCTCAGCTGCAGAACCAGGAGGGAGCCTGGTAAATACTTTGACTCCGCTCAGCCCTTGCGCTGCCCTGCTTTCTTGTCCTATGCGCCAGTCCGTTGTTTCTTCAACTTTCCAGCCCTCCAGCGCTCTCCCGCCCGCACCCGCCAGCCGGGGAGGCTCGGTGGCCCGCGCCGCGGCTCCGGGCCCCCCAACGCTGCGCGCCTCCCGGGCGGTCCCGGCCCTCCGCGGGTGCAGCCGCCACCAGGTGGGGTCGGGGCTAGACCCGCCGAGCGGTCCAGTCCCCCGCCCCACTCCGCCTCCCCGCTCGGACCCCTCTGTGTCGCGGCCCGGAGCCCTGGCGTCGAAGGTCGCGCAGGGCTGGCGCCCCGGCCGCCTTTCCGTACAGACAAAGCTTTCCTTGTGAGCGGGGGGTTCGGCAGGGAGGCCGCCTCCTCCCTCTACCCCCCTCACCACCCCAAACCTCCCACCCCACCCCACCCCCCGCCAGTGGCGCCTTTAGGCTCTTCTAGTTGCCTTTGTTAATTGCTTTTTTGTTAATTTTGTTAATTGCTTTTCTGTGCAGGAAGACTGAAGGCATCGCACTGGGGAGTGGGGAGAGGGCCGGGCCCAGGGCACCCGCACAGGTCTCAGGCGCCCCCCCAACCCATTCCCCGACGCTGGCCCACCCGCCTGGGAGGAAGCCGCGTGGGAGTTGTCTAGGGAGGTTTTTCCTCTCTTTCTTGCTCTCTCTCTCTTATTTTGGGGTGAAGGTGGGAGACGAATTTGATCAGCTTCTTATTTTGGGCCATCTCAACCCACTCAGCCAGGCAGGGCCTGGGTGCGGTCGGGAGGGGCTGGGAAGGGCCCCAGAAGGGGGAGGGGATCTGGACTTGGCTTCCTCCCTCTCCGTCCTGGCCCCAGACCCACCCCTGGAGGAAACATCTCCAGAAAGAACACACTCTCTCTGTCCCAAAGGGATCTGAGGCTAAAAAGCGAAGTGTGGCCCTAGGAGTGGGGGTGACCAGGGAGAGTACAGCTCTGACCTGGGGCTAAGCCTGACAGGGCCCTGCAGGAGGAGTCATCCTCACCCCTGGCCTGGAGTCTTCATCGCAGGCCTGCAAGGAAAACTCCTAACAAAATAAGCCTGGGCATCAGGGGGCTGCCCACTGCCAACCTAGCCTGCCCTGCCCTCCCTCCCCTGACCCACAAGGCCCCCTAGGGGAGGGGCAGCAGCCCTGGCTCTGTTCTAAGTGGGTCATGGGCAGTCCCAGTGCCAGAACCACCATTTGCTTCTGGGCCATGGAGGGGTGGGAGGCAGAGGGAGGGAGGAGCAAGCTCAGAGGCTCTCATCCAGGACCTGCTGGAGGTTGCCAGCATTTCCCCCAACCCACCCAACTTCTCCAGGACTTCTAGGCCAGAGGTGGGAGGGGTTCTCTGGACCTCCCCCCTCTCGGGGAATACCTCCAGACCACTCAGTTTTCAAGACAAAGCCAGCCAACTGAGTTTTTGGACCTAACATAGTTGCTCCCTCTCCAGGCCAGTCTAGAGGGCAAGCTGGGGTGGCCAGGCCTCAGGCAGCCGGGTTCCTCCCACCAGGCCTCCAGAGTCCTGCACCAGCTCCAGGACATCCCTCTCCTCCCGGTAGCCCCTTCTGGCACTTGGCCCTTCCCCCACCCAGCCGCAGACACAAGAGTCTTCTCTTCTGTGGTTCCTACCTCACCTCCTAGTCTTCTCTGTGGTTCTTGCTTTGCTCAGAGCCTAGGCCTGGGAGGAGAGGGATGGGGGCACTTCCTTTCCAGGCCTCGAGGCTCTCTTGAATGCAGGGAAGTCCCTTTCTTGCCTAAGTCTCCATTTTTCTCTATCGTGTATGGGGTGGACTTTGTGGGTGGGAATATTTAGACCTGCCTACTTTCTCAAGAGGGATTTATCCCAGAGCTCCTGGATGTGGATTCTCCTCGCCTCTCTGCCACCCTCCATTCTGTTATTCAGCCCTAAGAGAATTCCCCTCAATTTCCTTCCCTGAGGCTTGAGGAGGCCTGACTTAAGTCCTCCTGACTTCCAGCTCCAGGAGCAGGCCACTCCCATCCTTCTCCAAAGCTGAAGCAGCCGCTCCCTCACCAGGGGTCAGAAGCCTGGGGTGTGTGTGTACACCACAGGTGAGGCGAAGGGCAAAGGGAATTTCCCGCATACTTGGGCACAGGCCACAGCAGGCCTCCCGCGGGCACTAGCTGTGGCATCAGCCAGCACAGGTCAGGGCACGACCACAGCTCCTGGGGAGATCAACCAGGTTCTGTAGCACCCTGCTCTCCTCCCCTGTGGTCTCCCAGAGGTTAAACTTGGCTCCCTCCTCTACCCCTGAGGAGGGGCTCTCAGAGGCGGGTGGTGCTAAGGTTGCTCTGACAAGGCCTGTTGGCTGGGGGAAAGCTAGGTTGTTTACATCTTGGGCCCTAACTCCCATCAGCCTTAGGGGATCACTTCCCAGAACCCTGTTGCAATTCTTGCCCCACAGGCACATGTCCCCAGTCAGCTGCTCCTGAATCACCCCCAGCCCCAATGCAGGAGCACTGCTACGCCAGCAGGGCCTGGGCCTAGAGGTGAAGGGCGTCAGGAAGATCCATTGTGACAACCTGGGATGGGGGTTGTGGCACCCAGCAGCAGCCTCTACCCACTCTGCCCTCCAGACTTCCATCCTAAGCAACCTGCAGGCCCCCTCCGAACTCCTAAGGAAGGCAAAGCTGGAGCAGGGACCAACGTAGTATCTCCATCAGAGAATCCGAGCGTTTTCATATCCCATGTATAACTTGGCTCGCTTTACTTTTCAGGCTTTAGGAAAATTCTCCATTGTTCTGAAAATAAAGGCTGGATTTTTTTCCCCAATGGGGCTTTGTATTTTGTGTGCCTTTCAATCGAACACCGAAAACCTAACTTTATGTTAAAGCAATACGCCAACCTTTATCTTATGAACAATTCACAATATACCTCAAGTACAGTGCTGCCACCAAGTCTCTACCATGACCCCCATCTCCCACTCCCTCTCCTGAGAACCTCAAATGGGCCTTTGGGTCCCAAGCCCTAGGTCAGATGCTTGGATGGGGACAGTGGCAGGATCCCAGCTCTGTGGCTGGGTCCCAGCCCACCACCTCCAAAGGTCCCAGCGTCCTGTCTCATCAGCCAGCCTCAGCCCTAGCTCCTGCTCTGCTTCCTCCTTTCTAAAAAGATGTCAGCTGTGAGGGTCCTAGAGGCATGGCATTCCTGTCCCAAGAGGGTCTCATACGGGACCCAAAAGAGAGCCCCCCTCAGCCTCCCTGCTTCTATCCACCATGGGCACAATCCACTCACAGGTAGGACGTGCTATATTTACAAGAATACTGACACAGAGAAGAAAAGTGCTGGAAGGAATCAGCTCTGAGAAGCTATCCTAGGACTCAGTTAAGCCATTTGGGCTCCCATTCTCAAGAGTTACAGCCAAAGTCCGGAGCCATGGCTCCCCACCCCTGTTTGAGCCCACAGCCCCGAGAGGACAAGTCATACTGGGGCCTGGGCCAGAGTGCAGGTCCAGCCTGGGAACTCCTCCAGCCCCACTGCCAGAGCCAGGCTGGGAGCTTGTTGCCCTTTTCTCCTAAGCCAAGGGTGCATGCCAGATAGCAGGGGGAGGCAGAGGCTCCCCTTGGGCCAAGTGGAGATGCTCTAAGCCACGCTCTTCTCCCTGCAGGCCTGGCTGCAACAGTATGGCTACCTGCCCCCCGGGGACCTGCGCACGCACACACACCGCTCACCCCAGTCCTTCTCAGCTGCCATCGCTGCCATGCAGAGGTTCTACGGTCTGCGCGTGACGGGCAAGGCTGATGCGGACACCATGAAGTAAGTGCCAGACCCTGGTGGGAATCCTGCATGGCACCCACCTCCCAGTGACAACACTGAGCACAGAGACCTTGCTACCTATGCGCTCGACTCCTGCCCTCTCCCCTTCTCCACACTGACCCTAAGCCAGGCACTCCCCCTCTCCTCAGAAGACCTTTCTCTTTAATGGCCACAATTCTCAAACCCCAGGGCCATGAGGCGTCCCCGCTGTGGCGTTCCAGATAAGTTTGGGGCCGAGATCAAGGCCAATGTTCGAAGGAAGCGCTATGCTATCCAGGGCCTCAAATGGCAGCATAATGAGATCACTTTCTGGTGAGTCCAACAGGCAAGTTGCCTTCCTCAGAACATCAGGGTCTCCCTCCCTATCAGTTGTGCTCATAGACTTAGAGGCCTCCTATCCTACTCACCTCTGTCCCTGGGAAGCATCCCTGGGAGTGGGGAGAAACGTGGCTGTAATCCTGGAGGAAGGTGCAGCCTGTGGGGGGTGTGCCCCAGGGCCAGGAAGCTGAAGCCTGCGGGGGGTCTTGAGCCCTCAGTTCTTGGTGCAGAGGCATCATGAGGCAGCAGGAAGAGCCGGGGCAGCAGAGGTAGCTGGGTAGTTCAGTCAGACCTGGGCAAGTACAGGGAAGGAGAATTGTATTCGTTGTGATGCTAACACGCTCCCCTTCTCCCCCCAACGTGGCTGGACCTCAGCATCCAGAATTACACGCCCAAGGTAGGTGAGTATGCCACATTCGAGGCCATTCGCAAGGCATTCCGCGTGTGGGAGAGCGCCACACCACTTCGATTCCGAGAGGTGCCCTATGCCTATATCCGCGAGGGCCATGAGAAGCAAGCAGACATCATGATCTTCTTCGCTGAGGGTTTCCATGGTGACAGCACACCTTTCGATGGCGAGGGTGGCTTCCTGGCCCATGCCTATTTCCCGGGCCCCAACATCGGAGGGGATACCCACTTTGACTCTGCTGAGCCCTGGACTGTCAGGAATGAGGATCTGAATGGTGAGCAAAGTAGCCCTGGGACTCATTTATTCTGGGGAGAGTCAACGATCATTTGGGGGGTTGTTTATCCTGCCTCCTCCCAAAACCTCAAACCCCCAAGTCTCTGGACTACAGAGAGATCTCCTAATCTGACTTCCAGTGAAAGCAGGATTCTTATTTTGCTCCATTTACGTCTGGTCCCTTTCTCACCCAATAACTGACTTCCCAGTCAAAGACTTCCCACTTTCCAGGAAAATGTCACCTCTAGCTCCTGGCAGAACCTGGGGCCCAGACGGGACCTCAGCTTCCCTTAATACATGTCTCTCTGGGATCGGGATCTGTCCCCAGAGCACCCTCTCATCTCTGCCCAGAATAGATTGCTGATTGGCTTCATGGCTTTTTGGGTGGAAAACGTGACAGGCAGGCTCAGGTGTGAAAAACAAGCCTCTGGTGGGAAAGCAGGGCTTCTGAGGTAAGGGACCCAGGCTGCCCTCATAATCATCGCTATCCCTCCAGGGAATGACATCTTTCTGGTGGCTGTGCACGAGCTGGGCCATGCCCTGGGCCTTGAGCACTCCAATGATCCCTCAGCCATCATGGCACCCTTTTACCAGTGGATGGACACAGAGAACTTTGTGCTGCCTGATGACGACCGCCGGGGCATCCAGCAACTTTACGGTGAGTAATCTATGCCCACATCTCTCTGCTCCTCCTCTGCTCTTCCTCTCTGACCTCTGCATCCCTTCCTTTCCCCCATGCCCTACGATCTACCCCCAACCCCACTTGACCCTGCCTCCACCCACCACCTACTCTCACTTTCTTTTTTTCACATTATCTCTCCTACATGTTTAATTCTTCTCCCACTTTTGATTCCACCTTTTCTGTCCTTTCCCACCTGATTGCTTCAGCCTCCCCCATAGGGCCATCCACACCTTTCCAAGGGGATTGTCTGCCCATATACCTGTTCTTTCTGCCCCCTCTGCCACAAAGTCTGAAGTGACTCTCATGTTCTCTATACCAGGGAGCCAGTCAGGGTCCCCCACCAAGATGCCGCCGCAACCCAGGACGACCTCCAGGCCCTCTGTCCCCGATAAGCCCAAAAACCCCACCTATGGGCCCAACATCTGTGATGGTAACTTCGACACTGTGGCTGTGCTCCGAGGGGAGATGTTTGTCTTCAAGGTAAGAGGAAGAAGTGGGCCAGTATAGGGGATGGGAGGGTTCCAAGCCCAGCAGGCTGGGTGGAAACAGCAGCAGGAGGACTAAGAACTAGAACTGAGACAATGGGAAGCTTTGGGGACCAAGGCAGAGGACTCCCTGTAAGACAAAATGTACCATCCCCACCTCGACACCTTTTAGGAGCGCTGGTTCTGGAGGGTGAGGAATAACCAAGTGATGGATGGATACCCCATGCCCATCGGCCAGTTCTGGCGGGGCCTGCCCGCATCCATCAACACTGCCTATGAGAGGAAGGATGGCAAGTTTGTCTTCTTCAAAGGTAACCGGGCATTCTGCCCTAGTTCTCCAGGTGTGCGGAGAGTCTCCCTGGAGGACTGGATTCCACTTGACTCCTCCAAAGACACAAGAGCCCGAGGGGAACCCTGATCCTGCCCTTCCCTCTCCCCACCAGGAGACAAGCACTGGGTGTTTGACGAAGCTTCCCTGGAACCTGGCTACCCCAAGCATATCAAGGAGCTGGGCCGAGGACTGCCTACTGACAAAATTGACGCCGCTCTCTTCTGGATGCCCAATGGAAAGACCTACTTCTTCCGGGGAAACAAGTGAGACCTCAGCCCCTTGACCCCAGGCCTCCCTCCTCAGATGCCACCACTGATTCCCTCAGTTGGGGAGAAAGACCCACTTCTCCCTGGGATATTACCCTGGAGAAGTTAGTTGCTGGCTGAGCCTCTGCCATTGCCTAGCAACAGACGGCCTCCATTAGGTGCTGAGTGAGTGGGAAGTGACCGGGTCACCATTTCAGACCCGGTCATTTGGCGCCTCCTGCCCCCAGCACGGTGCCTCCACCCCAGCAGCCAGGCACTGTCATTAAAGGCTACCGGTGGCTCCTTGCAGCCTGGGACCTCCCATCCACCCCCACCTTCCGCCACTTTCAGCCACAGGCCCTCATTACTCAAAACCCTGGTCCCGCACCCCGTCCGTCGGCACCCTTTGCTTTCTGGTGGGTTCAGTCTGGGCCCTGCTGCCCTCTGAGGACAGGCCCAGTGCCCTACTGCGTCCCTTCCCCTCCTGTCTCCCAGGTACTACCGTTTCAACGAGGAGCTCAGGGCAGTGGACAGCGAGTACCCCAAAAACATCAAGGTCTGGGAAGGAATCCCCGAGTCTCCCAGAGGGTCATTCATGGGCAGCGATGAAGGTGAGGGGCAAGGGAGGTGTCCATCAGGGGAGGATGGGGACAGCGGATTAAGGGAGAACAGGAGGAAAGCCGGACAGAACAGTATGGTGGGGAAAGCAGTGATGACAAGGGGGCTGGAAGCCTTGCCACATGCCAGGCTCTGAGCAAAGTGCTTTCTGCATGTTGGATCCCTAATCCCCAGCGCCCTACTAGCCTGGTACTAGAACTACCCCGGTTTACAGCTAAGGTGACTTGTGTTCACAGAGGGTAAGGGATTAACTCAGCCAGCTTGCATGGCTCACAGATTTCCCTCCCGCTCTTCTCCTCCCTGTGGGTCTTCCCTGCCATGTTTTTGCTGACCACTGCAGTCTTCACGTACTTCTACAAGGGGAACAAATACTGGAAATTCAACAACCAGAAGCTGAAAGTAGAGCCAGGCTACCCCAAGTCAGCCCTGCGGGACTGGATGGGCTGCCCCACGTCAGGGGGCCGGCCGGACGAGGGAACGGAGGAGGAGACAGAGGTGATCATCATCGAGGTGGACGAAGAGGGCAGCGGGGCGGTGAGTGCGGCCGCCGTGGTGCTGCCCGTGCTGCTGCTGCTCCTGGTGCTGGCAGTGGGCCTCGCCGTCTTCTTCTTCAGACGCCATGGGACCCCGAAACGACTGCTCTATTGCCAGCGTTCCCTGCTGGACAAGGTCTGACCCCCACGGCCGCTCACCCACTCCTACCACGAGGACTTTGCCTCTGAAGGCCAGTGGCAGCAGGTGGTGGTGGGTGGGCTGCTCCACCTGTCCCAGGCCCTCTCCCTACCCTGCCCCCCACCTCCCTTGTTTTCTATCCCCTGACTGCCTCTCTCCACCTCAACCCTGGCATTGCTTCTTCCCTAGATGGAGTCCCCTGGGGGCTGATCAGGGGCTGCCCCTTTCAGCCCCTGCTCCCCCCCAGGGGCCTCTGTAGCTTGGTGTGTGCCCAGCCCCATCTGAATGTCTTGGCTCTGCACTTGAAGGCAGGACCCTCAGACCTCGCTGGCAAAGGTCAAATGGGGTCATCTGCTCCTTTTCCATTCCCTGATATAACTTTAACCTCTGAACTCTGACCTCAGGAGGCTCTGGGCACTCCAGCCCCACAAGCCCCCCCCCCACCTGGTGCACCCCCGTGGCAACCTCCTACCACTCTTTCTGGCTTAAAGGAATCTAATCTTGTTGAGAGGGGAGACCCTAAGAGAGTAGGAGTGGTGGGGGGGGAAGGCCACACAGCCACCCTAAGACCTTGGGAGGGAAGCTCAGAGTCAGTCCCCTCTGCAAAGATCTGCCTCTGCCCCACCTGGCCCCAAGGACATCCCCAGGAGCCTGAGCCATTAAGGGGCTGTAAAAACCCTTGACGGCCCTACCCCCACAAATGCCTTACCCCCACAATGTCAGCCTTGATTGGGGATGTCTGGGTTAGAGGAGTGGAGAGCACAGGCTGCAGCTCCCAGGGTAGGATGGCTGGGGCCAAGGAGAGGGACTGTCTGGACCCCGGGGGTGAGCGTGAAGGTGACAAGAAGAATCTCACTCAAATGCAGGCAGCTGGGATAGGGACCAAGGGGCAGAGCAGTCAGGGGGATAGGACAGGACCAAAAGGCTAACCAGGGAGGTGCAGTGGGAGTGGAGGGCCAGGGGATGGGGGGAGGGGGGCCAGGTGGGCCAGGCCAGCAGGGACTCCACCAGGTGGGCAGTGGTCCCCAGGGGAGGCCATGTTTTATTGGAGGTCTGAGGAGGGGCTGGAGAAGGGCACACCTACTCCACTTTGGTGTCCTTCCTCCAGCCAGCATACAAGTATGGGAAGGGTAGGGAGCCCAGAGAAAGGAGCAGAGATGACACACATCCAGGGACTGGTGACTTGGGACCTTCATGAGGGTGGCCACCTAGTTTGGGAGGTGACCAGGGGCTGACAGCACTCAGCAGCCTCAGCTGGCTTCAGTGAGGGGGCAGGTGCCTGGGTGGGTCTTGTCAGGTTAGCCCCTCACTGCCTGATACCCCCACCCCTCGTCTTCGTCCCTTCCTACCCATGTCCTGCCTCCTCTCCCCCACCCAGCCCGCCCATTCGAAGTCTCCTCTGGCCACCACAGGTGGTCATGGTACCTGGGACTTGAGAGAGTGAGACCCTGTGGGGACGGGGAGAGGAGAGGGATGTTAGGGGTGGGGGAGTTCCGGAGGGGTGGGGGTGTGTGGGATGAACGGTGCTGGCAGTTCGGCTAAATTTGTCTTGTTTGGTTTTTTTTTTTTGTTTCGTTTAATGTATATTTTTATTATAATTATTATATATGAATTCCCTTCAAATCGTTCCTTTTTGTTAACAAGGGGCAGGGGAAGGGTGGGGGTGGGGGGTGCAGAGGCATCGGACCCCAGGAACCTGCAGGGCGGGGCTGGGTCAGTGCCCTCTAAGGACATTTTTGACCTTGTTCAACCTTTCCACAAAGAATAAATGGTGTTTCACATTCTTTGTGTGGCTGCCTTCTCTCAGAGAGGTGAATGGAAAGCATGCCCATAACCTGTGTTTTCTGTGACCTGGGGTTTCGGTATTTTTCATAAAGGAATATGTTTATCCCTGGTGGACAGTGAGGGTTCAGGGCCATAGCTGGGAAGGAAGGCATACACACTCCGTGGCGGCAGGGAAGTGGTCCCCAGAGCCCAGGGGCTCTCTCCTACCCAGCCAAGAGGTTACCTTGGAGGCCCAGAGCAAGAGGAAGTGGTCAAGCTGAGGCCACATGGAAAATCTTCCTAAATTGCATTACCCTGTCCTGTGATCTGGCCGCAGACCCTCTGTTTCCTCAGACCTCTCTTTCTGCTGCTGGGGACTCCCTGGATGTCTTTGAGCCCGTTAACCCAGACCTGCGTGCATCTAAGCCTCTTCCAGGCCTAGGGGGCTCTGCCGTAGGGGCAGAAGGAACACCCAGGAAGGCCAAACAGTTGTCCCATGGCCAGTGAGGAGCAGCCTCTCTCTGGCAAAACAGGAATCTCACCGGACTGCCCAGGAGAGGCAGGATGGTCAGGGCGGAAGGGGAGAATAACAAGGCTTTGTCTCTCCGAAACTGCTGCCCCAGACAGGGTTCCCAGGCTGTTGACCCACCCTTCCTCCGAAACCAGCCTGGAGGGAGGAATAGCTCAGCTGCTGAGTCAGCTCAGCTGAAGGGGAGCAGGCCCTCTTTCTTCCTCCCCTTCCCTTCCTGCCTTAGCCCAGCCCTCCCTGGGCTGGAGCCCAGGCCCCCTCCACAGCCTTCCTCCACGAGAGCGCTGGCCCCATGTAGGCCAGCGGTTCTCTCCAGCTGCTCTTCAGGGCTGGCCGGTGTGATTGCTTTGGCAGAAGGGGTACCCCACCTCTCTGCCAGCCAGGAACCCTGACCCTGCGCCTGGCCTCCTCCACCTCTCCCGCCAACAGCTGTTTGGCACAGCCTATGTATCTCAGTGGATGTGGACACCTCCCAGCCACCCTCACCAGAGGGGATGGGGACCCAGGGAAGCTGGCATGGGAAAGTCAGGGGTTGTCTGCGGGGAGGGGAGGCGGGGGGCTGTGCGTGATGCAAGGAGCTCGAAGATGAGCTCATGGCCCCTTTGTGTTTTTGTGGCCCACATCTGGAGGCAATTACAGATGTTATCCAGTGGGAGTTCTGCAAAACACAGCTGGAGCCAGTGGAGGAGCCTGGGGAGGGGGGACTGCCAGAGGGAAGAGGAGGGGGAGCCTAGGGCTGCCACGGCTGGAGTGCGGTTTCCCCATCACGAGGAAATTGTTTGGCCCTGATTCTGGAATCACAAGATGCTCTCTGAAGCCAAGGGGGAGAGATGGGAATGGAGGACCAGAGACAAAGGGGGAAAGAGGCGGAAAAGGCTTCCCGAATAGGGAGAAATGTGGGGTGGAGGCCCGCAAGGTCCCGTGCTTCTGACATGCCCTGGGCCTGAGGGGTCCAGCCTAGGGAGGCCACCCAGAGACGCTGGGAGGTGCCTTGCTGATCGCACAGGGTTAGGCGGGGTGAGGGGAGAACAGAGGTCCCTGTGGCTCCCGAGAGACCTGAAAATGCTGCTTTTACTGGCCCTACCCCGCTCTGTCCATTGGGCCTGACCCAGTTTCTAAGGTTCCAAGTTCCTGTATTCGAAAGCAGCACATGGAGCTAGAGCAGCCGGGGAGAGCCAAGGGGAATCTGCGAGGAGGTTTGGGCAGAACCCAGGGACACGGCCTCAAAGGAGCCTGCGGCAGGGGCAAGCGCTGAGCAGAGGCAGTGCTCTGCCCCCCATGGCACCCCACACGTCTGAGCCCTTCCCCAGGGGTCCTGCCACCAGCTGGGCCCACACCTCCAAGGCTGCCAGCCAGGTGCTGGGTCAGCGACATGAGAATCGAGGATCAAAGAACGAGCTGGGCCTTCTAGAGAAGGGAGGACTGAGCAGGGTGACCCCTCAAGCAAAAACTTGGCCAGCCCTGCTGGAACTCCACTGTCCCTCCCCTGGGGCCCCCTTCTCCGGACACTGACAGATTTCCTAGTCCTCTTTCCCCTCCGTACTCCCACTTCCCTTTCCAGCCAAAGGGAGGTGGTAAAATAAACCAACATTGGCCCAGTTCCTCATGACACCCAATGACACAGGCACGATCACTGCCCCTGTTTTACAGGTTTGGAAACTGAGACCCAAATAAGACTTCTTTAAGGTCGTAGCTCCTTAATCCAAAATGAAAACCCAGGTCTGTCTGATTTCTTTTTTCCCTGTGCGGGTAGATTCTGCCCTTGTCTTTGGGTGTCTTTTCCAATGTGGCCCCTGCCTGGCTGGGTGTGTGTGGTGGTGTGTGTTCTGGGGATCTGACAGCCCATGAGTACTTGCTTCTTACTCCATGCGGCAGCAACAGCATGGGGCATAGAAATGCAGCAGGAGAAGGGCTCTTCCTCAGAAACCCACTTTGCCTGCAGTCACCTCCTTTTGGGGGGACAGGAACAGGTCCCCCTCTGAGGGAAAGAAGGAAGAAGCAGGAAGGACTCAGATTCCAGAAGGACTGAGTGGCACCAGTGGTCGCAGCTAGGGGAGGGATGGGGTGGGGGTGGCGAATGGCTGTGCAAGGGCCTAGGAGGACAGTTCCCATTCCCTGAGGCTCCAAGGAAACCCCAGTCAAGGCTAATCCATTGTCCTGATGTCCCTGTACTCTCTTCTCACCCACCTCCCAAATCTGAATTCACTTTCTTTAGGAGACCAGGGGCTGCACACTTAACCTAGGGGTTTCAGCCTTCCTCCCTCAGACAGTCTTGGAAGACTGGGGAGACCCAGTGGCGGTCTTCAAGGGGGCTGGGCAATTGAGGCCTGGAGAGGAGGCAGGCCTGACTGGCCAGAAGCCACCTTCCAAATGAGCTCACACACATACTTTCCACCCTGGCCCAGGGCCGAAGGCTGAGCGCCTTCCAGGCCAGCCTTCCCCAGCCAGGCCCAGCCCCCTCTGTCCTCCGCTGTCCCTCACCAATCCTGGAACCGAGGCTTCACAGCAGGATCAGGCACCCCAAAGAGGGCTACTGCCACACCCCAAGGTTGCAGCTTCCCCTGCTTCCATGCTGAGGCAGCACCTTACCCTCCAGAAGGGTACCTTATTTCCCCAATGGGCCCTTTGTGGCTTAGAGGAGGAGAAGACCAGTTTCCTGTCCCCAGAGACCCACACCTGGGTGGGGAGGACCAATAGAGGGCACAGAAGAGGTGTCCACACTGCAGTGAATTGGCGGAAGGACTTCCTTTGAGTGCCTGAAGTAGCTCATTGACTCAGGGACCAGACCAGGTCTGGGAGCTGCCTCATCATGGGTCACTTCCTGCTCACACACTTCACTTCCCAATAGGGACACTTCCCTGATTTGGGGCAGGATGGGGTCTGGGTGGGGCAAGGCCAGGATGACCACAAGCGAGGGGAAAAGACCGGTGCCTCCGAAGGCCTAGCGGATTCACACACACGCGACAAGCTCCAGCTCATTCTGATCCAGCCTGTGGTCAAAGACGTCACCCTTCTCTCAGCTTCCAGAGACTTGGAGCACTAGGCCAGAGAGCAAAATCAATTCCCAAAAATGCTCTCCTTGGCCACTCAGCGTCTGGCTCTGCACTAGGATCGTGGCTGCCCTGACGGTATATTCTGGATCCAATAATAATATCTTCCTGAGGCTCTGTGCATTTATGTATTCACGTTCACTGTGTGTTCATGTATGGCAGACAGTTCATCCGAGTTTAGATCCCAAAAATATGGCCACTTGCAAGCAGCTCACACAGCCCGCCACAGCCCTGCAAGGCACTGATGGGATAGTTCTATCAAGGAATGACTATGATTCATAATAATACTGTCCCCACTGAGGCCACGGGACAAACACGTTCTGTCCTCACTTCCTTACAAAGGAGTAGGCTGGTGCTAGGCACGCAAAAGCCCCTTAATGAAAGTTTGTTGACTTAAAGGGACGCCTGGGTGGCTCGGTCATTTCAGCAGCTGCCTTCAGCTCAGGTCATGATCCCAGAGTCCTGGGACTGAGTCCCTGCTCAGCAGGAAGCCTGCTTCTCCCTCTGCCTCTGCTCCTGCTCTCAATCTCACTCTCTCTGACAAAGAAATAAATAAAATCTTTAAAAAAGGGGAAAAAAAGTTTGTTGACTTAAATTGCCAGTGAAAACTGTGAATTACACAAGCCAACAGCTGTAGCTACAAATGTGTAAATACTGTACATGTATGTACACAAGTGTTATGTATATGTAAGGTCAAAAGATCATCAAGGGCACCTGGGTGGCTCAGTGGGTTAAAACCTCTGCCTTCAGCTCAGGTCATGATCTCAGGGTCCTGGGATCTAGCCCCACATCGGGCTCTCTGCCCACTTGTGATCTCTGTCAAATAAATAAATAAAATCTTTAAAAAAAAAAAAAAAAGATCATCAAGCTGTAGGTTTTACTACACTTCATGAGCTTGACTGTCTATTCCAGCTCAATCTTTTTTTCTCCTAAAGATTTTATTCATTTACTTGACAGACAGAGATCACAAGTAGGCAGAGAGGAAGGCAGAGGGGGGGGGGGGGAACCAGGCTCCCTGCTGAGCAGAGAGCCCGATGAGGTGCTCGATCCCAGAACCCTTAGATCATGACCCGAACTGACGACAGAGGCTCAACCCACTGAGCCACCCAGGTGCCCCTATTCCACCTCAATCTTAAAAGTTAAAAAAAAAAAAAAAAAGAGAGAGAGAGAAATATATCAATGTCATGGATTCCATAACTCCTAAGCAACTACTTTGTCCCTATGGTTTCCCCATGTGTCCTCCACAGCCTGCCCTTAATCTAGGAGTGATCAATATTGGGTTGTATTAACCCAGAGCTTCTGGAAATGCCAATCCTACAGACTGCACCCTCAGGCCAGCCTGCTCCCAGATCCTGACCTAGGGGGCCCACACCCAGGTCTCTCCTCCTGACACCTCTCTAAGCTCCATGCCAGTTGCCCCCAAAGTCTCTCCTCCACTTTACCGGCCCGTGCTCCGGAGCTCCCCACCCCTTGCCTGCACAAAACGCCATCTAAATTCTGGGTGAAGGAAAACTGGACAACAGGCCCAGAAGAACACCCACCCCAGTCTCCGGCTGGCCACACCCCCACACCCCCTCTGCGGCAGAGGCCAGCCGGGCAGGGTTTGCGGGACGATTGCGCCCCCTTGTGCTGGGTGTTGGCACTGCACTCCAAGCCTGAGCGAGGCAGGGGCCAAGACAGCCCCCCAACAAAGGCCACTGGCCAGCCTGTTCCTTCCCCCTTTCCACTTTCCATGTTTCCACCCAGGACACCTGTACTTACAGGGGTGGGACTATGGGCGCAACGGGATGACAAGCCTTAGTCTTCCAGCTGCCCAGAAGAAAAAGTCAGAGTTTCCCTCATCTGTCCCTGTGCAGGGGTTGGTGGGCAGCCCTCAAATAACAATGGGAAGGAAGAGGGAGTGGAGTTGAGGGGGTGCAGGAGGAAGTAAGGGGGCACTATGGGGTGCCTCTCGGAGCTCCTCCGAGTCGCCACGCTGCCCCCCTGTGGAGGCCTCAGACACTGATCGCCCCAGGATGCCCTTCCCCTGGGCCCCCACCTCGGAATGCTTTGACAGAACTCCTTCATGCCAAGGCAAGCAGGCCTCCCTGACTCCTTTATCCCCAGAGTGGGCATTTCTGTGTCACTCCCCTGAGGCCTTTGGAGATCATGCCCCTCTTGGGGCTCCTCTAACCTGCACCCATCCTCCTAACCTCATCCCTACCACAGGAGGATCTTTTAATCCAAGTCTCACATTTATAGAGCTTTTCAATTTTGTACTTGAAAAAAAAAAAAATGCCTGTAGGTATTTTGTAACTATCACCATATTATTGCTGTGTTTATGCTAAGAGTTTTCATTTGTTGGGGTGCCTGGGTGGCTCAGTGGGTTAAAGCCTCTGCCTCCGGCTCAGGTCATGATCGCAGGGTCCTGGGATCAAGCCCCACAGTGGGCTCTCTGCTCAGCAGGGAGCCTGCTTCCCCCACCCTCTCTCTGCCTGCCTCTCTGCCTACTTGTTATCTCTGTCTGTCAAATAAATAATAAAATCTTTAAGAGTTTTCATTTGTTAAATAGGAACATTTAATATACACTAAGTATTGAGGAACCTGGCTGGTTCAGTCAAGTAGAATATGTGACTCTCAGTTTCAGGGTTGTTAAATTCAAGCCTCACGTTGGGTTTAGAGAGTACTTAAAAAATAAAATCTTGGGGTGCCTGGGTGGCTCAGTAGGTTAAGCCTCTGCCTTTGGCTCAGGTCATGATCTCAGGGTCCTAAGATCAAGCCCCACATTGGGCTCTCTGCTCAGCAGGGAGCCTGCTTCCCCCGCCCCCCACCTGCTGCTCTGCCTGCTTGTGATATCTCTCTCTCTCTCTCTCTCTCTGTCAAATAAATAAAATCTCTTTAAAAAATCAAATCAAATCTTTGGGGCACCTGGGTGGCTCAGTTGGTTGAGCGTCTGCCTTTGGCTCAGGTCATGATCTCAGGGCCTGGGATAGAGCCCCCACATTGGGCTCCCTGCTTTTCCCTCTCCCTCTGTGATTTCTTTCGCTCTTGCTCTCTCCAAATGAATAAAATCTTTAAAAATAAATAAACAAAATCTTTATAAATAAATAAAACATACAAAGTATCTTTGAAACTGTCTTAGTATTTAACTTTGTGATATACGAGATACCCCCAAAATGGACATGATTTGAGGTTGCTCCAAACCTCCGAGTGTGTCTCCAACCCAGCATCTCATTCTTTCCAAAGCACAAGGAAACTTGCTCCTATAACCATATGGCAGGGTCTTTAATCCCCACTCCTTCAAACAGAGGTTTCCACATCTTGAAAAGCTCTTCTGGATACTGTTGCAGTCTTGAATTATTTCCCTCATATCCCCCTTTTCTGTCAACAGCTGTCTGCATTCCTTCACTAGTCGTTTTTTAAAAGTTTTTTAAAGTTATTTATTCACTTAAATAATCTCCATACCTAATATGGGATTCGAACTCACAACCCCAAGCTCAAGAGTGGCATGCTATTCTGACTGAGCCAGCCAGGCCCCCCAACCAGTCATTTCTTTTTAAACTAACTTCTATATCTGTGGAAGCAACCCAGGCATTTACTCAAACTTCTCCTCTATTTTTTTTTTTTTTAAGATTTTTAGTTGATTTATTTGACAGAGACAGAGAGAGAACATAAGCAGGGGGCCAACACAGGGCTCAATCCCAGCACCCTGGGATCATGACCCAAGTGCAAGGCAGACATCCAACCAACTGAGCCACCCAGGCACCCCTGAAACTTCTTTAAAAAAGGGGGAAGCAGGGGGGCGCCTGGGTGACTCAGTGGGTTAAAGCCTCTGCCTTCAGCTCAGGTCATGATCCCGGGGTTCTGGGATCGAGCCCCAGCCCCACTTCAGGCTCTCTGCTCAGCAAGGGGCCTGCTTCCCCCTCTCTCTCTGCTTGCTGCTTTGCCTACTTGTGATCTCTCTCTCTCTCTCTCTGTGTCAAATAAATAAATAAAAATCTTTTTTTTAAAAGGGAGAGGTAAGCACCTGTGTGGCTCAGCAGGTTATGTCTACCCTCAGTTCAGGTCATGATCTCAGGGTCCTGAGATCTAGCCCTGTCCTTGTCTTCTTCTTGGGGCTCCCTGCTCAGCAGGGAGTCTGCTTCTCCCTCTCCCCCTGCCCCTCCCCAATGCTCATGTTCTCTCTCTCTCTCAAAATAAATAAATAATCTTTCTTTAAAAATTGAAGTTTAATTAACATACAGTGTTATATTAGTTTCAGGTGTACAATAAAAATATGGAGTGTTTCATGAATTTGTGTCATCTTTGCACAGGGCCTTGCTAATCTTCTCTGTATTGTTCCAATTTTAGTATATGTGCTGCCAAATTCAGCACTGAAACTTCTCCTTGAAGGGCCCTCATGACCTCTTTCTTCCCACCCCAGATCTTTTCTCTACTTTCACTGTGTTGGGTTCCTGTTAGCATCATACACAACTTGCTTCTAGAAGCTTCTTTGCCCTTGTTTTCTGGGAAGTTATGCCATCGTGAAATTCACGATTCACAGAGTTGCCAAGGAATCCTGAAGGTCCAAGGCATCTGTCCCTCTGCATTAACCCTACCTGTACCCTGAGCTTCTGAACCTCAGGCAGGGAATAGATTAATTTTCTTTATTTGCTCTGTTAATTCCAGGCTCTGCCCTTCACTGCACAAAACAAACCAATTCTTGTTCCATGCTATAGCTCATCAAATATTTGGATCTAGTTTTCATATATTCAATCCTTCACTCAAGTTAAGCTTTTCTTTAGGTGAAAAGACTTTCTAGTTCCATAAACAGCTTATTATATGACATGGCTTAGAGACCCCTCACCAGTTCTAACACCCTCCTCCAGATTGATTCATTTTATCAATCTTTTTTTTAGATTTTATTTTAAGGTCATCTGTACACTGAGCGTGGGGCTCAAACTCACAATGCAGTGAGTCTTGTGCTCCACTGACTGAGCTGCCAGGCAACCCATTTTATCGATCTTTTAATACATCGCCTGCAGCACAGAGAGAGGCCATGTCACATAATGGTTAGGAACAACGGCTCTGGAGTCACACAAGCCAAGTGTGACTCCAGTCTTTACAACTTACTAGTTTGGAGGCCAGCAAATTAGGTAACTTTACAGTGCTTGCATTTCCTCATCTTTAAAATGGGGTTAATACTTGAAAGAGTAGTTGAGTGAGTTCAAGGATGTAATCTGTGTGATGCCTAGGACTGGCATTCGTTCAGCAAATATTTATTGAGTACCTACTTTCTGTCAGACATGGTTTTGGGCACTGGGGATACACCAGCAAACCAACAAATCCCTGCCCCAGCAAACTTATATTCTTGTGGGAGGAGCAGGCAATAAACATGATAAATGAGTAAAATATATACAGAATATTAGATAGTGATAAGAATTTTCCAAATCTTAGTTCTGCATCCTTTTTGATGAACAATTCCCCCTTTAAATCATTTTTCTCTTCTTGCATTTTACTATAAGATTAAAGTGAAGGGTGCCTGGATAGCTCAGTTGTTAAAAAACTGCCTTCAGGGGCACCTAGGTGGCTCAGTGGTTAAAGCCTCTGCCTTCGGCTCAGGTCATGATCTCAGGGTCCTGGGATCGAGTCCTGCATGGGGCTCTCTGCTCAGCAGGGAGCCTGCCTCCTCCTCCTGTCTCTCTCTGCCTGCCTCTCTGCCTACTTGTGATCTGTCAAAAAAAAAAAAAAAATCTTAAAAAAAAAAAAAAATAAACTGCCTTCAGCTCAGGTCATAATCCCAGGGTCCTCGGGATCAAGCCCTGCATCGGGCTCCCTGCTTGGCAGGAAACCTGTTTCTCCCTCTCCCACTCCCCATGCTTGTGTTCCATGTCTCTCTCTGTGTCAAATAAATAAACAAAAACCTTAAAAAAAAAAAAAAGTATCCAAGGGAAACCAGGAACCTTCCTCAACACTTTGCTACAAAACATTTTCAGCCAGGGGTGCCTGGGTGGCTCAGTGGGTTAAGCCTCTGCCTTCAGCTCAGGTCATGATCTCAGGGTCTTGGGATCAAGACCTGCATCGGGCTCTCTCCTCAGTGGGAGCCTGCTTCCCCCACTCTCTCTGCCTGCCTCTCTGCCTACTTGTGATCTCTCTCTCTCTCTCCCTCTGTCAAATAAATAAAATCTTAAAAGAAAAAAGTTAAAAAAAAAAAAAAAAGAAATTTCTTCAGCCAAATATCCAGTTTCATCAATCGTGTGTTCTACCTTCCAACAAATACTAAGACACAAACACAATCTGGCCAAGCTCTTTGCCTCTTTGTATCAAGGATCTCCTTTCCTCCAGTTTCCAATTAACACGTCCCTCATCTCCATCTGGGACCCAGTCAAAGTGACTTTGACCAACTATACTTATACTTCTATTCACATTCTGTGCACTACCACTGAGGTAATCTAAGGAGTCTGAGGTCCAGACAGCTCTCTTCTTCCGAGCCCTCACGAGAATCTCCCCTAACAGTCCATTCACCACAGCAAGGGCTTTCTCCAAGCACGCACATCTGGCCTCTGACCATTCCTCAGTTCTAAAACCACTTCCACATTTTTAAATATTTTTTTACAGCAGCACCCCAACTTCTCGGTTGACTCTTAGTCCTTTTGGGCTGATATACCAAAATACCATTTTGGTATTTTGAGTGGATTTATTGCTCACAGTTCTGGAGACTGAGAAGTCCAAGGTCAAGGCACCAGCTTGGGCACCCGCTGGTGAAGGCCCTCTTCCTGATTCACTACCACACCACCGCACTGTGCCCTCTCATAGTGCACAGGCCTCTTCTATAAAAGGCACTAGTCCCATTGTGGGCTCCATCTCAGGGACTCCATCTCAGAGTCATCTCCCGAAGGCTCACCTTCTCATACTATCATCTTTGGGAAATCAACATACGAATCTGGGGGCTGGGGGACACAAACATTTAGACCATAGCAGCTTGGCTCCTGCATGTACTGCTAGTTTCATCTTGAGGAAGTTATATGACCTACCTATGACTCAGTTTCCTCAATTATAAAAGGAGGGCAAAAATAACACCTACTTCCTAGAGGCGTGATGAGGATTAACTGAGATAATACACATGGAGTGCTTGAACAGTGCCTGCCACAGGCAAGTAGTCTACCAAAGTTAGATATTATCATTTTGAAAACCAAACATCTGCCCGTTTCCACTATTTTTTATAATTCCTCAAAGATTTCCAGGAACATCTCCACAGGCCCATTCGTAAGTGTACCTGATGGTCTAGGGTGTGATTTATATGGGCCCGGACACTGAAACTCACTAGACTAATTAAAGCTTAAATTCATTTTAAGCACCTAAGTCCTCTTTAATTTTTTCCTATCATCTTGGGGCTTGAATTCACTCTTAAATATGAGTCCCCACTGTCTAGTGCCTTGTACTTGGAAGGCACTCTAATAAATATTTACAGAATGCAAGTCTATTCTACACTGGTGCCATTTCTTCCTGATGATGATGACCACTCCCAATAGACTAGACCTTGACTGTATTTTTTGGCCAATTTTCATTTACTCGGCATCCCAGACCATGGGCTCCCTTCCTCCTTTCCCGGCCTCCCACAACTCTTTCCAATTCAGGACCACCTTTTCCATTTCCTTTCTATAATTCCTCATTCCCCCACATGCCACTCCCATGGGTACTCCCCAAGGCTGTCTGGCTTCTCATTTGTGTATCTGACCTCTCTTTCCAAGTAGACAGTAAACTCCTGAAGTTCAAGTGAAACAAATTAAGAGTTCCAGGCACCCAGGGCACCTGGGTAACTCAGATGGTTAAGCGGCTGCCTTTGGCTCAGGTCATGATCTCTGGGTCCTGGGATCCTGGGATCCAGCCGCACATCTCATCATCTCATCATCTCATCCTTGTCCTTGGGCTCCCCACTCAGTGGGGAGTCTGCTTCTGCTTCTCCATCTCCCTCTGCCTCTCCCTCAGCTCATGTTTTCTGTCTCAAATGAATAAAATCTTAAAAAAAAAAAAAAAAAGAATTTCAGGCATCCATGAAGCATAGAGAACATGGAGCCAGCACTCAACTAAAACCTTCATGATCACTTTTAGAACTTAAATATTTTATTTTTCCAACCTCTTCACCCTGCTTTCCTTTGCTCAACATCCTTTTCCCATACTCAGGATCCTATTTCACTCCTAGAGCTGCACAGAGAGGGAGCACAGCAGAGGGCACAGAGAGACTGAGGGACCCAAATCCCTTGGCACAGGACCAAGGTCCAAGTGGAAGAAGGGCCTTTTTATGGCCAACTCTATGGCTTCAGGTCCTTTCGTGGTACAAGTTTTGAAAATATAAAAACTGATGCCAACAACAAATGTCATGGATAAAAAAGTGCTTTGTACTATTTGTTGAGAGGAGAAAGTAGTAAGGATCCAAACGTACACCCTGTCCCAAGCCAGATCGCCTAGGTTCAAACCCTTGTTTCAGCATTTACTAGATTCATGACCTTGCTCAAAATCCTTAACTTCTCTGTGCCTGAGTTTCCTTATCTGTAAAATGGGAGTAAGATAGTTTCTACTTCACAAAGACTGTGAGGAGAATTAAAAGAGCAAATTCCTTTTTTTTTTTTTTTAAGATTTCATTTATTTGACAGAGATCATAAGTAAGCAGAGAGGCAGGGGGTGGGGGGGAGCAGGCTCCCTGCTGAGCAGAGAGCCCCGATGACCCCAGGCGGAAGGCAGAGGCTTTAACCCACTGAGCTACCCAGGCGCCCCGAAAAAGAGCAAATTCTTGAAAAGTGCTTAGATGTGTGCCTGAAATGTGAAAAAAGCTCAAAAAGTTATTTGCTATTGTTACTGTTTACTAATAATACCTATTAGTACCACAGGAATAAGAAGTAATAACAGCCCACATAAATAAGAAAGATCTTCTGGGACTAATCATAATAATTGTTCCAAGGTACAGAGCACTTCCTAGATGCTCAACTTGCATTACCTCCTTAAGCGTTGATGACAACCTTAAAAGAGAGTCTCACTATTAATTCCACTTTACAGTCAAGAAGCACAGAGAGGTTAAGTGTTTTTCTCAAGGTCACAGAGTCGGCACGCGGGGAAAGAACTTTACTCGTTTATTTACCATTTATTGGCAATTCTTACGGTGTCTCAGCAGGAAACCCGGTGAGTGCAAAGGTAAACAGCCTAGGCCCCAACCTACAGGAAGTTTCTGCTTCCAGAGAAGGGGCGGGGCGGGGCGGGGGCGGGAAAGAGGAGTAAACAAATAGTTCGAACACCGTGTGGTAATTGCTAGAATAGAGGCTCACAACAAAAAGTGCTGCCGGATCTCAGACACTGGAACAAACACTGAGAGCTTAAGGGTCCAAAGGAAAGACATGACAGTTACGGAACAAGCAGTGGATCTCTGACTAACATGTCCTGTAACAAACGTGCCACCCCGAAAGGACGGGAACAGAGCAGAGCTCAAAGAGGAGTCTGAGCGCCTCGCCGAGGGCGGGTCTGACGAGTCCTGGCAGGGCCAGAAAGGGGTTAAGGCGAGCGGGTGGGCGGGGCGCGCGCGTTGATTGGCAGGGGTGGGGCCAGGCTCGTCACCCGCCCCCTCCCTCCGCCCCGGCTTCTCCAACCTCTGGGCTGGCAGGGGGTACCGCCCCGGCTAGGGCCGGGGAACTGGGCCGAGCCTCCCGTCCCCCTCCCCCAATCCCCTGCCGCGTCCCGCCGGCTGGACGCGCAGGAGAAGTTGTGCCGCGCCCCGGCCGGCCCTGGGGGCTGACCGTCGTTAAAGTTTGGCCCGAAGAGGAAGTGGCTTCGAGCCCCGGCAGGTGGCGGCAGGGCCTGGACAGGGGCGCTCGCGGCCTGCGGGCGGACTGCCGGCGAAGGCGCGCTCAAGCGCCGGGCCTCGAACCGATTCCCGGGACTTCGCGAGCTGGCCTTGGGGGAAAGCGCGGCGGCGGCCGGGGAAAACAACTCCGAAGTTGGAGAGAGGCACCGCCCCTGCTCCCGGACGGCCGCCCCCTCCCCGCCCCCAGCCCTGGCATCCAGAGCACGGGTGGGGGAGTCCGGGCCATGGAGCCCCTTCGGGGAAGCGGCAGCGGGGGGTCTGGACTGCCGGAGCGGCGACACCTCCCCACGGGATAGGCGAAGGAAGCTCCGGGACTCTTCCTGCACCTCCGGACGGCTCAGGATGCTGCCCACCACCCTCCTCTTCCTCCTCCTGGGTAAGAAACCGAAACGAGACTACTCACCCGGCACCCCGCCCCTAGGGCTGTCACAGAGCCCGGGAGCTCACTGCCTTCCTCCTCTGCCGCCCCTCACTTCCCCTGCCTGCCTGTGTCTCCCAGCCCCTGCCGCCGCCTCCAACGCTGCCTGCCCCAGCGTCCGGGAAGCTGCCAGCCGCTCCCCTCAGCCCTCATCCTCCCTCGGGCTTCCCTCGATCGCCATTCCCACCCCCCAGGCCGTGCTGCCGTACCTTCCCTCGAGGTCACACAGCGCAGCCTCCCCCTGCTCCGCTGCCCCTTCCTTTAAACTACCCGGAAGTCCCAGATGGCTCCCTTTCTTTCCTCCTTGAGTTGCTCAGGTGAAGAAAACTAGGGCCGATTTACTCCCCGGCCCTTTCTCGTTCTTCCTCTAGGAGGCGCTCTGGCACATCCAGACCGGATCATTTTCCCAAATCCCGGTGAGTGGATGATGCGGCTGGGACCCCAAGGGCTTGGGAATAAGAGAAGACCTATGAGGATTCTCTCTTCTCTGAATTCCTCTGGCATCTACCATAGTTTTAGAATGGAGATCATCCATCCTTCTTTTAAAAACGGGGAAACAGACCCAGTGTGAGCTCTCACCTGGTAGTTACATACTATTTTTTTTTCCAAATATCCATTCTTGATCTCCCTAGCCAGAATGTAGTCTCCCTGATTGTAGAGACAGTATTTCCTTTTCCTCCTGGCCCAGTGGCTGGCACAAAGCAGACCTCAGCTCATTTGTAGTGTTGATATTAATGACTATGGGAAAGAAGGGGGCCTGCTAAAGACTATGATTCTAGAGGGCCCTTATGATTCTAGAGTGTGGGTGTAGAGGGGGAGTTTCTCTGCTCCTTAAAGAGCTCAGGCCCTTAGAGCCCTCAAGGGGGACCCGGGGGGGGTGGCGGGTAGGGGTATAACAGTAACCGGCTCTCAACCAGTGTCCTTATACCTTTCTCCCTCTCCAGCCTGTGAGGACCCTCCGGCAGTGCTCTTGGAAGTGCAGGGCACCTTACAGAGGCCCCTAGGCCGGGACAGCCACAGTGCACCTGCCAACTGCACCTGGCTTATCCTGGGGAGCAGGGAGCAGACCGTAACAGTGAGGTGAGAAGCAGGGCAAGACCCTATCACCTTCCCTCCTTCACCATGGGAAAGCCTTCAGGAATTACTTCTCCATGGAGTTTCCCTCCCTGTCACCGGGTGGAAGAGTAGAATTTGATTTGGCCGAGTCTGCCCTAAAAGCCTGGCCAGTTCTGGCCCAGACATAGTGCATTGGAGCTGAGCTGGGGCCAACATCTAGCTTGGATTCTGGCCCTCTCTGAAGGACAGCAGGCACTCCAGAAACAATCCTTGGGCTCCAATATGGGTGCTCTGAGGAGTCCTTCAATCCATTGCATATCCTCGCCTAGGTTTCAAAAGCTATTCCTAATTAGCATAGAACCTTCCTCAGCCCCCCATATCTTTTAAGCAGTATAGGTCTCCCCAGTCTCCTCTGACTTTGACCATAGGATTAGGGCCCATGTTAAGTACCTAGCCATTTGCTTCATAGAGTCACTCTCTTGAATTTACCCAGAAAGGGCAAAGGGGGCTGTCTGGGAAGAGATCAAGGAAGCAGAACGCCATGCTGCCATTGGCCTCTGTTAGGACTACTGCCATTAACTGCAGAAATTTGGCTGAGTTCATTTGGCTGTTTGATTTGGGTTGTGGATAAGCAGGGGTTTGTGCTTCTTGAGGTAGAAAGGACCTGACAGCACCGGGAGTGGAAGAAGCTAGTGGTGGTCAAGAATATCTCCCATCCATGGGGCGCCTGGATGGCTCGGTGTGTGGAGTATGGGACTCTTGATCTCTGGGTTGTGAGTTCGAGCCCCACATTGGGTGTGGAGGTTACTTAAAATATTAAAAATGAAAAAAAAAAAAAATCCTGTCCCACTCTCCTCCACTCCTGTAGGTTCCAAAAACTACACCTGGCCTGTGGCTCAGAACGCTTAGTTCTGCGCTCCCCTCTCCAGCCACAGATCTCCCTGTGTGAGGCACCAGCCAGCCCCCTGCAGCTTCCTGGGGGCAACGTCACCATCACCTACAGCTATGCCGGGGCCAGAGCACCCCTGGGCCAGGGCTTCCTGCTCTCCTACAGCCAAGGTACGCCAGACAGGGAGGTCTCTAGAAGTAGAAGAACAGGTAGTAGAAGCCCTAGGGAGGAGGGGAGGATGCCACCAGCTCCCGTTTCACACCTTCTCCATGCGTCCTGCAGATTGGCTGATGTGTCTGCCCGAAGAGTTCCAGTGCCTGAACCATCGCTGCGTGCCTTTGGCCCACCGCTGCGACAGCATCGATGCCTGTGGCGATGGCTCTGATGAGGCAGGCTGCAGCTCAGACCCCTTCCCTGACCTGACCCCAGCCCCTGTCCCCACCCCACCCTGCAATCACACCTTGGAAGACTTTTATGGGGTCTTCTCTTCCCCGGGCTACACACACCTGGCCTCCATCTCCCACCCCCAGTCCTGCCTCTGGCTGCTGGACCCCCATGACGGTCGGCGGCTGGCAGTGCGCTTCACGGCTCTGGACCTGGGCCTCGGAGATGCGGTACATGTGTATGATGGCCCTGGGCCTCCCAAGACCTCTAGGCTGCTGCGCAGCCTCACCCACTTCAGCAACGGCAAGGCTGTCACTGTGGAGACGCTATCCGGCCAGGCCATCGTGGCCTACCACACAGTTGCCTGGAGCAATGGCCGCGGCTTCAACGCCACCTACCATGTGCGGGGCTACTGCCTGCCCTGGGATCGACCCTGCGGCTTGGGCGCCAGCCTGGGGGCCAGCGAGGGCCTGGGGGAGCGCTGCTACAGTGAGGCGCAGCGCTGTGACGGCTCCTGGGACTGTGCCGATGGCACGGACGAGGAAAACTGCCCCAGCTGCCCACCCGGACACTTCCCCTGCGGGGCGCCCGGCACCCCTGGGGCCACCGCCTGCTACCTGCCTGCAGACCGCTGCAACTACCAGACCTTCTGCGCCGACGGAGCGGACGAGAGACGCTGCCGGCACTGCCAACCTGGCAACTTCCGCTGCCGGGATGAGAAGTGTGTGTATGAGACCTGGGTGTGCGACGGGCAGCCAGACTGCGCCGACGGCAGCGATGAGTGGGACTGCTCCTACGCCCTACCACGCAAGGTCATCACAGCCGCCGTCATTGGCAGCCTGGTATGCGGCCTGCTGCTGGTCATCGCCCTGGGCTGCACCTGCAAGCTCTATGCCATTCGCACGCAGGAGTACAGGTCAGTAAGGGTGCACCCAGCCATTGGGGAGTGGGGGACCCAGGGCGAGACTGTGACGGTGCCTGCACCGTGGACATGTTCTGGGGACCTGCTTATGGGTTGGCTCCTGGAGTTGTCCAGCTGGGGGACAGGGTGCTCCTCTGAGGACAGGTCTTGATGCTGAAAGCAATCTCAAGGAAGGAGGGGAACCTTAGAGGACTTCTGGGAAAGCCAGGGCCTAGCTCAGCTGTCCTGGCCTGGGTGGGGAGGGAAGAGACGCGGCCGGGCTCAGAGAGGCTGCTCTGGCTGGCACCACCTGTGATTGAGCAGCCCTCATTCCTTCCAGCATCTTTGCCCCCCTGTCCCGGATGGAGGCTGAGATCGTGCAGCAGCAGGCGCCACCCTCCTACGGGCAGCTCATTGCCCAGGGCGCCATCCCACCTGTAGAGGACTTCCCTACAGAGAACCCTAACGATGTAAGTGACCTCCCAGCCCTCATCCCTCTTGCTTCCAAGCCTTCCAGGCCCCACCACCATACCATCCTTCTTTAGGCTTATGGCCCTCCCCGCAACTGACCCTGGCATCTGCCTCCTCTCCTTGCAGAACTCAGTGCTCGGCAATCTGCGCTCCCTGCTGCAGATCTTGCGGCAGGACATGACTCCAGGGGGTGCCTCAGGTGCCCGCCGCCGCCAGCGGGGCCGCTCTGTGCGCAGGCTGGTGCGCCGGCTCCGCCGCTGGGGCCTGCTTCCTCGAGCCAATCCCCCGGCCCGGAGCCCTGAGACCAGATCACAGGTCACACCTTCTTCCGCTCCCCTTGAGTCTCCGGATGGCAACACAGGTCCTGCCCGTGAGGGTGGGGCGGTGGGTGGGCAGGATGGGGAACAGGCACCCCCACTGCCTGTCAAGGCTCCCCTTCCACCTACCAGCGCATCTCCAGCCCCCACTACTGTCTCCGAGGCCCCAGGGCCACTGCCTTCCATGCCCCTAGAGCCGTCACTGTTGTCTGGAGTGGTGCAGGCCCTGCGAGGCCGCCTCCTGCCCAGCTTTCGGCCCCCAGGACCACCTCGAACCCCACCTGAACCCCACAGCACAGTCTTTTCTCCGGAGGACGAGGATGATGTGCTTCTGTTGCCACTGGCTGAGCCGGGGGTCTGGGTGGTCGAAGCGGAGGACGAGCCACTGCTTGCCTGAGGTGACCCAGCACCCATGGGGGCTCTGGTCGCCATAACGACAGCCCTTTAGAGGGCAGCTCGGCTTCCCTTCCCCTACTTCCTTCCCTGACCCTCCGTCTGAGGGGCCTTGGTGAGCCTCCTATTGACCCTGTGTAGCTGCTGTAAAATTAGGTATCCCTCAGGCAGGGAAAGGGCTCCCACAGAGCTCCCTCTGCACATGCCCAAGACCGCAGTCTCTACCACCACCGTCTCTCCACACCACCACCACCCATGTGGCTGTTTTTAAAAAGTAAATTTCTTAAAGGGTTATAGGCCTGGACACTCCATCCTTACCAAACCCTTACCCAAAAGTGGCCTTTAAGCACCAGAATGTCAATTGGCTGGAGACCTCCAGCCCTCAGGGGAAGGATTTGGGCAGAGCCTGAGGCTTTGCCAACTATAATCCTTCCTACCAGGCCTGGCTCATAAAAAGAGCACAAAAAAATGCTTTTGTCCCATAGCTAGGTCATTGCCCAGCAAGTCAAGGTTGAAAATAAAAGAACAAGAAATCTCAGATTTTTGTAAATGAGCTATGACCACAGCCCCATCTCTACCCATCTCAACTTATGTTTGCCTCCCTGTGCTCCTCCCTACGAAGGCCTCTGGTCTGCCCTCCCATTCCTGCCCTCTTCCTACTCACTTTCTAACCACATACCCTTGGCTTTTATACCACTCCAAGGGTAAGAAAGCTCCCAGAACCCTAGGGACCAACTCTCTCCACAGCCCCCACCTACCCCTGGGGCTCAGCTCTTATAGTGAGTGACACTAGGCATAAGCACCAAGCCTCTTTACTCACCGCCAGGCCAGAAGTCTGGTGAGCCAGCTGAGCTGTGTAGCTGGGAAGGTTCCCGTTTATGGAGTTCTCCTAGAACACAGATCACAGAAGCAGAATGTCCCTAGAGGAAGACAGGAGCCACGACTCCTGGCCTCCACCCTGCACCCCACCCACCAAGCAGTTACAGTCTGTCCTAGGCGAGACAAAAATCAAGGGAAAAATCATAATCATTTGGGGTGTGAAGATGCTGGCATCATTTTGACCAAATCCAAAGGTGGGCACAGGTGCCCCACGATTGGAAAGGAGGCATTCCCCCACAGAAGCAGAATTCCCTCAGGCTCGCCCTTACCCTTCCTGGCAGGCCTGGCCTCTCCCACCCTGGTGGAGGGGCCCTATTGATCACAGCCTGTCAGCATCCTCACAACCCAGCCCCAACCGCATATTTCCTCCTCCCGGGGAGCAAGAGCCTAGAGGAGTGGCAGAGGGTGAATGTGGTATAGTCATAGGATCATGGGATCTTGATTTGGGAAAGAGCCAGAATCCTTTCACTCCACTCTCCAGAGACTGGGGAAGGGCCTTCAGAGATCCCCATCCTTGCTGACTCTTGCCCCTTTGGGACCTCCTGAGTGCTCACAGTCCCTGGGTTCCCCCAGTGTCAGGCCCAGAGAAGCAGGGAGTGCTGATTTCCCTCCCACACCTCCCCATCAATGGTCTGTGCCTCTCCCTTGCTCCTCTCTTCATAGCCTTCCAAAAAAACCTTCAGGCCATAGCTTCATCCCTTGTCCTGTTCCAGACCTTTTACCTCTTGGGTAGTATTTGTAACTTGAATGTGGAGAAAGACTTAAGGTAAAAGAAAGCTCCTCAGGATGAAGTGCTTTAGAAAGCCAGAGAGGGAAGACCTGAGGGTAGAGTTCACTGGGAAGGGCTGTGTGTCTGGATTCCTGAGCCTCAAAGAAGTTTCTTTAGGTGCTGGGTGTATGCTCTAGAAGATGGGAGTGGGACACCAGGTCGGTGGAGAGGGGATCAGCCTTGTGCAGGCAGCATGGGGAAACTAAGAGGATCCACTCAGGAGAGGTGGGCCTTGGGGAGCAGTCATCCAAGTTTACTTGCACCATGGCCTAAGGAAAAGAAACGGGACCACCTCACAATCTATCAGGACTGAAACACCGCCATCCAAAGTGCTCAGTGTCAGGGTGTGGGACTCTTGCCAAGGCTCTGCCTGTGGAGGAGAGAGGTGTTCTCACCACGAGATGGAGATCAGCCTGGGACTCTGAGATAACAGCACAGACCAGAATTCAGTCTTTGAGAATCTACCAAGCCCCAGGCCTGGCTTCAAGGGGAGAGGGACCACAACCTAATTTTGTGGGAGCACCAGAGAGCTGGGTAACCTGCCGAGTGCCAGATCCTTTCTCATGCGTTGTGAACCCTCATAACAAGGCTGTGCCATGAGCATCATCAACCCAATTCACAAGTTCTCTGAGGAGATAGGAGATGAACCCAGCCTCTACAGAGATGCAGAGTGAAACCTGGATTGGTTCAGTTCCAAATCTCTACCTTTGCCCCCACTATTCCACAGGACCTCCCATTCCTGAGGAAGCCGGGACAGGGCCAGTGCGCAACCTCTTGCTAGTGGGACAAGAGAGATGGTGGTTCAAGGTGAAAGCCAGCCTGCTCCTAGGACCCAAAGCTGGCTGAGTCCTGCTGGGGTCTGCGATACCCTGACTTATTCTCATCTCATATCCTAGAAGTGAATCCAACCACCTAAGTGAATTTTCCAGATACACAAAGCTCACCCTTTTACAATGTGAAACTTTTTTTTTTTTAAGATTTTATTTATTCATTTGGTAGAGATTACAAGTAGTCAGAGAGGCAGGCAGAGAGAGAGAGGAGGAAGAAGCAGGCTCCCGGCCGAGGAAAGACCCCGATGCGGGGCTCAATCCCAGGACCCTGGGATCGTGACCTGAGCAGAAGGCAGAGGCTTTAAACTCTGAGCCACCCAGGCGCCCCTACAGTGTGAAACTTTTAAAACTCATTTTGGAAGGAAATCATTCTAAGCATACTGCTCTTCAGCACTTCTGCAATAGGCTATACATTTGTGGAGCGCTGAGGATCCCTCAGAGAAACCAGTGGCCTCTCCATAACGCTGCTTTCAGAGGCTGTCACAGTGTCAGGGAAGCGGTTTTCCTTTTTGCCAAATGCCCTTCGACCACTTTTTAAATGTTTCTGCCTGCTTTCAAAGTTTTTTGAAGTGTTGCTTCCCTTGCCAGGCTACCAGGGGCCCCTTGCAACTCTAAATGTTGAGTATGGGGATACGCAGGGACATTCTGAAACTGCGAGTAAGGAAAGACAAGTGGGCTGTGACTGAGGACTGGAGAGTCTATCCACTGAGAAAGGTGCGAAAGTATGGTAGTTCTCAGGAGTCCTTTTGGCTCCCCTTAGACCCTGAACGTCGCCCTGTAGTTCACATCCAGATAAGTGATCCCTGCACATCAGTCCAAGATCACTCTATGTCTCTTCCACTGGAGGAGTCCTCCAAAGATTACCATACAGTAATTATTATACATATACATACCATTATTACCAATAATAGGAGACAACTGGAATATTTAAGACAAGGCTACTTAAGAGACGAAAAACAGTCTTTGGTATTGGAAAAATCAGAGTGGGAATCCTGATGTCCCCATTTTCCAGCTGCACAATCCATCTGGGGACAGGCACCGACCACTGGGGACAGACACCTACCACTCTGAGCCTTCAGGTCATGGGGATGAAAGGAGAAAACTCAGGAGGGAGCTTAGCGCAGCACCTGGCAACAGACACAGTGTGAGGAGCCAGGGAGCTGTCAGGTCTGTGTGGGTGCCTGCCCTGTCAGGAAGGAAAGAGAAGAGCTGGAGCCTGAAGGGAAATGGACCCAGGCAGAAAAGGAGCAGCAGAGCCAATCCTGGCTTCTAACAAAGGGGCAGAGAACGTTGTGCAGGCCCAGAGGGCTGGTGGTGCCCCAGAGAGCACAGAGAGCGGGGCTGGCACTGGGGATCTGGAACTTTTAGAGGGCTTAGCTCAACCTCCCTCTTCTGTCCTGCCCATATTAACACTAGGTTGGTGGGCCTTGCAGTGCGGGAGGGAAGGGGAGGCAGTCCCCCCATGGTTTGTACCCGCTTGAACCTAGTGACCAATGAAGCTGCCTGAAGCAGGCAGCCATCACTTCCTCTTCAGAGCCCCCATCTGCCTAGGGGCCAAGTTGGGAAATGGCTACTGTGGTGGGTCTTAGCCCAGAAGGGGTGGTATGGGGAAGGAGAGGATGATGGGGAAACTTGGTGCCAGGGTGACCCCAAATCTCTTGGTTTCTGCCTCTAGCCCGTCCATTTAGCCACTGAGCACCCACTCTGAGCTGGACACAGGACTTGGAGGCGGGAAGTCCACAGAAAAATGACTCACAGTCCCAGCACCTGGAGAAAGACCTCCCAGTTCCTGGGTCCTTGCCTCCTGCCATTCTCAGCTCCCTTACCCACCAGACCCTCACCCAGCTTCTCTGAACCCCTGTCTCTTTTGCCCCTCTGACTTCGTTCTGGTCAGGTCTTAACCAGACTCCGCAGTGTGTGTGCTCCGAGAGGGAAGCGACACAAAGGAAGGAGGGGGGCAGAAAGGAGGGAATCCCGCTGACATCACTGCTCATTAGCATGTGTGACCTCATCAGGGGGCGGGACAATTTCCCCAGGTGTCGGGGGAGGAGGGCAAGGGGGTGGTATTTAAGGGAAAAGCTGACAGTGCTGCTGAGTGAGGGAGTGGGTACTGCAAGCCGCGGGGCTGCACACGCACACGGATGCACACGGACCTCGACACCGACATGGACACGGACACAGAAACCACAGCACTCTGCCCCTCTGGCAGCCACCAGGCCTCCCCTCCAGGGACGCCCACACCAGGTGAGGACTGAGTTGGGTAGGTTCCAGCTAAAACCATGGGGGTGGGGGCTGAAGCTCTGGTGGGGAGGTCAGAACTGGGGGTTGACGGAGCCTGAACCCAAACAGCAAAGGGGAAGAGCAACTTAGGAAGTGGGGAAGCCTCCGGCTCACACCAGGACTGAGGCAGGGCTGGGCTGGGGGCCCCCCGGGGTCCTGCCTAAACGCCCCCTCCCCCATCACTCCCAGGGCTTCGCTGGGGAAACTGGTGCTCAGCCCCTAGGTCAGCCTCACTCCTAAGAGGCTGGGATGGGCAGGAGGGATGGAGGGAAAGGGAAGGGGTAGCCCACCAGCCTGGGAATCACCGGCTGGGGGCTGCCCTGGGGACCTATTCGAAGGGTTTCACTGGCTCTTGGAGGCCCTGGCTGCCAGCCAACTATTGATCCTGGGCTATTTCCAGCCTCTCGCCATCCCCCTTTGTTGTGTCTGTCGTTCTTCCTCCAGTTACCCTGACCCATGCATTGTCACTCTCCCTCTCGCTCATGCCTCATGCTCCCGCACTCTCACTCTCTCCCCCACTCCCTCCCTCCCTCTACCTCACCACGAACAGAAGATTCTCTGGGACTCACAGGGACTGCCAGAGATCCAGAAAGATTCTCACACACAACTATGCACTGGGAGATTCTCACCCGTGGGGCCATGAGAAGAGGCTGCTCTTCTCACGCACAGGGGCAGGGGCACTGCACACATCATAACTAGCAAAGTCCCTTCCCTGGGAACAGGCTCCCACAAAGTTTTTGCCACCACCCCCCCAGATCCTGGGCAGCAGCATCAGCTTCTCATCCCCTTCACGCCTCCCCAGTTGGGGGGGATTACCCGGATAGGGAGGCAGTAGAAGGCAGGGCCTCTCCGTAGAAGGAGGGGAACCCCCCGGGGCCAGAGGCCTAGTCTGGGGGTGTGCCTGTGTGTCAGCGTGAGGTCTGTGGGCGTGCAAGCCTACACACAGGTGCCTCCCCTGCATGGGGCACGTTTTGAACATGTTGTGGCTGGACCCACATTGCGTAAGCCTCTAGTTCGGCTCCTTTGAGCCCTAACAGTTCAGGCTTCTGGGGGAGTTCAGTGTCAGAGGTCAGGCCAAACATTCTCAGCTCCTTCTGGGTTGTCGCCATCCACTGGGGCTCTGAGGCCACAGCAGGCAGGGTTGAGCCCTCTACAGATGGCTAGGCATACCCCCACTCATAGCTTCCTTCTCTTTGCCCCCCCCCCCCCAGAAACAGATGCCTCACTGCTGAAGAAGCCAGAGAAGCTGCTGGCAGGGTTGGACCGGGGTGGGCCACCCCCTGCCCCAGGGGCCCCCAGACGAAGAGGCAGTATGCCTGTCCCCTACAAGCACCAGCTGCGGCGCGCCCAGGCCATAGATGAACTTGACTGGCCACCTCAAGCCTCATCCTCTGGTTCCTCTGACTCCTTGGGCTCAGGGGAGGCAGGCCCCACCCAAAAGGATGGCATCTTCAAAGTCATGCTGGTAGGGGAGAGCGGCGTGGGCAAGAGCACCCTAGCAGGCACTTTCGGTGGTCTCCAGGGAGACAGTGCTCATGAGCCGGAGAACCCAGGTATTTGGGGGAGCCCTGTAAGGGTCAAGGGCACACCTGTGGAGCCCTAGTCAGGGATGGAAGAGCTCAAGGCAAGGGCATTCCCTGGAGGCCAGAACCTAAGAGAAGCTGTTCCAGTGCTTTTCTGTGGCAACCTCCCTGGAGAGGGTCCCTGGTTACCAGGTCTCACAAGTGTTGGGGAGCCTCCTAATGGGCTCTATTCTGTCTTTATTTCCCAACAGAGGACACTTATGAAAGACGCATCACGGTGGATAAGGAGGAAGTGACTCTAATTGTTTATGACATCTGGGAACAGGTAAGAACCTAGGAGAGCTGGGGAGGGGCAGAGTCTGGCCAAAGGCTGGTGGCATTGCAGGCCCTGGTTCCAGTTATGTTCTAGAACCTGGCCTTTCACAAGGATCATCTCAGAGAGCAGAGGCCCACATCAATGTGCATGCCATGGCACTGAGTGCCTCTGTCTTTCTGGGATCTTCTGACCCGGAGGGAAGTGAGGATCTGAATTTGACAAACCCTGCAGCTGTGAGCGAGGCTGAACACCTTCAAACCAACCCCATCCATAGATTTTCCAGCCTGGAAGACTCTGATCTGACAGGAGGAGAGCTCAGGGCTCTGGAATACCAGGGAAGGGGGGGAAAGTGAGGATTTGTGAATATTTGAACATAAATGATTACTACATAGAAATGAGAGGCCAGATTACATACAGATGAAGAGTATTCATTTTTAAACTAAGAGCTTAAGCGTAAGAAAGTAGGATGGGCTATCCTGGTCTAGGACCCTGTGTCCCCAATTCTCCCATTTGGGGCTCACATTATAAACCACCCTCTCCTCCACAAGCACCCTCCAGGTTATGCAGATTCTGCCATTAACTAGCTCTATGGTCCTAAGCAGGTGGCTTCTCCCTCACACCCAGATTCCTCATCCTTGAGATGCAGGTGCTGGACAGGTGCTCCCTTGCCTCCAACCCTGACATTCCACCACTCTCTGCCCTATATGCAGGGGGACGCAGGGGGGTGGCTGCGGGACCACTGCCTTCAGACCGGGGATGCCTTTCTCATCGTCTTCTCAGTCACCGACCGGCGAAGTTTCTCCAAAGTTCCAGAGACCCTACTTCGGCTGCGAGCTGAGAGGCCCCACCACGACCTCCCTGTCATCCTCGTGGGAAACAAGAGTGACTTGGCCCGCTCCCGGGAGGTCTCACTGGAGGGTGAGTATCCTGTACCTCATTCATACCTGAGATCTCTCCCTTCCAGGTAGCCTCTTCTCCGCAGGGCCCTTTTACCATTCCAGGTGTGCAAACAATTGCCTTTACCCTTTAGCAGGCTAAGGACAGACTCTCAGTGCCCACGCCTAGGGCCGGAGAACGCCTTCCCTTCACTCCTCCCCTCTTCTCCAATCCAAGGCCTCTGTCTCTTACGCCCTCCGCACCACCACGGTCCTCTGCGTGATCCCTGCCTTGTTCTCGGTTTCTGGAGATTCACACGCCACGACCCCTCTCTACGGCACCCGGCACTTCCTCCTCCCCCAGACCCCACCCCCCACCCCGCCCGGGATCCCGTGCAGCCCGCGGGCGCCTCAACCCGTCCCTTCCCGCAGAAGGCCGCCACCTGGCAGGGACCCTGAGCTGCAAGCACATCGAGACGTCGGCCGCGCTGCACCACAACACGCGGGAGCTCTTCGAGGGCGCGGTGCGCCAGATCCGGCTGCGCCGGGGACGGAGCCGCGCCCGGGGCCCGCGGCCCGAGTGGGGCTGTCCAGACGGCCCCCCGCCGCCCGCGCGCCGAGAGAGCCTCACCAAGAAGGCCAAGCGCTTCCTGGCCAACCTGGTGCCGCGCAACGCCAAGTTCTTCAAGCAGCGCTCCAGGTCGTGTCACGACCTCTCCGTGCTCTGATCCGCGGTCGCCATGGTCACCGCGGTCGCCATGGTCACCGCGCCCTCTGCTGTCCCCACCTCGCCCTGCCCCGCCCCCGTCCGGCTTCCTCTGCGAATACCTTCTAGGAAACCAAAAACGCCCAGGGCGCCCAGCCACCCGCCCGCGTCTCCTCCAGCGCCCTCCACCACCGCGCGCGCCCCGGCTACCTCTCCGCCCCAGAGCGCCTAGAAGGCGAGGACGCAGACCTGCGGGCGGACGCGCTGCGGCCAGGGCCAAGGCGGCTTTTGGAGGGCCAGAGGGGCTATACTTCCGCCAGCTGTTTTGACTTAATTATTAAGTCACGGCTTGACCACCTCTCCCGGAAAGAGATCCTAAAAGCGAGAACAGGGAAAGTGCTTCGTAGACCCCTTTCCAGTTCTCCACCTTTATACTCCGCGCGAGCACGCCTCACCTTTAAGAGATCCTTAAAGGTAAAGACACGGAGACGCTTCTTTGAGACTTTTCCTAAAACGTGCTGGTTCTTAGTTGCGGCACTTGTCCACTTTGCCTTTAAGAACTTCTTAAAGGCAAAGGCCTGGAAGCGCTGTTCATCAGAGTTGATTCTGTGATTCACCACCACACCAGGGCACTTCCCTTTTAAGGTTATTAAAGGTAAGGTTGGGACAGACTTTTGCCTTCAGAGGCCACAGCGAAGAGCTGAGCAGGTGGCACCGCCCCCTTTGGCCAGGGCCCAGGAGCCCCCAGCGAGGGAGCCACCCTTCCCTTTTCAATAAAGAACTTTTCTACATTTGCTCATTTTGACTCTGTTCTCAAAAGCCCCGCATAAGGGGTAGTTGTAGATGGAAACTGTTACAAAGCTTAGGCCTAGAGGAGCAAGGAACCTAAATCTCCACGGAGGCTCCAGAACTTTAGTCCTGGTGTAGTCTAAGAAAGGAGCCACAGGCCTTGGAAATATCTGGGTCTAACTCGTCCCTTTGCAGATGAGCAAACAATCCTGGAGAGGAGCAAAGAATTGCTAGAAGGTTTAGTAACTTCCTGACACAATGGGACCAAATCCACACCCTAGACCTCATCACCTTACCTCCCCTTATTCTGCAGAGTGAGCTGGAGGCCACATTTAGCACCCAGAGCTACCCCGAGCTATGCCCCGGGCTGGTTTCAGGAGGGGCCCACATCCACCAAGGAGGCCCATCAGCTGGGGCATGATGAAGATGGCCCGCACTTCCCCTGACAGGCCCCCACCACCCCAACTGTCACCTGCAAAGCCCTGTGAGAACTGAAGCTGTCAGTGCCTCCCCTGGGGACGCCTACGCCTACTGCTGCCTGAGCCATTAGAGTCTGAACAAAGAGAGCAGAGGCAGCAGCTCCCCTCACCCCAGACTACAGCACAGCTACTCGAGCACCTGAGGGCCAGACCACTCCACCCCACCCAGGTTCCCAGAACTTGATGGAAAGAGGGATGAGAGGTCTCCTGATCCCTACAGCAGGGAAGGAGCCAAGGGGGACCAGCTCAGCATGGGAGGTTATGAGACGATAATATGAATAGTGACATTACCCTTTGAACTTTATTCCCTTTCTCTATTCATTCTCTAATGACTATATAAGGTGTTATTGCACCTTTTATTGTGGAAGAAAGTTTAAGTAACTTGCCTGGGGTCAGTAAGCAACAGAGCGGGGATCCCACTCATATCTGCTTGATACTTAATGATTTTATTCAAGTTTGCATCTGAGGTTCCCCTTCTAGTAAGGAGAGGAAGAGGAAGAAGGTCATTAGAAGAAATGTAAGGGAAGCAATGGGCAGGGCCAGGGGTAGGTGCTGTGGTGAATGGGCCAGAGAAATTAAGTGATTATGGGGGAATAGCCAGGTCTAAACCCTGGGGACCATGAACAGAGGCACTTCATAATGTAAAATGCAGAAAAGCACACTTGGCCGCTTGAGGGGACCGATGGTTGGGTTGAAACCTCAGGGACATTAAGAGGAGGGATAGGAGAGGAGCATGAAGTAGGAGGTTTGGAAGCTTACTTTTAAATTAAGTACCTTAAATGGCAAGCAAAGGAGTTTGTGCCCAAGCCTGCAGACAGTGAGTCACCAAAGGTCTTTGAGTATCAAAGTGACACAATCGGGACTGTCCTTGGGAAGGAGGAGGCTGGGAGAGGTGTGCATGGACTAGAGCAGCAGAGGCAAGGCCTGAAGAGTTAAGCTGAGGGGACGATTAACAGTCATATACATATGGACAGTAATGAAGGGCCATCCCAAGGGAGAAGGTGGGGGCAAGCAGAGGCACCAGCAGTGTGAGTCAGAATTGGTGGAACTTGGCAACTGAGCAGCTGGGTACAGGCAGGAGTCACAGGTAGTGGGAGGATGGTGAGGAACTGAGAGTTAAGGGGCAGAGGAGGATGTGGGTAAATGGCTCCATTTTGGAGACCCTTGAATTTGAGATGGTAGAAAAACATCCATATGGAGTTTCAGCAGCTCCCTGAACAGCTGCTCCCTGAAATTCAGAACAAGTTAGGGTGAGAGACACAGCTGTGAGAATAATGCACGTAAAGATGGTAATAGAGGAGCTAGAAGGAAGAAGTGCAGTCACACAGCACCACGTGCTGGGTCTGAGGCACTGCTGTTGCAGACTTGAATGTCTTTGAACAAGGAACCCTGCATTATTATTTTTAAAATATTTTATCTACTTATTTGGCAGAGAGAGCACAAGCAGGGGGAGCAGCAGAGGGAGAGGGAGAAGCAAGCTCTCCGCAGAGCAGAGAGCCCGATATGGGGCTCCATCCCAGGACCCTGGGATCATGACCTGAGCTGAAGGCAGACGCCTAAGCAACTGAGCCACCCACGTGCCCCAAGCCCTGCGTTTTTATTTTGCATCAGGACCCACAAATTATGCTGAGGCACTAAGGAAGGGAATACAATACAGGCTGGGATCCTTAACCTCAAACCACACATGGGCTTTAGGAGTCTGTGATGTTTGTGAAGTGGGACAATTTGATGTGTTTGTGCAGTGGCACATTTGAGAACAGAGTTCACAGATTTCCTCAGGTTGCCAAAGGGGTCTGTGACCTAACAAATTACAAACCACTGATGGTCCTGATGGCTGCCAGGATGGGGAACTGGGTGCATGGAGAATGGGTGTGAGAGGTTTACTTTCCATTGTATATCCTTCTTCTGTTTGAATGTTTGACAATGGCACATATTACTGTTCAAAAACAAAATAACTTAAAACAAAGTCTTGATGTTGCAGAGAAAGAGAGCCCAGAGACAGGGTCCTGGGGATAAGGAGATGAGGAAGGTGGAGACCCAGCCACCACCAAGGCAGCAGAAGAACTGGACTAGAACTTGCGGTGGTTCTGCCATGAGAGGAGGGCTCACTTTTTTAAGTAAACTCTCTGCCCACAGTGGGCCTCACACTCTCCACCCTGAGATCAAGAGTAGCATGCTCTACTGACTGAGCCGGCCAGGCGCCCCAGGAAAAGGGCTTTTCCAAGGAAAGACTACCACCAATGGTTAAATGTGGCCAAAGGGGAAGATGAGGAAAAAGGCCCAGTGCCTTTCATGTGTCTGAAGCTTCAAATATGCATCCTGAAGATGGTGATAGCAGGGCCTCCCCCGTGAGGGGTGCCACACACACCATAAGCATCCTTCCCCCTCGCTCAGCCAGCCCCATCAGCCCAACCCATCTGTGCGTTCCCTCCAGATGCCTACAGGGATGAGCTCAGAACAGACAGAAGCTGAAGCCAGGCTCCCGCCAGACTTGGAAGGTAGGGTCTTCTCTGAGAGCCATTCTTCTCCCTCTCTCTGGGCAAGACAGAGTCGCCCATGGGGGCTGATCTGCTGGTGTGAGAGATCAGCGAAGAGTCCTGGGGCCAGAGCCGAGGCTTCTCCACCCTCGTGCTCCTCTTAAGCATGCAATTTTGTCTGTGCCACTTTAGGAGCCAGCCCTTGCCCCTCCCCGCTCCCAGCCCCGCACTCCCACAAGGCATCCTCAGGGGCCCACAACAGGAAGTGTGTGCGCTCTGCTGGGAAGGGCCGGAGGTGAGGCCAGTCCTGCATCTTAGAGGGCATCCTTCTACTCGGGGGCTCTGCTCCAAGGTGGGCTGTTATGCCCCGCTGCATCTAACCCTCTCTAGAGAGACTGGGGCAGGGTCTTTCCTCTTCTAAAAGCCTGCCAGTCATGGAAGAGGATTTCACAAGTCTTCTGGGTTAAACCCTCACTCCCAGAAAGCCCACCCATGCATACATCATCTTATTAATCTAACATAGTTCTAGCCACATCACTCTAAGTCCATTTTTCCTGGACATCCATTCACAAATCCTTGTTGTTCCCCTCAAGTACTGCCAAATGCCAGTCACCACACTGGGCCCTATGGGAAAAACAAATACAGGTTAAGACATGACTGCTGCCCTCCGGGAGCTTACAACTGAGCTGGAAATGTGAGACAAACTGGACCACAGTTTGACTATCTATCTGGGAGCTATGTCATGTCCTCTAAGAATTCTGAATGAAGAAACAGAATTTGGAGACAAATTTTAGGAACTGGGTCTTAAAGGATATATGCAGGCTAGATTGGGGGAAGAAGAAACTCCCTGTGGAGAAACTATGTGAACAAGTGCACAGGAGACATGGGACAGGGTAGGCAGTCCCGCGTGTGAGATAGACACTCTCCCTGTAAGAAGGCAGCAAAACTTGAGGGGATGGTATAGCCCAGTTGTTAAGGGACTCCAACACCAGGTAAGAGCATCCTGCTTCTTAGTTCTTTATCATCTTGGTGGCTCTCTGGTGGATATGCTCAAGGTACTTGTCATTTTTTTTTTTTTTAAGGGAATCTTCACCCCCCAGTGTGGGGCACAAACTCACAACCCCGAGACGAAGAGTTGCGCCCTCCGCCAACTGAGCCAGCCAAGTGTCCCTTATCCATTTGACTCTAAAAGACATACTCCATGGCTTGGTGGCCTGGTAGACTCTATGTGCCCATACAGACTCCATGGGAGCCTTGCCAGCACTTTAATTAGTACTTAGTCCCACTATTTTCTGGATGCAGAGTCACTCTCAATCTCCCTTCCTTTCTGGACCTCAGCTTTCCCAATTATAAAATAAAGGTAACAATACCTACCTTGTAGGATGGTCATGAGAACTAATGCAAATGGAAACATCTTTGTAATTTGTCAAACATTATAGAAATGAGCCTTGGAATTTTTTTTTTTTTTCCATGATCCGTGTCCTGATCCCTTATTCAGGTACCTGACAGCTTACTAACTTCTCAAGGCACATCAGCACCCCGGAGATGCAAATCTAAGGGGGCACCTGGCTGGCCCAGTTGTTGGGGCACGTAACTCTTCATCTTGGGGTTGTGAGTTTGAGCCTCGCAATGGGTGTAGAGATTACTTTAAAAAATAAAGAGGGGCACCTGGGTGCTTCAGTCGGTTAAGTGTCTACCTTCAGCTCAGGTCATGATCACAGGGTCCTGGGATGGAGTCCCGCATTGGGTTCCCTGCTTAGTAGGGAGCCTACTTTTTCCTTCTCCCTCTGCCCCTCCCCCTGCTCGTGCTCTCTCTCAAACAGATAAATAAAATCTTTAAGAAATAAATAATAGGGGCGCCTGGGTGGCTCAGTGGGTTAAGCCGCTGCCTTCGGCTCAGGTCATGATCTCGGAGTCCTGGGATCGAGCCCCGCATCGGGCTCTCTGCTCAGCAGGGATCCTGCTTCCTCCTCTCTCTCTCTGCCTGCCTCTCTGCCTGCTTGTGATCTCTCTGTCAAATAAATAAGTAAATAAATAAATAAATAAAATCCAAAAAAAAAAAAAAGAAAAGAAAAGAAATAAATAATAGATGAGGTGCCTGGGTGGCTCAGTCTTTAAGCGTCTGCCTTCAGCTCAGGTCATGATGCCGGGGTCCTGGGATCGAGCCCCACATCAAGCTCCCTGCTTGGCAGGAGGCCTGCATCTCCCTCTCCCCCGCTTGTGTTCTCTCTTGCTGTGTCTGTCAAAGGTCCAACTTGCCTCCAATGGACCCCCATTACTAGATTTATTGTTTTGAGGAATACTGGGGGACAGGGGGAAAGACTGGCAACTGAAGCCCAAGTGATGGTATTATACTGCAGTTTTCCATTTTTTTGTTCCAGTTATGATTTGTCTTTAGAGGACCTGAGCTGATTTAAAATCTTTCTCTGAAAGGAAGTCGTCAGAGCCCTGGAGAGCAGTGATGGCAGGTGCTAGCAGACACCTGTGGCAGGCGAGGAGGGGCGCTAAGCAAAGGGTGGTAGCAGGGAACACTTCGAGGTTTCCCTGGCCAAAGCAAATGGTAGGAGTCCTGCTGAAGGTACCTGACCGGGTGGCTGAGGAGAGAATCACTTTGACTTTTTGAAGCCATCTGATGGCTATCTGATTTTATGTATTTTTTTCTTTTTTCTTTTAGAGTGAGCATGAGTTGGGGGGTTGCAGAAGGACAAGCAGACTCCCGGCTGAGCAGGGAGCCCAATGTGGGACTCCATTCCAGGACTCTGGCATCATGACCTGAGCCGAAGGCATACACTGAACTGGCTGGGCCCCCTAAGCGGCCCCTCTGATGTACAGTTTCAGGCACAAAAAGGGACTGACCAGTGGGACTTGTTCTTCTGAATCCAGGCTGCTTGTGACCCAGGACCTTGTGAGCAGGGGACTTCAGTCCAGGAAGAATTGCTTCCACCACTGCCTCACCCTCACTTTTCTCCCTGCACATGCGGAGCATTCTGAGGTCAGGAAGGAAGTGGGAATAATGATGGCCAGTAGTAATAACAAGATCTCAAGTTCCGAGCCCTCTCCACTGGCTGTTTTATCTCAGCCTCACACCGTCCCAGAGACAGGTGCTGCTGTTAGCTCTGTTAGCTCTCCCTTTTCACAGATGAGGAGTCCGAGTCACAGAGGGACGAACCCCCAGTTTACTCAACTGCTCTCGGACAGCAGAGCCATCTGCAGCCCACGGTGTTGCTCCAGAGTGTGACCGTTCTGCTGCAGGGTGAAAGCCCTCTGGCTTAGACGGGCCCAGGAGTTCAGAAAAGGCTAATTTTTGGCATTCCCTTTCTACACAAGGAGGTTTCACGATGCTTGAAAGCTGCCTTCCATTCTGGAACATTGGCTAGAGTTTGACAAGTCCCTGATTTCCAAGGTCACTGCTTCCCCTCCCTGCAAGCCAGCACTGACTGGCTCCTTGCCAGTCTTCAGGCCCCTCATCCATCTACCACTGCCCTCAAAAATAACTGCTTAATGGCCCTCCAGGAACTGCAGCCAACTCCTTAAGGGCTCTTGAGAGGAGATCATGTGGGAAAGCTAACAGAACTCATCCAACTTTTAAAAGTGAGCTTTGATCAGCTCTTTCCTTGCCTCCACCTTCCCAGATGTTCTAAATCGGTTGGTCTGCTTCACCGCTCACAGAACACTCTCCACCAAGAGCACATGGAGAGCAAATACGTCCTGGATACAAAGTGCAGAAGTTGGGAGGGAAGAGAAGGGATGTTTGAAGCCTGAAGGTTCAGACCCAGTTCTGAGACCAGAATTTCTTTCCTGCAGCCAGCTAGCACCTATCACATCACCTGGTTGCCATGGAAACATCAGTCTCTGTTGGATGGCAGGCAGCACTTTTTTGACAGGAAGCATCAGAGGCTACCATGGTAACACCAAAGAGTAAAGCTGCCTTCTCTCCTGGAGGGGTGAGGAAGGAATGGAGGATGCCAGGGAATGCAGGCCAGAAAGGAAGGGTGTCGGAAAGCTTAGCTCTGACTTGAACAGAGAGGGAATTAACAGACACCTAATATGTGCAAAGCAAAGCAATAATGAAGAAGACATGTCTGTGGCTGGCCTCATCGGGCTGTAATCATCTTTTAGTAAGAGTTTACAAAGAACTGTACATAAAGGCAGAATGAGACTTGTAACAGGACAACCAATCCTGAAAAGGGAAATCAGCTAGCAAAGCTTCAGAGTCTTAGAGGACAGGATTTTGACCAGCAGAAGACAGGCAGAGAGAACAAGATGAATAAACATGGAAGTGGAAAAGCGCAGGACGTACTGAGAACTCAGGGTACAGAGGTAGAAAAAGCAACTCCCCGGCCTTGGCTCTCAGAGGGGCAGGCTGAGATTAGGATCTAGGAATCCGAAGCTAGACTGCCTGGATTGGAATCCCAAACTTGCTGTGTAATCGCCCGCGATTACAGGTTACTTACCCTCTTTGGGTATCCCGTTTCCTTGTTCACAAAGCAAAGATGGTGAGAGGGTTGTTGTGAGGATTAAGAACTTAGTACACACCAAGTGACTATAACAATGCCTAACCCGAGACAGCCCTGTGCCCGTGTCGACAATTACCGTTGTACCACCTCCCACTTTTCGGAGCCAGCACAGCCCCTCCTCACTGTCCAACCATTACTTCCAGACTCTCGCCACACACCTTCCATAAACAGAAAGGAGAGGCTGTGGATGACCATCTCCCTTCAAGTTGTTAACTCAGTTCCCTTCCTCCTAAGCAAGGGAGGACTAATCTTTAGTCCTCTAGGACTAAAGATTCAAATGGCAAACCCCTGCTTCCTCTGGTCACTCACATCTGGGGGCTGTTGGGAGCCTAAGAAGGACGTAGGCAGAAACCCAATTCTAAGAACATGTAAGTTTAAAGAACAAGGAGGAAATACCACTGCCTTAAAGAAGACAGAAGTATAGGCTATAAGTCAGAAGTCAGGTGAATGTCATTTCAGAACAGAGGACAGCTGGGCAATTCTATGCTAGAAGAGGATCTGGGCCAGTCTCTCCTCTACCCACACCTGAGCCACTATGCCCAGGCAACAGAGCCTCAGGAAGGTTTCTTTTACCTTAGGAGGCTGTTTGCTACCCCCTCCTCTCACCCCCAATGCAGAAATGAGTAACTAGAGGCACTGAGTCACATGTAGTGACTCTGGCTGTCACCCACTAGATGCTGTCACCTTATATGGGTTAAGACTAGAGTAGTTGTCCTAGATGTTTCACTTCCACCATTATCTCTCCCCCAGCAAGAAGCTGTATGAGGAACAAAGGACTGGTGGGAGAACTAAGCTGAAAGAAAGCAAAGTGAAGGCAGGCCAAAGTAGGCAAGCATGGGAACGAAAGGAAACCAAACAGAGACGGGCACCCATCTGATGAAGGCAGGGAGGCAGGCAAGGCCTGTGGTTATTTATAGTTTGGAGAAGTTCAAGACCACCATGAGGAAGCCTGGTCCTGAGCCTCAGGATAACTAACAAAAATGGTCCACGCTGTTTTTCAGGATGCATTAGCAGCCAAATCAATAACTATAGGGGGACTGGGCCCTAGCCAGCTACTACCTAAAATCAGTGCAGCCTCCTTCCCTTCCCCCAGGCCAAGAGAGCAAACCAGGACAGGGAAAGGGTGGGGGTGGCGGCAAAGGCACCAGGAGCAGGGAGGCTGAGGCTGCAGCAGCCCGGGGAGGGGGAGGGGGATATGGTGGGGGGATCAAGAGCTAGTTCTGGGTCCCAGTGGCCTTTTCTGCCACAAGCAGGCGCCAAGTACCTAATATTTCAGTGTGAAAAGCAACAGCAGAAGCTAGTATCACCAGTAAACCTTTGCTCTGCTTAGAAGTCTAAGAGCTGACAAATTAAAACCGAACAGCAATTATCCATATTTTTAGCATTACAATAAAATCTTAACATTCTGTTGCCATAGAGACTGGTAGAGAATGGAGGAGTCCCACAGAACTCTGCCCCTGAACCTCAGACCTTCTTCTCTAGACTGGTCCCTACCTAGCAAGCCGAGTTATGGCAGGCCCCTTGTCATAAGCCTTACAAAGCAGGTGGAGGAAGATGTGCGCCTCCCCTTCCTCAGGGCAATTCCTGGAATACTCAGCATTCTGGAATTCACTGGTCCCAAGCCCGTGTTGTGCCAAGCAGAGTCCTATATGGAAAACAACAGTTGAGGGGACTGACTGAGGAATAACCGACTTCAAGCCTGGGGAGCCCCGATGTATGATACCCCAACCACTCTGGTTACTGGACTGGGAGTTCTGCTACAAAGAGAGCCACAGGTGGGCAGAGAGGCTAATGGTAAGATTGGTGATCCTAGGAGGCTTCTCTGGTACTTAAACTCAAGATCACAAAACACCTCTAACCAAAGGTGCAAAAATGTACTACCGTCACACTGCCATCTGGTGGAAAGACAAGATCTGTCCTTGGGCACTGAGACAGCCTGTTCATGTGTCCAATGACAAGGTAGGTTTGGAAATATTTAGGATGGGTGGGTGGGGAGGAAAAAAAAAAGGAAATAGTTAAGATGAAGACATATGGAGGAGACCCATGGGGTGGAGAGTATAATGCAGATAGATGGGGAACTCCATCCAGGTGTGTGCCTTCCATCCATTTTAATTTCTAAGCAAGGTTAGATAAAACAAAATTAAAATAAAGGGAAAAAACACAAAAGCTTTACAAATGCTTTCTATCCCTAGAACCATTCATGGTTTTGGCTCATAAGACGTTATTAGCATCAAACACACCAACTGACTGAGACCACACACGTATGGGCAGCGGCCACAACAGTGGAACCTGCCTTTTATACAAAGTTTATATGCATATATGCACGTGTATGTGTACATATGCACATGTATGTACACATGCATATACATATATTTTTATGTACACAGACACAAGGGTATAAAATCCAGTGAAAAGGGCTCACATGTGCCCAGGTAGGGGACAGGAGCAGCTTTAACAGATGGGGTTGAGCCCACAGTAGAGGCACATGGGAAATGGTAGAGAGTAGCAGCCTCCTCTCCATCCTCCCATCCTGGGCGACAGGAAGGACCTGGGAGGAAGGACAACTATACAAAAGAAGATAGAAGATACTAGAAAGGTATCCCACCTTTCGCTAAACTCCTGAAAGCCCCGCCCCTAAGACATCCAAAATGCCTGGCAGGACAGATCATTCCCACACCTCCCAGCAAGATGCTGAGCCCACAGGAGCGATTCTGGCCCCAAGTGAGGCCTAAGGCAGGCTTCACAACATGCATGTCCTTGCCATCTTCTGGGACCTGTGCAGCAGCAAGCCAGCACCTTCAACGTTCACTCTCCCCCCACTAGACTCCAAAGTCCTCTTGGACCAGAGGTCTTAAGGGTTTTCCTCAACAGACTGTAGGGTAAAGGTATAGGAAGAGAAGAGAGGTTAGTTCCTTCAGTTAATGCCCTATGGCCTTCCCAACAGGGGAGGAACCGAGGAATCACTAAGAGGTGGTTGGAAAGAGCAATGAAGGTCATCCTAGAAGACGACATACATGGAGAAACAGGTGTTCAACGCAGGTGCAGATTCTGTCCTCTTTGACTAGTGGCTTTGCTCAGCAGAGTCCATTTCCAATGGGGCTCTGGGCAGGAGCTCTTCTTGAGTTCAAGGGTGGCCCCAATTCCTGCACAGTCAACATCCACGCGCTCAGGATGGCTTGGTCCGCAAAATGGAGAAGGGGCCGTGGAAGGGTAGATGTGGAGAAGGGAGTGGCAGGACCCAGAGGCACAGGGAGGCAGTGTACTGCACCACTGATTTACCTATGGCAAGGAGAAGAGATCAGGGAAAGCTAAAGGAAAGAAAACGACCAAAGACTAAACTGAACCATACCCTGAGACTCACATGGTCTGAGGGGTAAAGAGGCTGGAAAGCTGGAAGCACTGGGAGGCAATTGCCTGGGAGGCGAGGTTCAAGGCCGGACTCAGAGCTACAACAGAGAGAGGCACAAGTTAGTGAGCACAGAGCATTTCTTCTTTCCAGGCCCTAACCCCTCCTCCCTTTCCCAAGTCCAAGTCTACCGGTCAGAGCCGCAGGGTTCAGGGCCCCCAAGGGCACCGTCCCATTCAGCTGCAAGGCAGCAGCAGCCTGGGCAGCGGCAGCGGCAGCAGCTGCAGCTGGGGTAGGCAGCTGGATTCCAGAGCCTAAAAGGGAAAGAGAAGTTGGCATTAAGTCCCAACCCCTGATCTAAAATCCCACCCCTCTTCTTCACTCTGCAGAGAAACACTCTCCACCTTCTGCCAATTTGGCCATGAGCTGCAAACGTCCACCTGCTGATCCCAGATCCAGCTCCTGGTCCCCATCTGGAAAAGTGATGTCTGTGCCACCATCCAGACGCTCGGTCACATGGCCAACTCTCATAGGTCGACCAGCAAGCTCAAAGCCATTCAGCTGTTCCAGGGCCCGCCGGGCACACTCAGAGTCTGAGAACTACAAGAAACCCAGGCCATATCAGTCACCTCCTGGGCGCGGACACGCTCTCCAAGCCCCACTACCACCACCTAGCCAAGCTATCCCAGGAAAAATGCATGCTCATTGTGGCACAAATTCTTCTGTCCCAGGGAATGTGACAAAAGATCCCCAGCCCCCAAAATGATCATGTGAAAAGGACCTTTTCCAACTGACTCAATGGCAATCACTTCAATCTTCCAGCTCCACTAAGAACCTAATAATGCAAAAAGTCTATTATCTATAGGGTGGCACAGGCTGTGGCACAAACAAGCACAGCAACGGAAGTAAGACAGCCTGAGAGTCCAGCTTCCTTTATTTCTGCCTTTAGGGCTCGTCCGTTGCAATTCTCAACCAAGAGGTAGGAATCTGGAACTCCAAAGCCCCACTGTAGGAGGGAGTGCACCTTGGCATGGAGAGCAAGACGGCACCCCAGCCCTACGCCTCCACCAGTGCAGCTGATCATAGGGCTCTATTGCCCAGCAGCACCAGAGCAGCCTGCTATGGGGAAGATTCCAGTCTGCTGCTGACGTGTCAAGGATATTGACCAAAAAGGTGGCAGCACAAGGGCAAAAAGGCCTCAAAAGCTTTTCTGCATCTGAGTCACCCAGGAGATAGAAGAGGTACTTGCCACTGTGAGCACCGGAGCTGGCTTTGTTTCCTCTGGTAGCACCTGCCCTAGGGCCTGGCATGCAGTACTGACAGTTCCTAGGCAGGCGGTGTAGGTGGCTTGCCTTCACCGGATACTTCTGAGGTGAGCAATGCCCCTGGTGGAACACAACCTACTCTCCTCAGCCCTGCAGGCAACTGTGGGGGGGTGTATGCTGCCTGGACTGAACCTAGAAAATACTGGCTTCCATGAGACTCGGGGGCTAGCAGCCAGTCCCCAACCTGGAGTCACACAGGGCTGGAAGAACCAGTTATGGGAACTGGAAGCAATTGTGTTGGGAGTGTCAGGAAAAGGTAAGATGTGGCCTCGCTCTTCTCCCTACAGCGGTCCCTGAATATAAAGATATTTCTGAATGGAAAAACTGCTTTTAATGGGGGTAGGACCAGGGTGAAAAAAAAAAAAAAATCCCTATTCCTGCTCCTATCATGAAAACATACCAATTTCATAAAGCATATCTACAGAAGCCCACACCTAACCTCCCTCAGGCCCCCAGCCCTGCAGCTGCAGCCTGAAGTCACTTCTATTACCCAAAGAGCAAGATGCGGCACGAGGGAGGCTGGTTGAACGCCTGGACACACCCACACCAGGGCCACTGACAGTGTGCAGGAGCAAAGCCAAGATCTCAAGCAATGCACTCATCTCAAGGGGCAGAAGGCTAGTCCAGGCTTCAGGCACCGGGGCTTATGGGTCATTTAGACAGTTCCTAAAGGAGGAGGACGAAGCTAAGCTGCAAATCAGACAAGTGGACAAACCACAATGAAATTCCGAAGTTAAAGACCAGAGACTCACCGTAATGAAACCATAACCTTTAGAACGGCCTGTATCTGAATCCTTCATCAAGACAATATTATCAATCTATAAGAGGAGGACAAATTATTAGCAGTTTTGGGGTACCCGCACCTGTGATCTTTCCTGCCAGTTCTAACTATCTCTAACTTTGGAGCCAACTAGTTCTAACTCTCCAAATCACTTTAAAAAGAGACAAAGGCCACCTCTTTCTGTAACACCTCTCCCTGCTCATCTTACTGAATCTGGACCCCGTTATCTGAGCTCCCGGTGCTGGACTCACGTGCGCACCGAGCACTCTGACTGCACAGATGGAGCCTCACTTCGATGGCACGGACAATCTGCACATTCTGGCAGGTGCGGTGGGCCAATTGTGGTCAGACAGAACAAAGAGGCAGGCTTACCCTCCCCGCTTTTCCCAATTCCCTTCAGAGGTTTCCATCACTTTCTACTCACCTTGCCGAACGGCTCAAAGATGCCCCGAAGCATGTCCTCCGTGATGTTGAAGTGCAAGGAGCCCACATAGAGGCGCATTGGCCCGCTGCTGCCCTTCTGCAGGTTGTTGGCCATGGCTGCCAGTCGGTTTTTCTCAGCCTAGGCGAGAAGGAACCCATAGCTTGCATCCCAAACCTCCTCCCTCCAAACCCATTTTCTCCTGTCAGCTTCACAGCTCGCTCACCTGTGAAGCCTGGACAATGATGGGCACTCCAAGCAGCCGCTGCCCGGTCAGCCCAATGGCCAGCGGCACGGACTGGATTTCACAAAACTCCACATAGGCGATGCCCTTAGAACGACGGGAGTTCCGATCAGAGATGATTCGGACGTCACGAACCTATCCAGAGCAAGGAGAAAATTCTGAGTTGGGCATAAAAGAGGATAGACAGAAGACAGCTATACAGGGAAGACAGGTAAGGGTGGGGGAGGGTTACCTTGCCAACAGCAGAGAAAAAGTCCTCCAGGTCCCGAGGCCGAATACGGGCAGCTAACTGCATACAGAAAACAGTGCGGGCATCACGCTCCTCGGGACTCAGATTATCAATGGGCTCCCTGAAGAGCGAGTGCAATTCGGTGAGACACCCGCTCTTGATACACAGTTACTGCTCTCCAGCTCCCCTCAAGTACCACGCATTCCTGGGCTCCGGCTCAAGCGGCTTTCTAGTCAGACCTCACAGTCCCTGGAAGACCGTCCACTATCAACTCACCTGACCGGGCTCTTTTCTCTGAAATGAGGACTCTTACTGTGTGCATACCTGCGCCTGTGGAACAGACAACGACAAATGGAAAATCGTGTCATCCGATTTCACCCACATCAGTCCAATGCCTGGACTTCCAGCACGAGAAAGCTAGATTCCAGCACCTCATCACATGGGAATTGTCAACACCACCCTTCTGGTCCTGGGGCCTCCTGCCCGCCACAGTGGGTTGCGAGCACCCGCAGGCAGGAACCACAGCACACAGGGCCTACCCAGACTCCAACACAAACGCCATCGTATGAGCAAGAGGCGATACCCAGTGGCAAGTGGCGGGCTCCTGTAGCGCACACGGTCCTCACGCCGCCAGTCACGACTGCGGGACTCACTGCTGTGCCGCCGGTCCCAGCTCCGGCTGCGGTGGCGCCGCTGCCGGTCTCGACTTCGGCTCCGACTGCTCCTCCGCCTGTGCCGGTCCCGGTCCCGACTGCGACTACAGGGGGAGGCACTACTGAGTTTGCTAAAGGGCACTCTGGCCTCTTCTGGCCTCTGAGGATAGCTCTCCCTGCTATCTTCCCATTCAGAAGACTTCTCAAAACACAAAAGCCCCCAGAACAACTGACCTGCGCTTTCTATCCCTGCTTTTACTATGGCTCCGACTCCTCTTCTTCCTGTAAAGGAGGGGATAAATTCTCATTATCAAGAAGGTTTTCTCCTTTCCCCCAAGGAAAAGGAGTGACAGAAAGGCCAGGGTAGAACAGCGATAAAAGACCAAAGAGCCCCAGGTGACCTGGCAGTAGTTCACAGCAACACCAACTTGCACACAGCCCTGAATGCTGTCAGGCATCTGAAGTGGCCATTTCCCCCCAAAGCGCAGCAAAAGCTGCTGTTTCCAAATCAGGGGTCCCTGGCTGTTTTCTTCAACTGAAACAGAAAGATGCTAGAACAGAGCCACAAGCCTATGCTGGAATATGAAGAGGAGAAGATCATTAAACCAAGTCACTGTGATTCCCAGGACCCAGCGGAGCCACCACTAAAAATCTGCATCACTAAAAATCCACCTCCCCATTCTGGCTGTTTCTCCAATGACAGACGCAGCTGCTTCCTCATGCCACACTTACTTGCTCGCCTCCCCACCGGCGCTGCTCCCACTGGTGCCACTGGTGCCGGTACTGCTCATGCTGGTGGTGCTAGGGCCATCTTTTTTAACATCTTTCCTTTGCTGTTCCTCCTGAGGGGTTTGCCAGGAAAAATGTCACCAGATACAAGGTGGTAGACACACACATTCCATTGGGCAAGAGAAGAACAAAAGTGGACAGAGAAGAAAGCTTATGAAATCAAAGCTCACAATTATCTGGCCAGTTTGTGAGTACCTGGATCTCCTGACAAAGGGAGTAAGAGAAGAAGGAAGGAAACCACCCAAAAAGAAGAGATCAGAGTGACAGATTATAATGTCAAAACTTTAGCTACTTGACATTTGTTGCACTGACAATCTATTTCCCAAAAGAGTGAGAAATTATTTACATCTGAGATACGCTGACTTTCTACTCTGTCATTGAGAGCTAAGAGCAAAGCACTTATTCCCAGCACGTTCTACCCCAACCTCCTCCCAGCCCTCTCCCCTGCTTTGGGACCCTCTCTGCCAGCATGCCTTTGAGTACAGAAGCTGGAGTGGCGCTTACTAAAAAAATATGACTTTTATGACTAGCCACGATACACAGGAAACATGCCGGGAAAGAGGATTTACAAAGTGTTGAAACTTATGATCTATAACTGCTTCTTCTTACCAACCCAATTCCAGGAGTGAGATGGAGAATATTACCTCCTCTTTTTTATAGGGCGCCTCCAGCATGGCCTCAATCACTATATCAAAGTCATCGGATGCCATAGTAGCAGATCTGAGGAGAGGACATGGATACGTAAGAACCTCATATTTTTCTATCCCTGCTGGCACCCCACATTCCCTTCCTCCTCCAAGACACAGACTTCTGTTTCTTGAATTCCAAAGGGATCTTCCTGGCTGTGGCTTACTCTAGGTTTATTTTTGCACATTTTAAATCTGAACTAGTTTCACTCTGTAGCTTTTAAAAAGTCAAGTGTCTAGAAGGAAAATAAATATCTAGATAGAAACAAAATATAGGGGCACCTGGGTGGCTCAGTGGGTTAAGCCTCTGCCTTCAGCTCAGGTCATGATCTCAGGGTCCCGGGATCGAGCCCCACAATGGGCTCTCTGCTCAGCAGGGAGCCTGCTTCCCCCTCTCTCTCTGCCTGCCTCCCTGCCTACCTGTGATCTCTCTGCCGAATAAATAAATAAAATCTTTTAAAAAACTAAAAAAAAAAAAAAAAAAAAAAGAAACAAAATATAATACACACTCTGTCCTGTGAAGAGAAAAGTGTTGGCATTCAAAATTATTATTCATTTGACAATGGACTAGACCGCCATTCTATAGTTCAAAATTCTGTGTTAATAACTGGTTTAAGCTTAAATCATAGAAATAAACATGTATTTCCAATAAAAAGAAAAGGATGTAAGACTAAAAATCAGGAACAAGACAAAATAACACCAGAAAGCAAATCGGGCCTAAGCTCTTCTCCACATCCTCCACATAAACATCAAAACATTAGAAGACTCAGCACTAAGCATTTCCCATATAATACCAACTAGAATTCAGCTAACTCCGAAAGATAATGATTAAGACCACCTTCAACAATTTCACCCTGAAGCCTGTCTAGGCAGGAAGGGTAATACTTCCTGCCTCCTCCAAGCTTTCACACCTAGCAATCATCTTTCCCAAGTCTGTCCACCAAAGGCCAGACCAAAAAAAAGATGATGATATCAGGGATGCCTGGATGGCTCAGTCAGTTAAGCATCTGCCTTCAGCTCAGGTTATGATTCCAGGGTCGTGGGACTGAGCCCCTGCTTGTCTCACTGTTCAGCAGGAAGCCTGCTTCTCCTTCCCCCTCTGCCTGCTGCTCCCCCTGCTTGTGCGTGCACTCAAGCTCTCTCTGTCAAATACATAAGTACAATATTAAAAAAAAAATTAGAAAAAAGAAAAACAAAATATCAAACAAGATCAATAGGATAAATAATTTAAAAATATTGGTCTGGAATTATCAATATACAAAACATGCACGAATCTCAAAATAATTATGCTGAGTGAAAGAAAAAAGACAAAAGTATACAGTGTGCTTCCATTTAAAGGAAAAAATTCTAGGAAATGTAAACTAACCTGTACTGGCAGAAAGCAGATCAGTGGTTGCCTAGGGATAGCAGGAGGTGGAGAGGGGCTAGGAAGAAAGGATTACAAAAGAGCAGAAGAAACTTTTAACGGTGATGGTTTCATGGGTGTTTAAACATCAAAACCCATCAAACTTTGTACCTTAATGTGTACAGCTTTACTTTATGTCAACTATACCTCAATAAAGCTGACTAAAAACCAAAAACCAAAAAAACTCCCAACTAATCTGAAAAACTTCTGTGGAAGGAGGTTAATCATAATCAGACTTTCCATATCCACAAGAGCTTTGTCCTTTTTTTTTTTTTTAATTTTTTAAAGATTTTATTTATTTGACAGAGATCACAAGTAGGCAGAGAGGGAGGCAGAGAGAGAGGGGGAAGCAGACTCCCCGCCAAGCAGAGAGCCCAATGTGGGGCTCAATCCCAGGACCCTGAGATCATGACCTGAGCCAAAGGCAGAGGCTTTAACCCACTGAGCCACTCAGGTGCCCTATCCTTTTTTTTTTTTTTTTTTTTAAAGATTTTATTTATTGGGGCACCTGGGTGGCTCAGTCGTTGAGCATCTGTCTTTGGCTCAGGTCATGATCCCAGGGACTGGGATCCCAGGGATCCCCAGGTCAGTCAGGCTCCCTGCTCTCCGGGAAGCCTGCTTCTCCCTATCCCACCCCCCCTGCTTGTGTTCCCTCACTTGCTCTGTCTCTCTGTCAAATAAATGAGCGGAAGCCAGATGCTCAACGACTGAGCCACCCAGGCAACTGAGCTTTTTCCTCTTCAAAGCAGCTAATGTATCATCCAATGATGCTGCCCTCAGATTTGGTGATTTAAGAGTAAAGCAGGAGCATAAAAGTAATAACTAATACAAAATAAGTAATATAAAAATATGACTAATCACTCCTATGGTACCTAACATTCCTAGGCACTGTACTAAGCCTGTTACAGAGACAAGACTCTTGGAAAGAGCCAAACAAAAATTAACTGGAATCAAATTTAAGCCTTAAAATGGAAATCAAGGGGCGCCTGGGTGGCTCAGTGGGTTAAAGCCTTTGCCTTCAGCTCAGGTCATGATCTCAGGGTCCTGGGATCGGGCCCCGCATCGGGCTCTCTGCTCAGTGGGGAACCTGCTTCCTTCTCTCTCTCTGCCTACCTGTGATCTCTGTCAAGTAAATAAATAAACTCTTAAAAAAAAAAAAGGAAATCAAATCAAAATCAAATAGGTGTGTCTAAGAACCAGTGAACTTGGGGCGCCTGGCTGCCTCAGTTGGTGGAGCTTGCAACTCTTGATCTCAGGGTTGTGCCTTCCAACCCCATGTTGAGTGTACAAATTACTTAAAAATAAAATCTTAAAATAAAAAAACAGTAAACTCAATCTCTTATTATAATAACATTGTACACTTTTAACAAATTTTTTTTAGGGACGCCTGCATGGCTTAGTCATTGGGTGTCTGCCTTCGGCTCAGGTCCTGATTCTGGAGTCCTGGGATCCAGCCCCGCATCCAGCTCCCTGCCTGGTGGGAAGCCTGCTTCTCCCTCTCCCGCTTCCCCTGCTTGTGTTCCCTCTCTCGCTGTGTCTCTCTGTCAAATAAATGAATAAAATCTTAAAAAAATAAAAATAAAGATCCTATATATTTCCAAAAAAAAATTTTAAATAAAGTTTTATTTATTTGACAAACAGCGAAAGAGGGAACACAAGCAGGGGGATGGGGAGAAATAGGCCTCCCACTGAGCAGGGAGCCTGATTTGAGGCTTGATCCCAGAACCCTGGGATCATGACGTGAGCCAAACAAAGGCAGATGCTCAACAACTGAGCCACCCAAGAGCCCCAGTGACACAGTACATTCATTTAACAATCGAAGGTAATATATGCTATAAGCAGCTATCAGGTCCAATGCACAATGAAAAAACTGAGGTTCTGTCAACAGCCCAGAATCACAAAACTTAAATGGAGGAGCTGACTCTTGATTAAGGTCTCCTGACCCAAACTCTAATGTCTTATCCATTCTATCTCCCTCCTGTACTTTATAAGTCTCTCTCTTGTACTTTATACCTCAGCCTTAAAAGAAATTTTAAAAAGAAGAGCACGCAGCATGATCTAGTTTTTGTTTTTTTTTAAGATTTTGTTTTTAAGTAATCTCTACCTCCTCTGTAGTACTCGAATTTAACAACCCCTGAGATCAAGAGTCTCATGCTCTACCCACTAAGCCAGCTACGCACCCCAAGATGTTTTATTTTTTATTTTCATTTTTCAAAGATTTTTATTTATTTGACAGAGAGAGAAAGAGTGAGAGCACAAGCTGGGAGACAGAGGGAGAGGGGGAAGCAGACTCCCCACTTGCAGAACTCGATCCCAAGACCCCAGGACCATGATGTGAGCTGAAGGCAGCTGCTTAACTGACTGAGGCTTAAGCCGACTCAGGTGCCCCCCAAGATGTCTCCTTTAAAATATGCGCTCATCTAAGGAATTACTATTCTAAAAGGTTTATCAAAAGCATTAGTCCCATTAGTCACACCTTACTGTGTGGCTTCTAGATAGGAAGCAGCATATACTTCAAACTTCAAAATATCAGGAACCAAGCTCATTGTAACACATACTGTTTGACCGACTGAGGAAAACTGCTTCTTAAAAATAAAACGTTCCAATCTATCATTTCTGTTCTTTCCAGTCATTTTTCCCTGCCAAGTCTATACAAGTTTTCTAAATGTCATACAGCTCTTTATTTTTTTAAATCTGCTTTTCCTCCCCAATGAAATGCTTCTGATTTCAACAACTGCTCTTTGTTGACTGCTAGTACAGAGTAGGAGTAATTCAACACATGCACAAAAACTTTCACTCAAGTTGACAAATGAGCCACCACCTATGAAGTAAAGTTTTCCCACAGGTACTCAGAAATGAATGAAATCTATTTAAGCACAGACATACAGAACATAAGCATATTTTGAAACTTGAAACCTCACTCTGTTTGGTGTATCTCTTCAGGTGTCCTACAAGCAGTAAAGTCTCACACACTGCATTTTCAGGTTGGTAGTTTTCACTCTTCCCATGTCCTAAATTAAGGTCAAAGTCCATCAACCCTATCCACTAAAAAACCATAGAGCCTTCTTCCATCCCTGCTCCAAAAACTGCATTAGGGGTGCATGCAAGTGTCTGGACTTTGTCACAACAGTCAAGAACCCCAACAAGCGCTTAGGCCTCACTGCTGAAGGGACAAAGGAGAGTCAAGAACCGCTGTCGGCTCAGTTCAGGCAAAATTCACCACATGCGGAGACCCATGTGGTAATGGGTCCAGTCACAGAGCTGGGCAAAAACACCTTCAAACTGAAGGCAATTTAATCAAGAACAGGAATAATGAGAAAGGTAAAATACATTCCCACGCTGTGCAATAAGCCAAGGCTACACTTTAAAAAAATGGTCCTGTAAGTAACCGATTCGCATTGTCCCTGCGAGGGCCAGTGTCCCAATGCTAAAACCTCATATGTGGCCTCACTATACTCCTGTACCGCCACGGAACGTGTGCTCAAAAAAACAAAACAAAACAAAACAAAACAAAACCAAAACAAAACAAAAAAAACCCAGGGAAAACCTCAGAGGCCAACACAATGAACAGGAGTCTTCCAGAGCCTAACGACTGAGAAATAAGTCTCAGTTCCCTAACCTCTCTCGGAGTGCTGGCACTAAGTGCTGAAATCCCATCCTGCGAGCCCTCTCATAACGGGCTGAATCGATGCTCACCCCCATCCCCGCCCCAGTACGGGCGACCCTAAACGTCAGGGCTTCGGGGACCTGGAAAGAGATCGGTCACTAGGATCCTTGAGACAGCATCTTCATCTTTAAGAGACAGAGCAACGAAGAGTGCCGATCCCTAAAGTCATGCCAGCGGTCTACATTAAGGGAGAGTACACTTCCAGACCAAAGTAAACAACAATATTGTCTTAAAAGTTTGCCTGGTTCTGCTCTTGACGCCATTTTCTGCCTGTGACGTCAGGGGGAGGCGCCGTGCGACAACGTCACGCATAGGTGACGTCGCGGGAGGACCGGGTTTCGGGGTTTCTCACCAGTTCCGGGTCCCCACAGGGGGGGTCCCGGTTTCCGCCGTCCCTTTGGGTGTGTTGGGGGCTCGAAGCACGGCTGTTTTCCAGAGTCTCAGCAGTAAAACAAGCACTGCCGTCAGAGCCACTCGTCTTCCCGCAAAATGGCGGCAGCTCTGCCGTCTTCCAGAACTTTCCCCAATCTGCGCAGGCGCCGAAACACTCAGGTGGTGGAACTAATCACACTGGTTTCGCGGCAACAGTCCAAAGTACAGATTTTCATTGGCCGAAACCCTAGCATGGGTGGAGCCAAACTCAAATGTTTCTTAGCAACCACCAAGTTCCCACGGATTGGCTAACCTCTCCGGGAGTGGAAACGTCCTAAGGCAGCCGCCCATCATTCTCATTGGTTAGATGACAGGCGGAAGGCGGAGAACGCGGGCAAAGAACCAGCGAGGACTCTCCTGCCCCACTTCTGGCTCCAGGTGTCTAGGCCACCGCCGTGGGCGGAGCCAACGAGGAGGTACAAGTGACTTCTGTGCTACACACCGCTCCTGATATCCTAAGAGTCACGGGTCCTGCTTAGCGGCTACAGCTTCGGGATAAGCAGCTGCATTTGTCTCCTGTCAGGAAGGAGGCTGGACCAGACATCCCCATTCTGAGCGGGCTGTCTACACAACCCTCCTATCTCCTCCTGCCCTCTGTGCTTGGGTTCCAGGAAACACAAGTCTTGCCACATATTTCGCACGCTGTCTAATGGTTATTGCCTGGTTCCACAGCCACACACCTCCCATTGCAAAAGTAAAGTTGGAAGTTTCTTCGGTGACTCTTTGGGTGCAGCAATACTCAGCCCACTACCCAGAAAGAGAAGAAACTGATGTCCACTCTCAAGTTCCAACGGCTTCCAGAATCCCCATACTTTAGTTTTCCCATCTATTAGCTGCCAGAAACGTAGCTGGTTAGAACATCGAGAGAGCCAGGGATCTGTGTTCCAGTCTAGATCTGAATACTAACATGACATTTTTGTGTCAGTTTCAAATTCCTTAAAATGGAAATAGGACTCATGACTTCGAACTCTAACCATGTGACTTTTTTTTTTTTTTAATTTGACAGAGAGAGAGAGATCACAAGTAGGCAGAGAGGCAGAGAGAGAGAGGGAAGCAGGCTCCCCGCTGAGCAGAGAGCCTGATGTGGGGCTCGATCCCAGGACCCTGAGATCATGACCTGAGCCAAAGGCAGAGGCTTTAACCCACTGAGCCACCCAGGTGCCCCTAACCATGTGACTTTATTCAAACAAAACAGGTGGCTTCTTGCTGGTGATACCTGCATGGTTTCCAGCTTCCCTCCCAAGAGGTAGCTATCAGTACAATGGCTCAGCAAAGTGGAAGGGGAGCTGGCTTCACTCACTACTCCCATCTTTCTCCACTGGGGCAATCTCTTCTCCCCAGAGAAAAGCCTAATCACAAATCTAAATGGACAACACCTCCTTGCAGGTGGTCAGAAAAACCTACACCCAGGAGTCCCAAGAGTGACCAATAAAATTCCTAAATAGGAAACAAAGTGAGGGCCCTTTGGGTCTTGGATAAAGGCATAGATTTGAAAACACATAGGTTTAAGTAGAGTATGGGAAAGCAGAGGCACAGGGCAGCAGGGCTGGAGCAGGAAAAGCTGTAACTTCACTTTATTTGTATTTCCTCCCACACAAAACCATCATAACAGGAACAGAGATGGGCAGGGAAAGGGCTGAAAATGTGTTCAATCTGCACATTCTCAGGGCTATTCCAGGGAGCACTTGAGGCACAGCACCTGTTGGAACAGCTTCAGATCCAGCACTAATTCCTCCCACCCTCGCCTGAAGTCTTCAGATTGGTGGCTTGAGCCCTGCAATTAATTCTCATCCTTTGCCCACCTTGATGGAAGGCAGGAAAGCAGACCGAAATGCTCCGCTCTGATGGACAGATGTACTGTACTTTCTGTGCCACAGGAGCAGAACTTGAAGCTACTTCCAAGGCTTTGGAACACTTGCAGCAGGGCTAGAGGCCAATGGTATATGAGCGGCCTGTGGGATTGTGAATAGCAGAACAGACTGGTGCTGTCACAGCCCACTCATACCACACCTTCTTGGAATTGCTGCATCGCCAAAAACGCACGCAGATGGTCTGGCCTTCACGTACCGTAATGGGCTGCTGCAAGAAGAAAGACAGGGAGGTTCAGAGTAGAGCTTATGAACTCTCTGTGGCAATGTACTGCTGAGCTGAGCATGGAGAGAAAAGGATAAAATGTGACATTCCAACCCTCATCAAGTTTATTTGAAGTTTTTCAGAATGACTAGTCAGAACTGAACCATCAGACACTGAACAGATCATCCAAAGTGTGATGAGTGCCGTGAACATGCAGAGAACATGCGCTACAAGAGCACCTAGGAGAGGGAGCGCGCACCTAGTCCCGGTGGTCCCGGAAAGTTATTGGACAAGAGGAATGTTTAAGGAGACCTGGAAGATAAGTGCACTGGGTGAAAAGGTAAACAAAGAACTTTCCAGAAAGAAGAAAGGTGTGAATGCCTGAAGCAGGAAAAAAGGGTATTAGAATCATGATGAGCCCTGAGTAATGTACAGATTTGTTGAATCATTATGTTGTACATCTGAAACTAATGTAATCCTGTTAATTATATTTCAGCTAAAAAAAAAAAAAAGAAGATCCATAGGGCTGACGCAATATAATCAAGGGGACAGCAGCTGAAAAAACCACCTAAAACTAGATCATACCAAGTCTTACAATGTTAAATCTTTATCCTGAGGGCAGTAGGAAGTCATTTGAAGGGTTGGGTTTTGTTTTTGTTTTTGTTTTTTTAAGATGTATTTATTTATTTGAGAGAAAGAGAGCTTGTGTGCACAAGCAGAGGGGTAGGGAGAGGGAGAAAGAATCCCAAGTAGAATCCATGCTTAGTGTGGAGCCCAACACCCATGCTGGGCTCAACCTCAGGATCCCAAAATCACAACCTGAGCCGAAAGCAAGAGTCAGACACTTAACTGCACCACCCAGGCAGCCCGAAGTTGTTGAAGGGTTTTAAGGAGGACAGAGACATGATCAGATCTGGGTTTTTAAAAGATGATTCTTGCTTAAGGTAGAGACTAGACAGGGGCGCCTGGGTGGCTCAGTGGGTTAAAGCCTCTGCCTTCGGCTCAGGTCATGATCCCAGGGTCTTGGGATCGAGCCCCATATCGGGCTCTCTGCTCGGCAGGGAGCCTGCTTCCTCCTCTCTCTCTGCCTGCCTCTCTGCCTACTTGTGATCTCTGTCAAATAAATAAATAAAATCTTTAAAAAAAAAAAAAAAAGGTAGAGACTAGACAGAAGAGTAGACAGAGGAGATGTGGGGAAGCCAAGTAGAAGGCACTGAAGATAACTCAAGACCTACAACAGGGCTCCAGGAGCATGTGGGAGCAGCAGAACATGGGTCACAGTCAAGCATCATTCTGAGAGTAGGGAAGGGGCAGAATACCGATGGCAAAAGTTACTTCCTTAACCCACTGAGTGTAGAAGGTGATTCCTACCTTAATGGGGAAAAGGATGGGAAACCATGAGAACATCCCAGGAGAATGAGTCTCTGGACGGATACCTATGTGAAAAAGAAATGAAAAAATTGTGGTCTCTGTGAGTCTACTTTTTGCCTGGATTGAGGGGAGTGTCTTTTGTGAACAGAGAAATAAGTAATCAAAGACACACATTCACAGATGTCCTGGGCTCCCTGTGACTCTAAGTGAAGCATGTACATAAGCTGCCCAGGTAACATACTCATACCCTGCCATCCACTACCCCCAGACACTCACTCAGGGTGATGTCCTGATAAAGCACAGTCTCAAAGTAGCCTGCAAAACCATGAAGTACTGTGTTCACCTCCACAGGAAACTCCAAGGTGCAGTAGCGGTTGTTGTCAATCATAGGATCTGTTAGGGAAGAGTTGTGTGGATGACAAGGGACCAGAAGTTCTAGATAACTTGGTAAAGTAATAGCAAGAACATGGGAAGCTTAGAGAGAGCAGACCCGGGATAGCAAGAAACCAGAAGGTAAGCTCTTACCCATTTAGTCAGAGGACAGTCACAAAGGAACCCACCTCTGTTGGGATGGCTGAAGGTGAAACAGGGCTGGGGCGCAGACAGCTGGTGGAAGTTGTGTAGCCGCACCACGTAAGGCATCTCAAATTGGGCCTGTCCCGAGAGACCGAGCAAGAGGTAGAGCAGATAGGCAAGACACACCACTCTCCCAGGGAAAGAAGCCTGAGCCTCCCGGACACAGAAAAAGATAAAAACATTTTCACTTCAACCACTCTCCCACATCCCCATCTCCTTCACCTCTTCACCTTCTCCAGTGGAAGAAAATAGTTGATGTTAATATAGGGAAGAAAAAAAAAAAAAGAGGACTAAAGAAAACAGAGCTCTCCAGAAGAGAGTGGCTTTTTACCTCAGGGTCTCGGTCCTTTTCCCGACAGGCTCGGACCTCATTGTACAGCTTGGAGGAGGAGATGGGAGCCAGAAAGGAGGTGTACTCCCCAGGGATGCTCACACCATCATCTGCAGAGCAGGAGGGTCATATAAGTTCCCAAGGGATGAAAATGCAGGTTCAAACCTCCCACATCAAAACAAACCAGCCCAAAGCACCTTGATCTCAGGGTCCTGAGTTCAAGCCCCGCACTGGGGCCTACTTAAAATAAAATTTAAAAAACGAAACAAAAAACAAAAAACAAAACAGACCTAGTCGGCTCCGTGTCATCACATTCCCAGGCCAACCTACTCCCCAAGTCCTGTCATAGGAGATGCTACTTCTAGGTAAGAACTCAAGATATTCTAATCTAGTGGTTCTTCTGTGGGTCAATAAAGATCCTTAAGATCTGTATGAAAGCTAAGCCCAAGGTACATTTCATGTCAGTGCAGGGAATCCACAGACAGACGGACAATCTCTGCTCTAGTCCACTCCTCCCATTTACAGATGGAAATGCTGAGGTTCAGAAAGATTGCTTTATTTGCTAAGGGCACTGACCCACATCCAACCCACCTTCCCCTAAATCTTTTTTTAAAATTTATTTATCTGTTTGTTTATTTATTTAAAGATTTTGTTTATATATTTGACAGACAAAGATTACAAGTAAGCAGAGAGGCAGGCAGAGAGATAGAGAGGAGGAAGCAGGTTCCCCGCTGAGCAGAGAGCCCGATGCGGGGCTCAATCCCAGGACCCTGAGATCATGACATGAGCCGAAGGCAGAGGCTTTAACCCACTGAGCCACCCAGGCGCCCCTCCCCTAAACTGTGTAACCTCCTCCACGGCTGCTGCCCTATACCACCCCCCCACACACACTCCCCCTCCACAACCTGCTACAGCCTTCTAGCTGATAATCCATTCCCCCTACTCAGTACATCCCAGCCTGGAGGCACCTTTTAGGAAGTGTTGGGCTCCATCTAGGCACTCAGGCGACAGTTCATTGTCAGCAAAGGAGCCTAGAAGCTCACTGACGATGATGTCTGCTTTCTCTGGAGCCACCCATTCCCGCATGTCTGATGAAACTACTGTCACCTGGCTTCCCCATTCTTCAAACTGCCAGTTCTCTAGCCTAAGATAAAGATAATGCGAGTGAGGATTCTGAAAAGAAAAACTGGCACTGGACACAAACTTCCCAGCAAGGAGGTTGCTACTCACGTCACCACGGCATTTGGGTTCTTCTCCACAGCGTACAGCTTTATCCGCCGGTCAGCCTGCTTGGCTGCCCGCAGGGAAGCATTCACCAGTGGACCCCGGCCTGCTCCCAGCACCATTAGCACCCTAAGAAAGAAAGGGGAAGGGTCAAACTGACTAGGCAGATGAAGAAGTAGGTATGCAAATCTTTGGGATTATGGGGAGGAGCACTCACTGGACATTGGTATCCTTCTCTTCATCTGGCACTCGATCTAACAGACATTTATAGATGGCCTGGGCAAGGAGGGAGAGAAGAATTCATGGCTATAATCCCATCTTCACCCAGGTCAACCCGGCCCTATACTTGACCCGGACCCAAACTATACCTGCTGATACTGAGAGTATTTGATGGGGTCCTTTTCAAACACTTCATATGTCTGAGATTCCAGATTGTCCATCAGTGGCTGAAAGGGATGAAAACGGAGGTTCAAAAGGCAAAGTGAGGCAGCCCGCTTCAGGCAGGGGCACTGTGCCAGAATACCAAAAACTTTCCCACTGCCTCCTGAGCTTTGGTAGGATTTTAGGGCACCTACTGCCAGAGACATTTTCCCCATGGCTCCCTCCTCTCAGCGCACTCCAGACCCACCTGGAGGGGGGACTGCAGATAGTCTTCATAGCCCTTGGCAAAGAGTTCATAGGCATTGGGTGGAGGGCGGTTCTGGCTCAAGTATTCCAGGTACTGGAGGTAAGAGCAGAACTCCTTCTCTGAGTGGTGATTGGTGCCCGTGATGATGAACTGCACTTCCAGCTGTGAGAGAGGGCAGACAATCAGACACAGTCCTTGAACCAAGCTTCTGGGATACTGTATGGGTTATGGCCAGAGAACCCTAGTATAAAATAAGGCCTGGACTGGCAGTCTTCCAGTTCAACAAATCCCTCCAGATATCAACAAAGCAGCATGAGGCTTCAGTAAACTCAAAAAGCCCTTCTATGTCCCTCCTATGTCATGTAAGCATCATCATGGCTCAAACAGCCCCGTGGATCCTCGCTGTAACATCTTAAATGAAACCCTCTATGAAGTTCTCATAAGATCTAGTTCCTTTTGAAATGTTTCTGGGACTCCTACTGCCAGTTGCCTCTTTGTTCTCAAGACCTCCAACTTTGCTGAAATTGCTCTCCAGAAACCAGAGAAGAAGACAATCAGTCCCACAGGAAAAAAAACATCACACATATAGGAGTAAGGCAAGAGGATTAGCTGGAGTACCTCTGAAACCCTTTGACCACCCACCTTGAGGAGCCGGAAGATGAGCCTCTGGTGCATCTTAGAAAGAACAGGAAATCCCTTCTTATTGGTCAGGAAAATGCTGGTGGGGAGAATAGCTGCTTTGATGGGCTCCCCAAGCCAACGATCAATGACATGATTAGATGGGAGGTCAGCCCCAATTTCAAGAGCTATGAAAAGATAAAGAAAGACCACTTAACCTACTGCTAGGCAAGACAGCTTTCCTTTGTGCTTTTTTCTGCAAGATCTGTAGACTACCTAAGAGCAAGGCAGACTGAGGCACAGAGTAGCAAAACTGCCTAGCAGCCAAGTATACATGAAACTCCTGATTTTTTTTTAGCTGTATCCAGCTTCACTAAAGATACTTTTCATAAACAATCATGGTCATTTCAGGCAGGACATGGGCAGACAATCCTCAACAGTATACAACTACTTTCAAACTCTCTTCCTCAGTGGACTACCAAAATCAGAGAGCTACAGTAAATCCCAAAGATGTGATGCTCTGAATAGGGAAAGTTTAGAGTGCAGGTTGACAGTTCACATTTAGCATGTTGTTTAACAACTTTTCACAAGCTGACCCTGACTTTCAAGAAATTAAATGAAAATGTTAGAATTTTCAATCTGAAGATCCACAAGCTAAAAGAGGAACTCTTTTGAGGGATGCCACCTCTGTGGTGATAATCCAAAGTCCATATTGTTTGACATACTAGGAACAACGTTTTGGGGTCAGGTTCCAACAGGTCCCTGGGTTAAGGGAGTCAGGTCTATTGAAGGCATAGAGGGGAAAAGAGGATGTAAAAAATGAATTTTAGTTTTTCCCCACCACAAGGCATCTGTGCCAAGGTGGCTAATATGTATCAACATCAAGGAATCCCTCCTCTGGGGCACCTGGTGGCACGTTAAGCGTCTGCCTTTGGCTCAGGTCATGATCCCAGGGTCCTGGGATCGAGTCCTGCCTTGGGCTCCGTGCTCCATGGGAAGCTTGTTCTCCCTCTCCCACTCCCCAGCTTGTGTTCCCTCTCACTATGTCTCTGTCAAAAAAAAATAAATAAAATCCTTAAAAAAAAAAAAAAAAAGGAATCCCTTCTCCTGGGAACCAAGAGGAAGCTTCTCAAAACTAGAAGGGAAGGTGTTCCCCCTCCCCATGCCACTCTCCCAGTATTAATCTAGCTTTGGAGATATTCTATTAGTGACATATGCCCTTCCTCCAAAACAACAATGAAGTGTTCTGTGTGCTAACAATATAGCTTTAAAAAAGAGTAAAACAAAATTCTGCATTTTTTATAAAAATTGATAAAAAGCAGTATTTCAAACTGTAAAGTCACCAAAAGTACAGAGTTATCAAAAATGCACACACTCCACTTGGCATCTCTGAAACTCCTGATTCTTAGTCACAGGAGGTCAGAGAAGGAAAACCTACCCAAGACCCTTGTAGACTTACCCACCGCAATCCTTTTGCTATAGTCACACAAGGTCCGGAAGTTGTGCCACCTGTCCAGGGTGAAATACACAAAAATACAATCAAATATATATGGTCCACTAATCACCATAGCTGGAGGAGACTACCCTACAGGCTCTACCCTGTACTTTCCCTCCTCCTCCCCTCTGCCCTGGTACAGCAGCAAAAGGAGACATACCACATCCATGTCTTCTCCTCTCCACTATATTCCTCTGTATGTGTACTCGGTGCATTCTCAATGATATCATCTCTCAGGTCCTCTGGAGCCACCAAGGGTACCCGCATCCAGAACTGCACATGAACAAGTACCCTTAGTTCTAAGTACCCCTAGAATTCTATTTTGAACTCATGGGGTCCAGAACGCTTCCTTCAATTATCTTGATCCAGATCTCAAGTTAATCCTTTTATATGTGTTTCCCAACTTGTGATTATATGTACCCATACTCATATCTTGTATATATCCTTATGTAAATATCTGTCCTGTTCTTAATTGCAACTGTAAGTTTCTAGAAATAATTGCACATTCTGTATGTTTTCTACCCCTCTGCTTACTACTTTTAGATGGTGGTAGGCAGTACTGACATTTCAGTTCTGCCAAATGCACCCTTTACTGAATGGCTAGGAACAAGAAGGTACCTAGCATAGCCTGACTACCATAATATGCAGCAGGAAATGAGGTTCTCAGCCATACCATGGATGAGTGGTGGCCAGTGTGGATGTGGTTGGTCAAAACCCTGGCCAAGTTTGTGTTATCTTCCTGATTTAGGGGCAGCAGGAAAGCTGGAAGGCCCAAATATGCCCCAAAATTCAGCTCCTGTAACATGGCCTGGAATGGAGATCAAGAGGAAAAGGTTAAGAGCTAGCAACCCAAATAACTTTGACTGCATTATATTAGATTTACTAAGTTATGGGAGGAAAAAAAAGGCTCTCTGCACCCAGCCGGGTTAAGGACTTGATCTCTAGAAAAGATCCAGTGGAGAGGTCAAACAGTCTTACCGCCTCAGAGTTCCTGCGAATCTTCTCCACTTTTGAGTCTGGACGAATCCATGGGGAAAGCTTTCCCACAATTAGCGTATTCCAGTCTGCACTCCCCCCATCCAAGAAAGACAAAGACTAAATGAGGTTCAGCACTTGTTCAATTTCTATTTCTTAACAGGAAATAGAGAGTAGAGTTGAGAGACAGAGACTTTTTCTATCAGAGATGTGGGATAGCCCGATGCAGAATAAACTAAGGCTTTTTAAGCAGGTAAGCAAGAAGAAAACAAGAGTTATCTATGTCCCAGAACTAATCAATATATCCAAGTCAGGAAAGGAGAATAAGGGCACTGTTAGAGCAATTGTTACTGCCTCTAATAATTAAGGGGCATATGGGATGGTCCCTACCCCTTCCTGACAGCAGTAGGTCTGATCGTGTCTGGGGGCCCGGCCGATTCTTAGCAGGTTCCTGAGTGAACTCCCTCTTGAAACGCGGGTGGAAGACAGGCATGCAGAGGAAATCAAACCTACAACCGCGACAGACCCAGAATCGTCATGTAAAGAGAGTAGCAGTGCCCAAAAAATCCAAGCAACTGGATTAGGCTAGCTCAATTCTGCACAACCCTTTTAGCCACCATCAGTCACCCGACTGGATTGCTAAATTCAGCCCACCTTGGTGCCTATCACTTCCGCTGCACTGTGCCTCACTTTCTTCCCACAACATAGGCATGAAAAAGGAGAAAAGATAAAAACCACGCCAAGTGGATTTTCTACTCTGCTGTCTTGGGTTTTCCAAGACTGTCACATCCAGATTTGCCCCAGTACCGCCCATGCCTTCCCCCTCAGGGTTTACCTCTTCTCTTCCTAACCCTCTAACACTCCCCCGACTCGCAGACTATAATCCCGCTCTCCGGGGCCCTGGAGGTCTGTAGTCCCCTTTTTGAGTTTACCTGACAACTCCCCTGACTTTGGGGCTCAGTGACCATATGCCCCAGCAAGTTTTTGTTTGGTTGGGTTTTGTTTTTCTTTTTTTCCCCACACTCCAGGCTCTAAGGCTTCTCGATCCTCCCCCAAGGAGTAATGGTTTCTCCCGCCCTAATCTTACCCACTCCGACCCCCTAACCCCTGCCTCTTGAGGATGACTAGTCTGTCCCTCTTCGACCCCGAGTTCGGAGCCCGCATTCCGCTTGCGGAGGTCTGGGCCCTCACCCCTGCTTGGCCACAGCCCCCAGAGTGTCAGCTATTTCGGGGACGCAGTTCAGGTCCCGCCCGCTGGACACGCGGCTCCCACCAGCACCTCCGACCGCCATCGCCGCCATCTTTTCCCTCGCGTTGTCCACGCCGGGATTCCTTGCTATTAGCAGCCAATCACAAAGCCAGAAAAAAGCCCCCGGAAGGCGGGATAAGTCGCCCTAACAACCAGAGCGTCTTCTAGGGCTTCAGAGCAGGAGGCGTAGGGGTGGGGAGTGGTTCTTCCCGCCAATCCGCGGGCTGCACAGTGACGTACGACGTGGCTCCGGAAGATCCACCAATCTCAGGGTCTGATTCTCGACGAGCTTCAATCTCCCATAATGCTTCGTGAATTCATGGGCCTCTGTTGAGGGACTACACCTCCCATGAAACCCTGCAGTCAAAGCTTGAAGTAACATCGTGGAAAGAAGCGTAATTGTCTCAGGGCCAGTGGCGCAATGGATAACGCGTCTGACTACGGATCAGAAGATTCCAGGTTCGACTCCTGGCTGGCTCGGTGGGACTAAGGTTTCTTTATTGCATGTTGTGCGAAGCAGGATCTTTTAAGTCTCTCTTCCTTTCCTTAACACTTTCCGAAGTTTTCTTGTTCTTCACGCTTTCACTTTTCAGGTCGTAATTCGAGTTCTGCAGCCATCTATATCAGCTTTTTTCCGTTAATTCAGAGTTGGTCTTGTATCACTGCTTGGGTCCATCTAAACCTCGAAAAAATTGGGGCTCTGGCTGGTGCTCTTAAAATGGGCTTTGTAGGGCCTTAGTATAGTTACAAATAGATTGTGGCAACTCAGCCACTAATTCCTCATGATTCTAAATCTCAAAACACAAAAGGTAAACACACACGCACACGCACGCACGCACTCCTTCACAGTGAAGCATTACAGCGGAGAGGAGTCATGAACTGCCTAGCGGAGGCCTGGGAAAATATCTTCATTCTTGTTAGAGGGACAGAACGGAAGGAGAGGAATGAAGCCAGGAAAGACACAGGGAAGAGAGTACCCCCGAAGGCAGGGAGCCCAGAGATGTTGAGGGCCTGGCAGCGGAGATGGAAAGGAGAGCACAGTACAAAAGGCCCGAAGGAGGAGGCGTTGACAGAACTTCGGAACTGCCTGCCTAGGAGCCTTAAGAAAGAGGAGTCTGGGTTCTGGCCTCTGAGTGAAACAAGAAAGAAGTGGGTTTAGGGACAGTCAGAGTCGGGTTTGGAAAGCTGAATTAATTGGACGCCTAGGGGGCGCTGTGTAATAGAGAGTTGGATGTACAGTGAGGTGAACCAGACAAGATTTGGAAATGGCCAGAAAAGAGGTAGTGACAGAAGCCACCAGACTGAATGAGATCATCCTGGCTCGTCTGGGACAAAGTCCTTGGTAAGGGTTTGGATAGGATAAGCTGTAAAGAGCCATGGGTGCAATGTAAGTGCTCCAGAAGGATGAAATTCTGAAAGCCAAACAAGTTAAGAAAATATCTATGAAGCCTGAAGGGGTTGGAAGTGCTTTTGTCTCATCTTAGTCTTCATTTGGTTTTTGCAGATATTACTGCTAAAGCTACTACAACAACAACTACTACTAGGCTTTATTTTTAAAACGATGTTATTTATTCATTTGTCAAAGAGAGAGCACAAGCAGGAGTGTCAGGCGGGGGGGGGGGGGGGGGGAGGCTCCCCACTGAGCAGGGAGCCCATTGCCCATGTAGATGCAGGACTGGATCCCAGGACCTTGGGATCATGACCTGATCCCCTGGGATCATGACTTGATCCAAAGGCAGACATCCAACTGACTGAGCCACCCAGGCTTGTTTGCTTGCTTGCTTGCTTTTTTTTTTTTTAAGATTTTTATTTATTTACTTGATAGAGGTGAGAGATCACAAGTAGGCAGAGCAGCAAGCAGAGAGAGAGGGGGAAGCAGGCTCCCCGCGGAACAGAGAGCTAGATGTGGGGGTCAATCCCAGGACTCTGAGATCATGACATGGGCTGAAGGCAGAGGCTTAATTCACTGAGCCACCCAGGTTTCCCCAGGCTTTATTTCTGAAAACAGTTTTAGATTTACCCAAAAGTTGCCCAGACAGTGCAGGGAGTTCCCATATGCCTCCCCACAGGTTTCTCTGTTACTAACATCTTAACATATATCGTACATTTATTACAACTCATGGACTAATGCTGACACATTTTTAATAACTAAAGTCTATAGTTTATACAGATTTCCTTAGTGTTTACCTAATGTCTCCTTGGCTCCTCTGGGCTGTGTCAAGTTTCTCAGTTGTTCCTCATTTTTGATGGCCTTGATAGTTTTGAGAAATACTGGTCAGGCATAGTATAGGATGCCCCTCTATTGGAATCTGTTTGATTGTTTTCTCATGATGAGACTGGGATTATGGGTTTGGGGAGGAAGATCACAGAGATAAAGTGTCATTTTCATACTGTCTTGTCAATAGTAGGTACTATCAACATCATTTATGACTATTGATGTTTACCTTTATCACCTGGCAAAAGTAGTGTTTATCAGGTTCCTCTACTGTAAAATTACACTCTCCCCACCCCCTTCCATCCTGTGCTCGTTGGAAGGAAGTCACCATGTGCATCCCATACTTAAGGGGTAGGGAGTTATGCTGGCCCTCCTTTAGGGTGGAGTGTCAACAATATTTATTTGGAATTCTTCCCTGCAGGTCTTATGAGTAGGTGACTGTCCAAAGGAAGTGGGTGAGTGCTCTACCAACACTGTAAGAGGTAAAAGAGAGTTTGGAGGAGGCCTGCTTGTTCTGTGCCCCAGCTGTGCCCAACCAAATTCTACATTCAGAGAAGACTTATTAGATGTTGTTTCTTCTTCAGAAGCTAATTATCTGGGCTGTGGACCGTCTGTGCTCCTGGCATCTTCCTCCTGATGTCAAGCTGGTGGCTGCTCTGTTGGTTGTTAACTAACCCATCCATGGGTAAGAGTGAAGGAGGAATATCTATGAAACAGTAATGTAAGTTTTGCCATTGGTTAAAATAATTTTCGAAAGAACTTGTGCAAAAAGAGCCTGGAATGTCTGGCTGGCCTTAAAATAACTTCATATGGACTGAATTTCATTTGTCTGTGATGTCTTTTCTTTTTTTTTTTTCCATTCAAAATGGCCCCAGGTCTATGGCAAGCATGATGCTGAACAGTTCCCAGTAATTCCATACCGCATTGCTCCCCGCCTTTCCGACAGCACTTTCCTGTGACTTCTAGAAATAGCAGGTACTATGAGTCTGCCTATATGAGCCAGAGAGAAGCAAAAGCAAAGGAGTGAAAAAGAAATAGAGTACCTGGTAAAGTCAGAGCTAGTGAAGAAGTCTGTCTTCTGTTCAGCCTCCCTCTGCCCCGCCCTCCATGCTGAACTCTTGTGCTCAGAAGCATGTAAATCACTGACTGGAACGCCTACTGGATGCAAGCCTTTGCTGAGATGAAAAGGTAGGGAGATGGTAGGTCAGAGCGAATACCCTGGGTATTTGAGAAATAATGTTACTTTCTCCAACAGGAGCCAGTGACCAACAGGCAGACCCTTGGAAACTTCTCTGGAAAGGAAAGAGTATCCTCTTGCAGAGAATTCTCCCCTTGTCCCTCCACCCCCTTCCCCTCACATTCCTCACCTCCAAGCCCAGTTCTTTTACCTGATCCTGTTTTTGTGACCTTGTTTAAACACCTCCAGCCCATTGTAAACACTCCTTTCATCTCTGGTGCTCAGCTCCTCCTTCAGCACTTACCTCCCTCCCCAGCACCCCTTCACTCACCTCTGTGCCTGCCCAGCCAGCTAGACTCTTCAACACCAAAATAATGGCCCGTTTGACCCTCCTACTGCTCCCAATTGCTTCTGTACAATCAAGGCTGTCCTGCAGCTACCAAAGTGGCAGAGTTACTGAGGCAAAATAATCTGTGCCGATTTGCATTCTCTTCCTTGTCAGCTCTATTATACAGTGTTTATCTGTCAAAATGAATAGAAAGTAGAAACTGTTCTGGAACACAGGAAAAGATGGAAAATTACCCGATTTGTTTACAAAGCCAGAACATACCGAATAGCAAAACCTGTCAGAAGAAGCCCCCTGCCCCAAAAAAACCCTATAGAACAATCTCACTTATGAATATATATGTAAAAATCCTAAAATATTTAAGTTTAACATATAAAAGACAGCAGTATATTAACATAATAATTACATACCAAAACCAATTGGGGTTTAATGTTGGGACTTAAGGTTAGGTCTGAAGAAATTTATTTAAATAAAAGATCAAAAATAAACCAAACAAGAAAAACATCTGATCATTTTTAAGAGTCACCAAACAGAACATGGCAAATCAATTCCATTTGCTGTAAACACTCCTAATAGTCTTAATATTCTTCATATATAAATGCATATATGTATATATATGAAGTCAACAATGTATGTAAAAACAAGAATGTCTAGTCTCATCACTATGTCATTTAGTATTACTGTGAAGAATCTGGAAATTTTAAGAAAGGGTTGTAACTTTTGGAAAGAGAGACAAATTTATCACTGTTTGCAGATGATATGATTGTATACATAGAGAATCCATGAGAATCAATTTTAAAATGAGAATTAATAACAGAATTCAGAAAAGTCACTTGATACAAGACAAATACAAATCTGTAGCCTTTCAAATGCTGAGAATCAACAATCAAAAGACATAATTAATAAAAATATCCCAACAACATGATAGTTAAGATAATGGACTGTGGAGCCAGATGGTTAAAGCTCTGTCTATCCACTTACTAACTACATGAACATAACCTCTCTGGCCTCGGTTTCCTCGTCCATAAAATGGGAATGTAAATAATAGTACTTAACTCACAAAGCTGTTAAGAGGATTAGTTAAGTTTTGGGGTTGTTGGGGTTTTTTTTAAGATTTTATTTCTTTATTTGCCAGAGAGAGAGACAGTGAGAGAGAGAACACAAGTGGGGGAGTGGGAGAGGGAGAAGCAAGCCGAGCAGGGAGCCTGATGAGGGGCTGGATCCCAGGACTCTTGGGATCATGACCTGACCCAAAAGCAGGTGCTCAACAAATGAGCCATCCAGGCACCCCAGGATTAGTTAAGTGTAAATTAGTTACAAATACTAAAGCATTGAGAACCTACCCTGCACATAATAAGCCTTCAATACTATGATTAGTTTTTTCCTCATTCACAACAATAACAAGAACATTGCTATAAAATACTTAGCTAGAGCCTTCCTGAAAAATGTGAAGAACCTATATAAAGAAAATTACAAACTTTTGCTGAGAGAAAAACTGAAAGACAGAAATAAAATGGAGAGACAAACCATGTTCTTTAAAAAAAAATCCTATAAAGATGTCAATTCTTACCAAATTAATTTCTCACTTTTACAACATCTAATCACAACTCTAATGGAATCTTTTGTACTTGATAAAATGATTCTACTGTTCATTTGTAATAAAAATCAGACAAGAAAAGCAAAGAAAATTCAAAAAAGGAGGAGAAAGGAGAAGGAACTGACTCTATACTTTAAGCCCTTTGCCTTAAACCCTTTATGAAATAAGCAGTAGATAAATAAATAAAGGGCTACAATGTGCAGTTGGTTTAAGAATAGAGAGACTAAAAGAGCTAAACCAGCAGCCCAGAAACAGACCAGTTATATGTGTATACATGTTTGTGATGAAATATATGATTTGATTTGTAATAATAAAACCAGCTAACGTACTGAGCCCTTATTTTGTGACAGGTTCTATGAAAAGCACTCTACATTCGCAAGAACTCTGTGAGGTAGGAGGTATTATTCTCTTGGTCTTAGAAAGATAAAGTGAGTTGCCCCCCTAAGAAGGGGTTTAGGTGGGATGCAAACTTAGGTCAACTGACTCTGGAGCCTTTGATCTTAACCTTAAGGCATATTAGCTATAATTTTCCTTCCAGAAAGCTATTCTAGACAATCTGCACAAACTAGGACAAAGATTAATTAAGAGAAATGCTTAGTGTAACATTTTTTAAATGATTACAAAGAATGTAAAACAACAAGTTGGATATCCTATAGAGGTATGGTTAAATAAATCATCCATGCAATGAAATCTTAAGCAGCCATTAAAATCAATGTAGCCAGAGAAAATTTAATAACATGGAGGGGCGCTCAATGATATGCTCTTCTGACACAAATTACAAACTGTACATACAGAATGACTTTGATATGTGGGGAAAAATGGTATTTTCCAAATTTTCTGTAATAAACATGTTTATATTATAGGGAAGACATTTTTTTTTGTAATGGCTTTAATAATATTTTTTTTAATTTTATTTTTTATAAACATATATTTTTTTCCCCCAGGGGTACAGGTCTGTGAATCGCCAGGTTTACACACTTCACCGCACTCACCATAGCACATACCCTCCCCAATGTCCATAATAACCCCACCCCCCCTCCCAACCCCCCTCCCCCCAGCAACCCTCAGTTTGTTTTGTGAGATTAAGAGTCACTTATGGTTTATCTCCCTTAGGGAAGACATTTTTAAAAATGAGTATAAAACCAAGGTGCCTGGGTGGCTCAGTCAGTTAAGCATCTGCCTTTGGCCCAGGTCATGATCCCAGGGTCCTAGGATCAAGCCCCACATCTGGCTTTCAACTCAGCAGAGAGACTGCTTCTCCCTCTCTCTCTGCTGTTCCCTGCTGCTTGTGTTCTCTCACTCTGTCAAATAAATAAAGTCTTAAAAAAAAAAAAAAAGAGTATAAGACCTGTGCCCTCCCTCTGGGCTTTCTACTTGTTTAGATCCTTCTTTCTGTTGAAGACCCCACCCCTTCCCTGTCTCCAGGCCCCTAAAGCCCCATCTTCAGCAGTTACTCTCACCTCAAAGCACTAAAATAGCCCTCCTACACAGACTAGTATTTGTTCAGTCCTATCTCTACGCCAGGCACTTTCTTTCTTTCTTTATTTTTTAAAGATTTTACTTATTTATTTGACAGACAGAGGTCACAAGTAGGCAGAGAGGCAGGCAAAGGCGAGGAGGGGGAAGCAGGCTCCCTGCTGAGCAGAGAGCCTAATGCAGGGCTCGATCCCAGGAGCCAAGGATCATGACCTGAGCTGAAGGCAGAGGCTTTAACCCACTGAGCCACCCAGGTGCCCCTATGCCAGGCACTTTAAATATATTTTCTCACTTAATCCTCAGGACATAATCTTCTGGGGAAAGAATTACTGATATACCCATTCTGTAGATGAGAAAACTGAGATTAAGTATCTTGAATGAAGTTATGCTTTGGTTAAATGGTAGAGCCAGAATGAGAATCCAGTTCTTCTAATTCCCAGCTCACTGCTTTTTCTTTTACCTTTCCCAAAATGTGGTCCAAGGACCTTGGGGCTCCCTGAGACCCTTTTCAGGAGGTGCTTAAGGATCTCCTACATGTCTGTGTGAGGCCAAGTTTTCTTTATTCAACCAAAGCCATGTACCACCACAGAAAGAAGATAAAGGAATTCACTTGTCTTCTATTAAACCAGGTATCAAGGAGATTTATAAAAATAAAAAACAATGTTACTCTTGTTGTTAAATTTTGTTTGTTTCGGAAAATATACTTCTTTTACTAAAATGTATTTTTGGGGTGCCTGGGTGGCTCAGTTGGTTAAGTGTCTGCCTTCGGCTCAGGTCATGATCCCAGGGTCCTGGAACTGAGTCCTGTATCAGGCTCCCTACTCGGCAGGGAGTCTGCTTCTCCCTCTCGATCTGCCCCTCCCCTCTGCTCGTTCTCTCTCTCTCTCAAATAAATAAAATATATCTTTTTAAGATTTTATTTATTTGTCAGAGAGAGAGCAAGAGAGCAAGCACAAGCAGGGAGAACAGCAGGGCGAGGCAGAAGCAGGCTCCCTGCTGAGCAAGGAGTCCGATGGGATGCGGGACTACATCCCAGGACCCTGGGTTTGTGACCTGAACCGAAGGCAGCAGCTTAACCAACTGAGCCACCCTGGCGTCCCTCTCAAATAAATAAAATCTTTATTTTATTTTATTTTTATTTCTTTTCAGCGTAACAGTATTCATTGTTTTTACACCACACCCAGTGCTCCATGCAATAAGTGCCCTCCTTAATACCCACCACCTGGCTCCCCCAACCTCCCACACCCCTAAATAAAATCTTTTAAAAATGCATTATTTATGCTAACATGCAACGAGCTTTTTTTTAATGAATTAATAAATTCTTTAAAATTTTCTCAGTTTTAATTTTTTTGATTGGGAAAATATTCGGTTTATTCAGTTTATTGTGAATGTCTGGAATATCAGATACATCATTTCAATATATAAATATCCAATCACAATTCAAAGTCCAATTTAGATTACCTGGATTTTTTCTTTGCTCTTCTCTAACAATGACAACTAAGACCCTTCTATATTTTATTAGTTTCTTTATTTTTTTTAAAAGATTTTATTTATTTGACAGAGATCACAAGTAGGCAGAGAGGCAGGCGGGGTGGGGGGTGCGGGGCTCCATCCCAGGACTCTGGGATCATGACTAGAGCTTAAGGCAGATGCTTAATAACTGAACCACCCAGGCATCCCTATCTTCAACTTTTTCTGAATAAAAAGTTTCTGTTCTTAAGACATAGGCTTAAAATTCATATATTTGATATTACTACATGGCATTTTATCTGTAATAGGAAGAAGGAAATCGAATTTCAATGAATACTAGAAAACTATTCAGCCCTTACTCATTATTTACTGTTTTTTCCCCTCTGACATGATGCAGAAAGTCCTTTTGGTTCTATGTCTGCCACCAGGGACTACGTACTACGTTCACAAACTTGAGATCTAATCAAGAACATATTCAAAAGGCACCTGGGTGGCTTAGTTGTTAAGCATCTGCCTTTGGCTCAGGTCATGATCCCAGGGTCCTATCAAGCCCCACATCAGGCTCCCTGTTCAGTGGAAAGCCTGCTTTTCCCTCTCCCACTCCCCCTGCTTGTGTTCCCTCTCTTGCTGTGTCTCTCTCTCTGTCAAATGAATAAATAAAATCTTAAAAAAAAAAAGAGTTAAGGGAAAAAATCATTATTTTTAAAAAAAGATCATATTCAAGAAGATTTATTTGAGAGAAAAAGAGAGAGAAGAGCAGGAGTAGAGCAGAAGGAGGGGCAGAAGCAGACTCCCTGCTGAGGTGGGGCTAGATTCTAGGATGCTGAGATCATGACCTGAGCCCAAGGCAGACACTTAACTGAGCCACCGACTGAGCCACCCAGGTGCCCCAAGATCATACTTAAAGATCAAAGCAGTTGTGACTTAATGGAACTTGGATACTATATGACTCCACCTTGGCAAAGGGTTACATTCAAGAAACTCCATGCTCAATTAAAAAAAATAAATAACTTTTTTGATCACTGTTGATATTCTCTCCATTTTTTTTAAAGATTTTATTTATTTTAGGGGTGCCTGGGTGGCTCAGTGGGTTAAGGCTCTGCCTTCAGCTCAGGTCATGATCTCAGGGTCCTGGAATTGAGCCCCGCATTGGGCGCTCTGCTCAGCGGGGAGCCTGCTTCCCTCCCTCTCTCTATGCCTGCCTCTCTGCCCACTTGTGATCTGTCAAATAAATAAATAAAATCTTTAAAAAATAAAAATAAAAGATTTTATTCATTTTATTTGTCAGAGAGAGAGAGAGAGAGAGAGTACAAACAAGAGGAGCAGCAGGCAGGAGAAGCAGGATCCGTGCCGAGCAGAGAGCCCGATTTGGAACTTGATCCCAGGACCCTGGGATCATGACCGAAGCCGAAGGCAGACGCTTAACTGACTGAGCCACCCAGGCGTCCCTCCATTTTGATATTTTTTAAAGATTTATTTATTTATTTGACAGGTAGAGATCACAAGTAGGCAGAGAGGCAGGCAGGGGACAGGTGGGGGGGGGGGCGGGGAAGCAGGCTCCCTGCTGAGCAGAGAGCCCGATGTCAGGCTCAATCCCAGGAGCCTGAGATGGTGACCTGAGCAGAAGGCAGAGGCCCAACCCACTGAGCCACTCAGGCACCCCTCCATTTTTATTTTAATATGAAAAATATCTACAGATAAAACATATAAACAGAGCTCTTTGGAGTCCTTTAAAATCATTGAGAGTAGAGGAGTCCTGAGATCAGAAAGATTGAGAACCCTTGGTTTACTAGCAGCTGCCCTCCAAGAGCTTCTTCTTTCTTTCTTTCTTTTTTTTTTTTTTTTTTTTGTAAGATTTTATTTATTTGAGAGAGAGCATGAAAGGGACGAAGGTCAGTGGGAGAAGCGGACTCCCCCGCAGAGCTGGGAGCCTGATGTGGGACTCAATCCCATGACTCCATGACCATGACCTCAGCTGAAAGCAGTTGCTTAACCAACTGAGCCACCCAGGTGCCCCCACCAAGAACTTTTGATGCTGTAGATAGGATGAAACATACCTCCCCGAGTTCCCAAGGGCACTGACCCTCTCGAGGGTAAAATGTTCCAGTGCACCCTGTCTCGATACTTTAAAAAGAAATCAGGTGGTTTGGATTGGGTTCCCTATCCATTGGCCTCCATCCCTATCAGAGCCCCGATGTAATCCTGGAAGAACCACCAGGCGAAATGGGTGGTATCTGCTTTCTGTTCTCCATCCCCATGCAGGAGACTGCTGCCTTCATAAAGGCAGAGGCATGAGGGTGGGTAACGAGTTGAGAAGAAATAAGTGTCAAGGTGACCTATTTTTCCCAATGCCAGAAGAGTCCTGGGGCAGGTGTTAGCAAACTCTGGAAGTTGGCGTGCTGCCTGTTTTTTGCAAAAAAAGTGTTATTGGGATACAACCATACCCATTCGAAATAGATAAATCAATAACCTTACCTCCCAATATTTTGATGCAAATTCAAGCACCTCACATGGCAAGCCCCTTAAAGAAGTTGTGACAAAGATGTGGGGATTTATTTATTTATTTTTTTAAAGATTTTATTTATTTATTTGACAGACAGAGATCACAAGTAGGCAGAGAGGCAGGCAGAGAGAGAGGAAGGGAAGCAAGCAGGCTCCCTGTTGAGCAGAGAGCCCGATGCGGGACTCGATCCCAGGACCCTGAGATCATGACCTGAGCCGAAGGCAGCGGCTTAACCCACTGAGCCACCCAGGCGCCCAAGATGTGGGGATTTAAATGGGAGACCTTTTCCACCTGGAATGACAATGGAGAAGCAGAACTTGAGGTGGGCCTCAGAGATGCTAGGATTTTATGAGCTAAGAGTTCTGCCAGGTAGATAGAACTGTAACAAGCACAGGAAAGTATGAAGGGGTGAGGAAGCCCACGGGGGTGGCAGAGGGTGAGGGGTGAGTGAAAACTGGGGTAAAAGTTGGAAAGTGGAGCTTCACCTCAAGGACCTGAATCCACAGCTAAGCCATGGGGACTCTCTTTGTAGAAATGACAAAACAAAGTGAAAATTACAAAATACGTAAGAAAAGCAAATTAGAATCATCATAAAAATTGGCCCGGCAGAGGGGTATGAGAGGAGGGACAGTTAGGACACTTGGTAAGGCCTCTAAAGGAGGACCTGCATAGGATGGGGCAGTGGCAGGAAAGGTGTCCATCAACCTCATAGGGTGGCAGGAGGACACTGGCGAGGTCTTCAGGATCTGGCCTCAGCTTCGTAGACCCAGAGCATCTGCCAGTAGTCCCCTGTGTCTTCAACTCCCTGCACTCACTAGAGCCCAGTATCTGTACTGTTGTGTCAATGTACTTGGGAGGATAGCACTTTCTAGTGGAAGGGATGTCCATCTGATGTGTGGGGCATCCTCGTCCCAGAGTCCGGGATAAGCAAATCAGTAAACATGTTGTTGCTTGGAAAAGACATACCTGGACCTAAGGTACCAGAGGGTCTTAGGACAGCAGGCTCTGGAACCAGACTGTATGGGTTCATGCCAGGCCTCTTCAAGTTTTGTGACATTGCAACAGTTACCCCCTCTCTCCATACCTTACTTAGTTTCCCAATTTGTAAGCTGGGGATGGTCATAGTACTCACCTCGGAAGTTTGCTGTGATAATCGAATGACTTATTACACACAAAGTACTTAGAAATCCTATCTGGCACCTAATAAGGTTTCAGAGCTCTTGTTTTATGAAGAGAGCTTGCAATCAGGCCTTGTTCCTGCCCCTAGTGAGCCCCTCTCTCCAGTAACCTAACTTATATCCCCAGTTCAGTGTCTCTTTCAAACAGGTTTAGGGCTAGAAGAAAACCAGAATACTTGTGTGATGGTGAATTTATGTGTTTCAACTTGGCTAGCCTATAGTACCCAGTTATTTATTTTTTTAAGTAATTATTTTATTTATTTATTTATTTATTTATTTGACAGAAACAGCAAGAGAGGGAACACAAGCAGGAGTGGGAGAGGGAGAAGCAGGCCTCCCGCTGACCAGGACTCTGGGACCATGACCTGGGTCAAAGGCAGAAGCCCAACAATTAAGCCACCCAGGTGCTCAGATTTTATTTGAGGGGGGGAGGAGCAGAGGAGAGGGACAAGTAGACTCCCCGCTGGGCAGGGAGGCTTGACATGGGGCTCCATGTCAGGACCCCAAGATCATGACCTGAGCCAAAGTCAGACACTTAACCAACTGAACCACCCAGGTGCCCCAGGACCCAGTTATTTAAGCAAACACTAATCTAGGCACTGCAGTGAAGACGTTCTGTAGATGGGGTTAACATCTATGATCAGCTGACTTTAAGTAGAGTACTCTTGATTACGCAAAAGTGTCTCATCTGATCAGTTTAAGGCCTTTTTTCTCTCTCTTTTTTTTTAAGTAAATTCTGCTCCTAAGATGGGGTCCCTAACAAGACCCTGAGATCAAGAGTTGCATGCTCTTGATCTGGCCAGCCAGGCACCCCAGTTTAAGGCCTTTAGAGCAAAAACTGAGGTTTCCCACTGAAGAAGAAATTCTGTCTCAAGACAGCAAGAACCACTTCTGCCTGAGTGGCCTGCCTATAGCCTGCCCTGCAAATTTCAGAATTGCCAGCCCCAAAATCACATGAGCCAATTCCTTAAAATAAATCTCATATTATATAATACAATAAATAGAAAAAATAATAATACAATATAATATAAAACATAAGTTCTTTTTCTCTGGAGAACCCTGACCTTGCTCTTTATAAGATAACTCTTTTCTAAATTCTAGGCTGATTGTTTACTTTTGATTATATGTTCTTTCTTCAGCCAGGCTTGGCACATTTAGGTCTCTCTAAATTTCAGTTGTATTTTTCTAGACCAGGAAAGCCACTTAGGCTAGACTTCAACCATTCAAATACAAACCACTTTTCACAGTAAAATATTTCTACAGATTGCTAATCTTGTCCATTATCAGTTGACTCCTAAATTTTCACTGTCTCAATATATAAGGAAATCTACCAGTTCCTTTAACAAAACCTAGCCTAGGTCCTTCGAGATGGGTAACGTGGAAAGACTGTTCAGGGGTGAGGGACATCACAGAGAGGCTGGACCTCAGGGATTTCCCTCTCTTTTCGGGAGCATCAGGCTGGCCTCTACATGGCGCTAGATTTCCTCTGTGCTGGCTGAGGAAGAAGGCAGGGTCACCGCTCCAGAGACCTGGATAGTCACCCTTTGTTGAGAACCTTGAGGGGACAGGTTGTGTTTGTCCAAGAGCCCCAGAGTTTCCTTATGGAGAACAATCCTATCTCGAGCTCCGGAGGTGATTTATTTTGTTTCTCATTATAGAGGAAGAATCACCAAGACTGGGTTCTTGGTCAGATGGGGTAAAAGACAAGTGAAGAGAGAGATGCCTATGAGAGAAAGGACAGGCAGCAAATATAAGCCTTTTCTGAAAAGTGTGAGGGGGAGCAAGGGCAACTGAAGTCCAAGACGCTATCATTCAGCTGTCACTATCACCCAGCCTCTCCACTGGCCCTCCAATCCCCTTCCCACCTATTCCACAATAGCCAACACCTCACACGTAGGGCACTTCCTGCCATCTCCTGTCACTGTGAGGAATGAAAGGACCAGGACAAACCGCTGTAATGCCCACTTCAGGCAGCACTGAACACCTCTTGTGTCCCTTCTCCCACCTCCATGGCACACTTTTGAGAAGCTTTTCCTACCAAGCGATATTCATAAGCTCGGTAACTACTTTTTCATGAAGTTACTAGAATTAATATACTTTCTGTAATACCAAAAAAGCAAAGATACCTGAACAAGGTACAGATGCAATGATATTCATTAAGCATTTTGTAGTAGGGCAAACTGGAAGCAATCTAAATATCTCTCCTGAAGGGAATGGTTAAATTATGATGTAGCCATACTACAGCAATATGAGATAATATTGCTGTACATATGTTTGCAAATGTTTAGAAAAAGCTCTGGCATTATATTCACCAAATCACTCTGGTTACTGTAGCATAGTGGATTGGGGTAAAGGGCTGTGTGTGTGTGTCTCAGGGGATGTGGTAAATCTTTTACTTTTTACTATTATGTATTTGTTTTGTCTGAGCATTTTTATAAAACACATTTTGTTGTAGTTAAGCCAATAAATATATTTTTTTATATAGTTGGGCAGCACGGTTGCAAGCAAATTATCGGTCTTATTTGGGTTTTGGGAAACACAAGGAACAGCTAGCTGTCCAGCTCCATGTCATTTAGGGAGTGAGGGCTGGGAACCATTGCTTTGGAAGCCATTTTGGTTTCTCATTTTCCAACAGGTAGTTGGAAATCTAGACATTTCTCAGACCCCAGCTTTCCAGAGATTTGATTGAAGCCATGGGATATTTTTCACAAATTTTGGTTATTTAAGATGAAGTCTTTCCTTGGCACATGATTTACTCATTTATAACCCTGTGCCTTCCCCCACTACCCCTTCCCTTCTTTGTCTTTGTCATTTTTTCCAAAATGCCATCCCAAACTTACTTCTAAAGCATGAACTAAAGCTCTCTTCCCTACTAAGACTCCACCTTATAATTCCTGATTCACTTCTCTTGGTTTTCAACCATATTCATTTGCACTTCCTATTACTTTATATTCTTAGACTGTTTTATGTGTCTACTATTAAGTTTTAGACCTTGAGGACAGGATCCATTTCTTTTTTATTATTATCCTTATTATTTCAAATACTAAAACCTACTTTGGTTTAAGATGAGTACCTAATTAAACGAGGAAATGCTGAATGCCATAATAAATATCAGGAAAAACTATTTTGAGATTTTTGTTGTTCATCTCTAGTTGCTACTAACTACAAAAGGAAAATGTATTCTATATATAAGAGAGATTGGCAGTTACCACCTTAAACAAGCAATCAAACTCAGCATAATTAATTGTGAGACATTCCAACCTGATATGGATCCAGGGTGATATAATGTGAAGTACATAATATCATCTATTAAGTATTCTTTGCAAAAACGTTTAACCTGAATCAAATAAAGCCTGTAGACCTACTTCCAGTTTACAGGAAATGTAGGCTTGTAGCACTGTCCAATAGAACCGTTTTTTAATAGTTGGTTTATTTTTAGTGTTTATTTATTAAGTTATCTCTAACCCAACATGGAGCTTGAACTCATGACCCCAAGATCAAGAGTCATGTGCTCTACCAACTGAGCCAGCTGGAAGCCCCTAGAACTTTTCTTTTTTAAAGTTTTTTTAAAAGATTTTATTTATTTATTTAACAGAGAGACAGCAAGAGAGGGAACACAAGCAGGGGGAGTGGGAAAGGGAGAAGCAGGCTTCCCACAGAGCAGGGAGCCCCATATGGGGTTCAATTCCAGGACTTTGGGACCATGACCTGAGCTGAAGGCAGAAGCCCAACAACTGACCCACCCAGGTGCTCTAGAACTTTCTATAATCATGTAAATGTTCTATTTTTGCACCACCCAATACAGTAACCACCAACCTACTGAATTTTAATTTTCATTTTAATTAACTTAAATTTGAATTTAAATAGCTACATGTGGCTAGTGGCTACTATATTGGACAGAACAGGAGAAGATCAAGTTTACCACCACCAGAAACAATTGGACAATGGAACATTCTACAAAGTAACCAGACTGGATTTTTTAAAAAACCACTTTCAATAAAAAAAAAAAAAATTACGGGTGCCTGGGGGGCTCAGTGGGTTGAGCCTCTGCCTTCGGCTGGGGTCATGATCCCAGGACCTGGGATTGAGCCACACATCGGGCTCTCTGCTCAGCGGGGAGCCTGCTTCCTCATCTCTCTCTCTTTGCCTGCCTCTCTGCCTACTTGTGATCTCTGTCAAATAAATAAATAAAATCTTTAAAAAAAAAATTTAGGTGGGATGCCTGGGTGGCTCAGTCAGTTGAGTGTCCAACTCTTGATTTTAGCTCAGGTCATGATTGAAGGGTTGTGGGATCAAACCCCACATGGGCTCTGTGCTCAGCATGCAACCTGCTTGGGATTCTCTCTCTTTGTCTCTCTGCTCCTCTCCCCTCCCAAAAATAAATAAATAAATAAATGGTAGGAGGAATGTTCTATTTTAAAAGATATTAAAGAAACCTAATATCCAGGGGCACCTGGCCGCCTCAGTTGGTAAAGCATGTGATTCTCAATCTTGGGGTCATGAGCTCAAGCTCCACATTTGGCACAGAGCATATTAAAAACAAAAGAAAACATGGTGCCTGGGTGGCTCAGTTGGTTAAGTGTCTGTCACTTAAGCATCTTGATTTTGGCTTGGTAGTGATCTCAGGGTCCTGGGATCAAGCCCCACGTCAGGCTCCCTGCTCAGAGAGGAGTGTGCTTTGAACCTCTCCTGTTCCCCTGCTTGTGCTCTCTCATTGTCAAATAAATAAACAAATAAATCTTTAAAAACAAACAAACAAACAAACAAACAAAAAAACCACACACCGAAAATACAAATCTAACATCCAAATGTAATACCCAGACCTTCAATGGACCCTAGACCAAGAAAACAAATTAGGAAAATTTTAATATGACCTAGATAATAGATATTATGAAATTATTAATTTTAGGTATAATAATTTTATTAGTTATACAGAGGAATGCCCTTATTTTTAAGAGTTGCCTGCTAAAAAATGAACTGTTGGGATTTCATCAAGATCAAAAGCTTTTGCACAGCAAAGGAAACAGTTAACAAAACCAAAAGACAACTGACAGAATGGGAGAAGATATTCACAAATGACATATCAGATAAAGGGCTAGTATCCAAAATCTATAAAGACCTTATCAAACTCAACACCCAAAGAACAAATAATCCAATCAAGAAATGGGCAGAAGACATGAACAGACATTTCTGCAAAGAAGACATCCAGATGGCCAACAGACACACGAGAAAGTGCTCCACATCACTCGGCATCAGGGAAATACAAATCAAAACCACAATGAGATACCACCTCACACCAGCCAGAATGGCTAAAATTAACCAGTCAGGAAATGACAGATGTTGGCAAGGATGCAGAGAAAGGGGAGCCCTCCTACACTGTTGGTGGGAATGCAAGCTGGTGCAACCACTCTGGAAAACAGTATGGAGGGTCCTCAAAAGTTGAAAACAGAGCTACCCTGTGACCCAGCAATCACACTACTGGGTATTTACCCTAAAGATACAAATGTAGTCATCCAAAGGGGTACGTGCACTCCAATGTTTATAGCAGCAATGTCCACAATAGCCAAACTATGGAAAGAGCCAAGATGTCCATCAACAGATGAATGGATAAAGAAGAGGAGGTATATATATACAATGGAATACTATGCAGCCATCAAAAGAAATGAAATCTTGCCATTTGCAACGTGGATGGAACTAGAGGGTATTATGCTGAGTGAAAAGGTCAATCAGAGAAAGACAATTATCATATGAGCTCTCTAATATGAGGAATTTGAGAGGTAGGGCAGGGGTTGTGGGGGGTAGGGTAGGAAAAAATAAAACAAGATGGGATGGGGAGGGAGACAAACCATTAGAGACTCTAAATCTCAGGAAACAAACTGAGGATTACTGTGGGGTGGGTGGGAGGGACAGGGTGGTTGGGTTATGGACTTTGGGGAGGGTATATGCTATGGTGTGTGCTGTGAAATGTGTAAGCCTGATGATTCACAAACCTGTACCCCTGCAGCAAATAATACATTACATGTTAAAAAAAAAAAAAAAAAGAAAAGAAAAGAAAAAAAGTTGCCTGCTTAAGTATTTAAGGAATGATATATCACATCTACAAATACTATACACAATGGCTCTGAAAGAAAAAAGTCTGTATAACTATATATCAGTTTGTATGGGAGGAGGGAGAGAGAGAGAAAAAAAAAAAAAAAAAGCAGGGGCGCCTGGGTGGCTCAGTGGGTTAAGCCTCTGCCTTCAGCTCGGGTCATGATCTCAGGGTCCTGGGATGGAGCCTCGCATCTGGCTCTCTGCTCATCAGGGAGCCTGCTTCCTCCTTTCTCTCTGCCTGCTTCTCTGCTACTTGTGATCTCTGTCTGTCAAATAAATAAATAAAATCTTAAAAAAAAGAAAAAAGAAAAAAGAAAAAAAAAAGAAAAATGTTAATAATTGTTGAATCTGGGTTGCTAAAACTATGCTGGTGTTTAGTTGCTAAGACTATCCTGGTGTTTTCTTTTAATTTTTCTGTAAGTTTGAAACTACCCCACTTTTCTGGGGAAAAGAAAACATATAAAACTAAGCAATATTGACTATTTCTGACTTTCTCCATTAACCTGTTTGTGATTTGTGAATTTCATATAGGCCAACATTTCCTTGTAGATAAATGGCAGTAAGTACCATTTATAGAAAAAAATCTAAATTATGTTAAAGACCTTAGTTTTTTCTATGAACCAATCCAAGACCATCATTATTTATTGTAGCAGAACACCTCAAGACAGTCTCCCTTGAAAGTAGTTTGAGGGGCACCTGGGTGGCTCAGTTCGAACCCCATACTGGGTGTAGAGATTACTTAAAAATAAAAATAAATAAAAAATTTAAAAAAATTAAAATTAAAATAAAATAAAAAATAAAATAAATAAAAATAAAAAGTAGGCTCAGTCATTAGGCATCGGCCTTCAGCTCAGGTCATGATCCCAGGGTCCTGGGGACGAAGCCCCACATCGGGCTCTCTGCTCTGTAGGAAACCTGCTTCTCCCTCTCCCACTGCCCCCGCTTGTGTTCCCTCTCTCACTGTCTCTCTACCAGATAAATAAATAAAATCTTAAAAAAAAAAAAAAAAAAAGGTAGTTTGAGAAGCTCTTCTAAATAAGGGTGGAGGTCTTCTGCTTCTGTTCTCAGTTTCTGACTTTGATGCCATCAGGGCCCTGCCTTGCTCTAAGCTAAGTGGACTGGGAAACTTGGTTCCTTGGGGTGATCTCTTCCCACTGTCTGCTTTCAGAGAAAAAAGTGACCCTCAAATCACACCAGCAAGAACCAGGAATACAAATGGCTTGCGTCCTTCCCTGTAACAGGGCTAGATGCCCTGCTGCTTTATGCTAACCGCCCCACTGAGAGCCTTGGTGACAGAATCATCCCCTACCCCTATCCACTGTGGCGTCCAGCCGTCCTCTGGATATTACAGTTCTTCGAAAGCAAGCCCAGATTTTTTTTTTTAAAGCCAATTTTTTTTTTTTTTAGACTTTTATTTATTTGACAGACAGAGATCACAAATAGGCAGAGAAGCAGGCAGAGAGAGAGGAAGGGAAGCAGGCTCCCTACTGAGCAGAGAGCCCGATGCGGGGCTCGATCCCAGAACCCTGGGATCATGACCGGAGCCGAAGGCAGAGACTTAACCCACTGAGCCACCCAGGCGCCCCAGCAAGCCCAGATTTAATCCATGTCTGCTCTCCAAGAATGAGGCCTCTAAGACTCTGGGCAGGCAGGCCGGTACTCCCACCTCCCACTCTTAGCGTAAGCATTACACATCTGTTTGTCTGGATCCACTCAGTTCCCCTCCTCACCCACCTAGTCTTTGATGTTCTTTTTTCATCTGTGCCTGAAGGAAGCATCATCACTTTATTCAGGAGATAATCAAATATAACACAGGGCTGACACTGACAAATAGTTGCACACAGAATTATATAAATCTGCTCCATTTCCCAGAAGAGACTCAGTCACTGTAAACAAGGAAGAAAAACCAGGATGGTGCCTAGCCCACTGCAGTGTTTCAAGCAAGCATCCCCACACTCCCAGAGTGAAAGTGGGCCTGAGGTGGAGGTGGTCCTTTCAGCAGGAGGAGGGGGAGGCCGCACCTGTGTGGAAGTCCACCTCCGGACCCCTGCGAGGTGGCGGTCAGCGGCAGGCCTTGTTAAACTCCCGGAGGGCCCAGCGCTTGTTCTCAGTTGCCTGCTTAAGGCAAGTGTACTCTTTTACCAGCCTGTCAAACTCCTCCCCAAGGACCTCATAGGTGCTCAGGACCTGTCGGGACTTTTCCATGTCCTGCTCTTGTAGGCGAATGGCCCCTTCCAAACGGTCCCTATATGCCCGGGAAACAGAAGATACAACGTAAGGATCTGGCTCCTCAGCAAGCAGACAAGAATGTGAATATGTTAACATGAACGGGTATGGAGAGTGTGGGACCAACCCTGAGCAGCAGGACCAGGCCCTTGGGAGTTCTCACCTAATGAGACGATGAACTTCCACTTTTTCAGCAGTGTAAGTGTCGGACAAGATCTTTAGCTCCTCCATCCTGACAGAGGGAAGAAAGAAATGCTGAGGGTCCCTGACAGCAGCAGAGTTAGGAACAGGACACGGTACCTGCCCATGGTCAAGACGTGTGCTAAGCAGTGACCGGAAAAGCAAGATCCCTCTGAATTCCTGAGTAATGTATCTCACAAGAAAGCACCTATTTCAAGCTTTAAAATAAAACTCAAGGGGCACCTGGGTAGCTCAGTCGGTTGATCGTCCGACTCTTGATTCTGGCTTAGGGTGGTGAGATCCAGCTCCAAATTGCACTAAGCGCAGGGTCTGTTTGTCCCTCTCCCTCTGCTCCTTCCTCCTCCTCCCCAGCCACCTGCTGGCATGCTCCCTCTCTAAAATAAATACATAAATAAAATTTAAAAATAAAAGAAGATTCAAGAATGTTGAATGGGGGTGTGGCACAGTCGGTCTGGGTGGCACAGTTGGTCGAGTATCTGACTCTTGGTTTTGGCTCAGGTCGTGATCTCAGCATTGTGGGATAGAACCCATAGTTGGGCTCTATGTTCGGCGCTGAGTCTGCTTGGGACTCTCTCTCCCTCTCCCTCTGCTCCTTCCTACCACACATGCTTGTGTGTTCTCTCAAAATAAATAAATCTTTTTTTTTTAACTGAGATTCTCTATTTATTCATTTAAAAAAATTTTTTTTTTTATTTTTTTATTTTTTTTTAATTTTACTTATTTATTTGACAGACAGAGATCACAAGTAGGCAGAGAGGCAGGCAGAGAGAGAGGAGGAAGCAGGCTCCCTGCTGAGCAGAGCCCGATGCGGGGCTCGATCCCAGGACCCTGGAATCATGACCCGAGCCGAAGGCAGAGGCTTTAACCCACTGAGCCACCCAGGTGCCCCATCTATTTATTCATTTAAAAAAAGATTGTATTTATTTATTTGACAGAGAGAGAGACAGTGAAAGAAGGAACACAAGCAGGGGGAGTGGGAGAGGGAGAAGCAGGCTTCCCACTGAGCAGGGAGTCTGACGCAGGGCTCAATCCCAGGATCCTGGGATCATGACCTGAGCCTAAGGCAGACATTTAACAACTGAGCTACCCAGGTGCCCCTCAAAATAAATAAATCTTTTTAAAAAATATTTTATTCAGGGGCACCTGGGTGGCTCAGTGGGTTAAAGCCTCTGCCTTCGGCTCAGTTCATGATCCCAGGGTCCTGGAATCGAGCCCCGCATCGGGCTCTCTGCTCAGCGGGGAGCCTGCTTCCTCCTCTCTCTCTCTGCCTGCCTCTCTGCCTACTTGTGATCTCTGTCTGTCAAATAAATAAATAAAATATTTAAAAATATATATATATTTTATTCATTTATCTCCCAGAGAGAGAGAGAGCATGCAACCAGGGGGAGCCACAGGCGAGGGAGAAGCAGGCTCCCTCCTGAGCAAGGAGCCTGATTTGGGACTTAATCACAGGGTACTGGAATCATGACCTGAGCTGATGGCTTATGTTCAATTGACTGAGCTACCCAGGAGTCCCAAAATTAAAAAAAAAAAAAAAAAAAGTTGGGACACTTCTGGGTAATCCAATGGCTACCACTGCTGTGTGGCATTAACCCAAGACCCATAGAGAAGAAAGAGAGTTGAGGGAGAGGGTTGGACGGGTTGGTATGTGAGACAGAGTTCCTGAGACCCACAAGAGTCATATGGCTCACCTCAGCTTAAGGATCATGGCACTGCACTTGATCTCTAGGTACTGGGCATTGATGCGGTCCAGCTCAGACTGAGTCTTCAGCCGGTGCTCCTGAAGGAGCCTCTGCAGCAAGGCAAGGCAGCGCAGAAGCACCTGAACCCCCAGGAGGCAGGGAGAAGGCAAAACCACAAGTGAGTAGAAAAGAAGGCAAATCAAAACTCCTTGGCTCCCCCAAAAGATCCTCTAGGGCCAGGATAAAAGACAGAGGGGGCTATCCCAGTCCCCTGACAAACCTGGGAATAGGTGGCACTCTTCTTCTCAAGCAGCACCATCTGCTCCTTCTGCTGACTCTTGGCATCCTGGCATTGCTGCTTCTCACCCACTAGGACCTCTGCCAGTTTCCACACCTTTGCTGCCTTCAAGGTTTCACCGTCTGAATCTAGGCAAAGAGACAGAGGACTGGGGCACCTGGGTGGCTCAGTCAGTTAAGCGTCTGCCTTTGGCTCAGGTCATGATTTCAGGGTCCTAGGGTTGAGCCCCACATGGGCATCCCTGCTCGGTGGGGCACTTGCTTCTACCTCTTCATCTGCTGCTTCTCCCCCACCACCACTTGTGCTTTCTCTCTTGCTCCCTCGCTCACTCTCTCTCTCCCTCAAATAAATAAAATTTTTTTGAAGGTTTCTTTTTTTTTTTAAAGATTTTATTTATTTATTTGACAGAGAGCAGAAGTAGGCAGAGAGGCAGGCGGGGGGTGGGGGAAGCAGGCTCCCCACTGAGCAGAGAGCCCATGCGTGAGGGGCTTGATCCCAGGACCCTGAGATCATGACCTGAGCTGAAGGCAGAGGCTTAACCCACTGAGCCACCCAGGTGCCCCAATAAATAAAAAAAAGAGAGAGAGAGAGACAGACAGACAGACAGAAGACTAGACAGGAAAACCCTAATTGCTACTGCCCTTCTGAGACTATTTTTCAGCGTACTATCCCATATCTAGCCCTACAAATTCTCTTTAGGTTTTCTCCTGGTGTCCTGTTAAAATGGCCTAGTTCTCATAAAGTTCTCTTCGCTCTTACCCTTATTTTTTATTTTATTTTTTTAACTTAAATAATCTCTACACCCAACATGGTGCTCAAACTCATAACCCCGAGATCAAGAGTCACATGCTTTTCCAACTGAGCCAGCCTCGTACCCCTCACTCCTACCTTTAAGACCAGATTTGGCCCTTCATTCTTAAGGCATAGAAATGAAGATAAAGGGAATACCTATTAGCCTGAACGTTCTTCCCTATTCCATTCCAATTCTCTAGAGACGAATGAACTCATCCTTCCCTGCAGTAAGAGGACACTTGGTACCTTGCTGAATAAAAGTTCTCACGCAATTCCTTGCCTGTATTCTACCAGCAAGGAAGCAAACAAATAAGCATCTCCAGTGCTTCCTAGCTTCTGTCCCAAATCTCAAATTCAAAGCACTATTCGCAGAAGAGCAGACCAGGGACCCTGAAGGTCAGCTGTGAACAGAGCAGAGTGCCAATCCTTACCTGAATTGGGGTCATGGTAGCAGAGTAGGGTGAAACATTTCCTTTTGAGCTGCTCCTCCACTTCCAGTGGGAGCCGAGCTCTCATCCATACAAAATCCTAGAACCACAGAAGCAAAAAGAGAGATGCAAATAGATTGTTAAAACTAAGATCCGCCAGTGAGTACAGGATGGTAACACTCTCAATGATAACCAAGAAAAATGCATCAAGAGACAACAGGGAGATTCATTTTTGTTGGCCTATCAAATTTGCAAAGAACAAAATGATGGTCAAGACCCCATGTTGGGGGCACTTGGGTGGCTCAGTGGGTTAAGCCTCTGCCTTCGGCTCAGGTCATGATCTCAGGGTCCTGGGATGGAGCCCCACCATCAGGCTCTCTGCTCAGCAGGGAGTCTGCTTCCCCCCTCTCTGCCTCTCTGCCTACTTGTGATCTCTCTCTCTCTCTGCCTCTGTGTCAAATAAATAAATAAATAAAATCTTTAAAAAAAAAAAAAGAGAGAAGAAAAGGTGGGGAACTGGCAATACATACCAATATGTTTAATGTATATATCCTCTGACCAGTAATCATACATGGGCAAATACACCTATGAACGAGTCTGTTACTATCAGTGTGGTTTCTAAGCTCAAAAATGTGGAAACAACTATATCTGTCATTAAGGTTAAGCAAACTATGCTACATCCATACAATGGAATCCTTTTTTTTTTTTAAATATAATCTGTACCCCCTCCCCCAATGTGGGGCACAAGCTCATCACCCTGAGATCAAGAGCTGAAAGCTCTACTCACTGAGCCAGCCAGGCGCCCCCATACAATGGAATCCTATCAGTGATTTAAACTAATGATATAGAGGCACCTGGGTGGCTCAGTTGGTTGAGCATCTGACTTTTTTTTTAAGACTTTATTTATTTAGGGACGCCTGGGTGGCTCAGTTGGTTAAGCAGCTGCCTTCGGCTCAGGTCATGATCCCAGCGTCCTGGGATCGAGTCCCACATCGGGCTCCTTGCTCGGCAGGGAGCCTGCTTCTCCCTCTGCCTCTGCCTGCCATTCTGTCTGCCTGTGCTCGCTCTCTCTCCCTCTCTCTCTCTGGCAAATAAATAAATAAAATCTTAAAAAAAAAAAAAAAAGACTTTATTTATTTATTTGAGAGAGAGAGAGAGCGAGCATGAGAGGGGTGAAGGTCAGAGAGAGAAGCAGACTCCCCATGGAGCTGGAAGCCCGATTTGGGACTCAATCCCAGGATTCCGGGATCATGACCTGAGCGGAAGGCTGTTGCTTAGCCAACTGAACCAGCCAGGTGCCCAAGCATCTGACTTGTGATTTCAGCTCAGGTCATAATCTCAGGGTTGTGAGACCGAGCCCTGAGTCAGCTCCAGGCTCAGCAGAGAGTCAGCTTGGGATTCTCTCTCCCTCTCCCTCTCCCTCTGCCTCTCCCCTCATTTGAACTCTCTCTCTCAAATAAATAAATAAATAATTTTAAAAATAAACTTATGATATAAAAAGAACACTGAGCACAGACCATGTGCCTGGCACTGTGTTAAGTGTGCGTTAGAAGTTATCATCTTATTTACATTTATTTATTGACTTGAAAAAAGTCCCAAATATATTAAGTGAAAACAGATTACATTCACTATACAAGCATAGAGGCTACAATCCACTTAGGCTGAGCTGTATATGATATACTGTATTTATTTCTAAATGTAGAATTTCAGCTTTTACTTTCTTCTGTCTAACATTTTTCTTATTTATTTGAGTTTGGCCCTCACGAATGTGTATCATTTTTACAAAAACAATAAAGTGTAACAAAAAAAGTTTAAATATATGGGAGAAATTAAGCCATTTCACTTTTTTGATCCCAGTATCTGCTCACCCCCCACCTCTGAGGGGGGCATGAGCTCCAGAAGGTCTGCCTTCTCCAGCCCCAGCAGTGGAGGCATTTCCCTCTCCCGGCTGGGACCCAAGAGTCGTGTCAGTTCAGTCACGAGTAGCCGCTGTTCAAGGGTCTCGTGAAACTGAGAGAGAATAAAAAACAAAAGAAGTTACTATACAACTTCTCCCACTCCACCTCCTCCATCCTCATAAACCAGTTCTTCACACATTTTCAAAGTCCTCAAACATGTTATCCCCTTCAGCTGCCAGTACCTTCTCCTATCAATCTTTCTTTTCAAAACTCTTGACAACACACCCACCTCTTCTGCTATAACTACAAAATAACTACAATAGACACACAGTCTATTTCTTCATCTTTTAAAAGATTTTGTGTTTTAAGTAATCTCTACACCCAACGTGGGGCTTGAACTCACAACCCTAAGATCAAGAGTCACAAGCTCCACCCACCGAGGCAGCCAGGACCCCCGGGTCCATTTCTTCTTTGATAACTATTACTCGAAGCTCCTATTTCCCCCAGAGCATACAATGAGGTGAAGCCATAGTTGGCTTGGTCATTCCTGCAGGTGGTAAGCACCCCCTACTGCATCTCTCCTGCTTCACCTTTTTGTCGTCCAAAGTTAAATTTGTGTCTTGTGTCTTCACATAGTAGTCCACAAGCAGCTCTTGAATGACTCTCTGTAAAATCTCAGACCTCAGCCATATTGTCTTATGGAGTCGAACTTCCTTCCATGCCTAGGAAACCAAAAAATCCCAGGTAGGAACCTCTTTCTCTCTTGAAAGATTTTTCCTTTCTCCTCTCATCCCTCCTCCCAGGGCTCTTACCTGCGCCTGCTCCTTTGCCAGGGTGAGGCTTAAGCCACTCTCATCCATGTGCTGTGACAGACCCAGCAGCAGTTTGCCGAAGTGTGGGTTCCGTAACAGGTCCTCTTCACTCAGGTTACAAGGAGGAAGCTGTTTGCTGCACACTTTATGGGATGTCCCCCACAGGAGCAAAAGAAATTTAAAAAAAAAAAAAAGCAAAGAAGATATCATTATATTAATTCAGTATCACTCTTGGCTTAATACTCACTTCCAAAAACCTCTTGCTTTTTGGTAGGGAAGTTTTCAAAATATAACAAAATGTTCAAAAAAAAAAAACCCCACAAATAAACTCGAGGCAATATTCAAAGGTAACAAGCACCTATATATACATACACACAAACACATACACATAAAGATATTAATCAAGAATTAGGGAATGAGTCACTAATGAAACCAAGAGCTTAGAAAATGAAGTATATTTGGAAAGTAATAGACAGAGACAATCAGGAAAAAGGGACCTTTTAGTAGGGGTCACCATAGTACTCCAAATGTCTCACTCACAGAATAACTAGAATTCTTGAGGAAGGGGGAAAAAAACCCCAAAGGTAAAGTTCCAACTATGGATGTGTTCTCTAGTTGCATAAGCAAGACTGCAAGAAGGTATACTCAGGACTAACTGAAAAACTGAACTAAGTTCTTATTGTAAAGAGAGCTGAGTAACCCAAGTGGATTCAGAGCAGCACACACATGAGAAAAAGTGCAAGAAACTGGGATCCTGTAGTTATTCCATCAGCCCAAGGGCCTCTCTTTCCATCTCTTATTCCTACATACTTTCTGCTGTGGTCTTCTGTTTCATTCCTACTTACCAAACAATCAAACTTTCATTCTTTGGACCATGAGAAAGTCCTTTTGGAAAATAAGAACTCTCTCTTTTTTCTCCCCCTCAGGCACTGAAAGATCAACATGGCAATGTTCAAAATATAGAAGATTCAAGTTCTTGAAGGATTCAAGATATAGAAAGGCTTTGAGATAGGGAAAGAATTCAAGATACAGAAGGAGTCAAGATATAGAAAGGGTTTGAGATAGGGGAAGAATTCAAGATACGTAAGGATCTGAGATTTTGGAGTACAAGATATGAGAAAATTCAAGACCCAGGTAGGAAGGAAGCCTTCACAGAGTTTGCTGGCCACTCTTCTCTTCAGGTTATGCCTGCTGACACAGCACGGAAGCAATTTGAGTTTTTAGTCTACTGCACAGGTGGGTACTTAACAGGAGTACTTAACAGGAGCCGGTGTTGTCTGTTTTCTAATAAGAGAGTGTCCAAGAGTCTTCATGTATCCTAGTTTCCCCAGAAACTTCGGATTTTATGTGACAAACCATACTGGTGAACTTTATAAATCCTTTTCAAAATAGAAAGCAAGAATTGGCTCCGACCTCTCTGGGTAAGTCATCAAACCTCCTTCAAATGGCCTCCTTACCTTGTTGGAGTATTTCCATCCCTTCTTCGGGTAAGCAGAAATCCCCGGATGCCATCTGATTTTCTCGAAATTCTTAATGTGTGGAACTGAGTGAAAGAGAACAAGGAGTGAATAAGTTGGGTGGCTTCTTCAAGAAAACTACCTTGGGTTCACATTTCTGTTGTCTGCAACCTGGGGAGGAACCACAGGGAAGCCTCTTACAGGGAGAGACTATATCACACACCCTGGGTCCCAAGCTCCTCTACAAGTTTTTTTGTTTTTTTTTTTTTAATATTTATTTATTTGACAGAGAGAAGTCACAACTAGGCAGAGAGGCAGGAGGAAGCAGGCTCTCTGCAGAGCTGAGAGCCCGATGCAGGCCTCAATCCCAGGACCCTGGGATCATGACCTGAGCCAAAGGCAGAGGCTTTAACCCACTGAGCCACCCAGGCGCCCCTCCTCTACAAGTTTTAAGGGCAGACTTACAAGTGGCAAAACAATTTGCATTCTAAGCACATAAACGTTTCCATTTGTTCCAAGCTGTCGAAAAAGGAGCCTCCTTCAGAAAGAAAATTTTCCAATTCACTAAACAGAAGGATGCTCCCCTCCCCTCAACATTATGTCTAAGTTAAACCTGAGCTGCTGCTTTCCAGTTATGAGTGAACTGGGGAAAGGCGGGGGGGTCCAATGTCCGCTTCCCCCCCCCCAGTCAAATAACTCCACTATCAAATTCCACAAAATAGTTTCTTGAGCTTCTTTAATTTGTCCTTTCATCTAAAATCTGTTGGTAGTTTTTGATCATTAACTCTAGAATCATCCTTCAGGAGTGACAAATCATTCCGCACTTGAACTACAACTGCTTTTCACATAACAGCATTAGTAAGGAGCACCTTAAGGAAAGAGCATGACAAGAAGACTGACAGGAAGGTCAGTACCAGAAGAGCAAGGCAAAAGTGTGGTTAATGCAGCTGAGGCTGGGATGGGAGCTGTCAGGTGTTTTGCCAGAACACGGAGTACACTGAAAAGTATGACATCAACACAAAGGGGAAGCAAAGGTGGGCACTTTGTGGACTTTGGAGACTAAATTTTTCCCTTGAGGTGATTTTCCTCTTTTTTTTTTTTTTTTTTTTTGCTCCACCCACTCCTCTCTGTAAGATATCAACTCCAAAGGGCAGCTGAGTCTCCCAAAGCACAAGACATCGAAGGTTATTATGATTTAACACTTTAAGTTCACAGAACATTTGGTTTACTCCCTCGTTTTATGAGTAGCATCAAAGTAAGTACTCATTTATTTTGCAACTTCGTCCAGAGGGGAACACAGATGAGGAGTCGGAATGCTAAGACTTAATTTGCAGTTCTGCAGTTCCTTCTGTGTGGATTTAAGGGAAACGTTTTTTGTTTTTTATGCCAAACTTTTTTCCACCTGCAGAACGGAGATAATGAATCCTGCCGTGGCTGAGACACCAAGAATTAACAACACAATCGACCTGTCAACAAAAGCCACTAGTTAGTTAAGTCCAGTGTTTTAACAATTCTGTTTATCATTGACCTAAGTTCTACAGGCAAATTTCACACACGGAAATGAGGACCAACACAAATTTTAAAAGTCAGCTGTTCTTGGGGCTGCCTGGGTGGCTCAGTGGGTTAAGCCTCTGCCTTCAGCTCAGGTAATAATCTCAGGGTCCTAGGATCGAGTCCTGCATCGGGCTCTCTGCTGGGCAGGGAGCCTGCTTCCTCCTCTCTCTCTCTCTCTCAGCTTGCCTCTCTACCTACTTGTGATCTCTCTCTGTCAAATAAATAAAATCTTAAAAAAAAAAAAAAGTCAGCTGTTCTTCCCTCCCTAGGGGAACTGCCCACTTGGGTTTTCTTGGGGTGCGTTTCTTCACCCTTTTAAAATGTTACAGGGAGTGAACGAAGGCGGGCGATCAGGCTCGATTCTCCACCCTCTGCACTCAGACGTGTTAAAACGCTGCTACACGGACCCAAGCATTTAAATGTTCTGACTCAGGCGTCTTTTAAATTCTTAGAGCTGTCTTTACACGCTGCACTGAACGTTAAATTGATTTTACAGGTATTTTCACAAGATGTGACCCTTACAGGGCCCGAGATGAATCAAAATGCAGAGCGGGCTCTCTGGCGCCTACTTCCCTTCCGTCTGGGCAGCCAAGGATTCCCAAGGGCGAGGGCGGCCGCAGCGGCCAGGGGCCGGCACTAACCCTCCCAGCACTCCGCCTCCCCTCAGCGCGGCCCGCCGACTCTCCGAGGCAAACCTGCACACGCGAGGGCAGCTGAAGCTCCCGCGGCCGTGCGGAACCGGCTGGGGCGAGCTGGCCCGAAGCGTCGACACCGAAACCACGCCCGCCCCCGGGCTCCGGAACTTCTCACTCGGGCCTGCCGCTTAGGCTGGGGGAAGATAGGCCCGGGAGGACCGCGCGGGAAGGTCGGGAGGTACGGGAAAGGCCCGAAGTGCTCGCGAGTCCACCAGCGAGGGGAAGAGGGGCGGGGCCACGCTCGAGGCGGGAACGGCGGGTCCGCCCCGCGCGGAGCGCGAGCCCTGGGTCCTCAACCGCCTGGGAACCCGGCTTTTAGAGTGTGAGCCGGGAGGGGTTCTTGGCCCCTTTTTCTGAGTACCTCCCCCTTGCTGAAGGCAAATGTTGAGAAAAATGGTAATGATTGCTAACATTTATTGAGGGCCTACAGTGAGTCAGGAACTGTTTCAAGCAAGGGTTTACTTGCCATTCCTCGCTTAGATCTCTTGTAAGTTCCTACAGCGTCCTATGAGGAAGTCACAATCATACCCATTTTACAGAGGGGAAAACTAAGGCGCTAGGAAATTAAGTAACTTGTTTGAGGTCGCACCTCACAACGTCTAAACTTGACCCGGTGGCCCTCTGAACCTTCCCAGACCTGTTGCCCACACTGAGCCTGCCAGTCTCTTAGCTCTGGCACAGCCCCCTAGGTCAGCTTTTTCTCTAATTTCCTGCCCCAGGCTCCTCTAACCTCTCCATTATCTCTCATCCTTCAGCTTGCTAGCTCTGTCACATGTGCTCTCTCTCGCTCTTCCTCCCTCCCTCCTACCTTCCCTGCCTCCTTTTTAAACTATAGGAGCATTTATTGTTTGCTTAAGAATAAATCTGGAGCTGAAGGTCCCAGAGCTTTTTAGCAGCTCTGTGGGCAGTGTTCTTTGTAGTTCTCTTTGCATTTCCCTCATGGTCACAGGGTAGTTGCAGAAATCCAAGAAGCACATCCAACTCAACAGCATCCCAAGCAAGAAGGAAGGAGAGGAGCCTTCAGTCAGAGAAGAAACCCTTTCCCAAAGTACTACCCAGCAGACTTTCCCCTATGTCTCATTGGCCAGACTGGGTCACTGGCCATCTCTAGACCAATGAGCTAGATGTCTTCCATTTGCCCCCCAGATGCACATTCTGCTTTTTGACACCCTATATAGACCAGTAAGTATTTCAGGGTTCCATACTCTCTGACTGCTGTCAGCCAAGAGGGATCCCAGCAGGAGGTCGCATGGCAGGAGGGGGACAATTACCTCTGACACCACTCCCACCTTCTTTTCAAAGTGGACTGGAATGTAGTCATTAAGGGAATTATTTCAAAAATAGTATTTGATACTAAGTAAATTACACTAAGTTTCTTAAATCTCTTGCATCAGAGAAGCTGATAGTCTGGGGTGGTGGGGAAGGAGCCTTGGTTAGGCATGTAGAGTGGTAGAGAGTTTCATCGTTTCCTTTGTGCTAACTAGAGAGTTCTAATAGCAATACTTAGAGGAATAGTGTGATCCAGAGCAGAAATTTTATATCTCTGGTCATCTTGTCAGCTGCCACCTTTCATGCTTAATATTAAAGTGCTGTCATTTTCTACGGCTTTTAAAAATCATTTATGCTTCCTCAGCTCTGTGGTGCGACATCATTAAATATCAGGCATAATGTTCCTAACAAACGATACTTGGAACAAAATAGCAAGCATGCTTTGGTGACTCAGAGATGATCAGAAATCGACTGAAATTTCATGTCTCATATTTGTCCAGTTTTATAATAGGGTACTACAAGCTTTGGCTAAGCAACTCTAAAGGACTTGGGGAATGGGAGAAGTGTGCAGAGGCCTGTCTTCAGATAGGGTAGAAGGGAAGGGAGGGAGAGAGCCATGGGAAGCCTTGAATCAGATCAAACCGTCCTATGCAATTATCTATTCCATCTCTCCCTCCCTCTCTCTCTCTCTCTCTCTCCCTCTCCCTCTCCCTCTCTCAATAACCTTGGGCTTCAGGTTTCTTATTTGTCAGAAGGAGGAAATAACATATTTCTAGCTCCTCCAATCTCGGAGTGTTGATGTAATGATCAAATGAGATAATGGCTGAGAAAGTGCTGTGGGAAGACTATCGGAGTGAGGTATTTTAAAATTGACACTTACTGAGCACGTATTACACGCCTTGGGGAGACACAGAGATAAATATGACCCAGTCCCTGCCCTGAGGAAGTTCATAATCTAGTTGAGAAGATTAAGACATGCACATGAAAAGGAAATAACACAACACGGCAAAAAGGTGTCAAGAAAGCAGTTTAGATTATAAATACTTGAGAAACTTGGGACACCTGCCTGCGTGGCTCGGTCAGTTAAGCATCTGCCTTTGGCCCAGGTCCTAATATCCTGGAATGGAGCCCCACATTGGGCTCTTTGCTCAGCGGGGAGCCTGCTTCTCCCTCTGCCTGCTGCCCCCCGCCGCTTGTGCCATCTCTCTCTCTCTTTGACAAATAAATAAAATCTTCAAAAAAATAAATACTTGAGAAACTTAAGAGAAGTTACAAAATCCTTTCTGCAGGAATGGATAAGAAAGACTATGAAATCAATCTTAGCTGGGCATAAAAGAGAGAAAATTTGGATCATTTAGGGTGGAGGAAACACCTCAGCAAGCAGAAGCAGAGACAGGAAGTCCAAGTTGCCTTCTGGGTTCAAAAGGAGATGGGACTGGCTGAAGGGAAGGGGGCTTTATAGGCCAGTTCTGCGTAAGACTAGAACACTGAGCCTATAGACCATGTTGGCAATAAAAACTGCAGCAAAATACTGAAAAAAGATCTTACAATCACACACCATCTGGTGTCCTTGAGCAAGTAAGATTTGCAAGAGAAGCCCTAGAATTAATTCTCTTTTTCTCTCCCTCTTCCGTCTTCTCTCCTTTTTTTCCCTCCCAGATTAAAAAACCAAACAAACAAAAAAACATGCACACAGGTGTACATGGCTGGCTCAGTGGGAAGAGCATGGGACTGTTGATCTCAGGGTTGTGAGTCTGAGTCCCACATTGGGTGTAGAGATTACTAAAAAAAATAAAAACAAAGAACAACAAAACACACACACACACAGAGTTTAATTAGGTATTTTGACACACAATATTTAATATGTACAATTCATTAAGTTTTAACCTTAACCTTACATACTTACTATCACCACAATCAAGACAGTGAACAGAGGCATCACCCCTAAATACTTACTTGTGTGCTTTTGTAATTCTCTCGGGCCCCTCCCAACCACTGATCTGCTCTCACTATAGATTAGCCCACACTCACTAGAATTTTATATAAACGGAATCAAATAAAGATGTACTCTTTTTTGTCTGGCTTCTTTCACTCAGCATAATTTTGCAATTCATACATGTTGTTGCTAGTATCAATAATCCATTTTTTTAGTTCATATCTTTTTATTGCTGAGACGTAGTACAGAATCCTCTTAAAAAACCTTCACTTGTTTGGGTTTGTAGTTAAGGAGGTGTTTCCTCCATGACCCTAAGTTACCTATCCCGGTGCTTGGCATCCGGAGGCACTTACTTGTCGCAGGAGTGAATTTTGGCCCCCCCCACAATGCTAATTCCTTATATAGTTTTGTTTGTTCAGTGGAATGCTTGACCTTTATAGGCCTGTCTCTTCATCAGTGTTGTTCATCTCACATTCTGCTATGCCATATGCAAAATACAATCGCTCACGTCTTAAGTGTTCTTTAATGATAAAGCCAAGAACATGCTCAGAAGTGTTCCTGAGCTAGATTCCTGCAGGGAATTGGGGGCAGGGGGAGGGCGTAGAAAGATAAATTAGGCAAACCCCTGCCCACAATTTAGCTCTACTTTCTGGAAGACATTGCTCTCGATCAAGTATCCAAAAAATATGAACGCGTATGTTTTTGACTTGATGATAAATGTAAATGGAAGCCTGAGAAAAAGTTTACTTAACCTTTCAGACTTGGACATTCCTTTGCTGCATTGTTTAGTATTACAGAGAAGAACGGAGATTTGCTGAGAACACCTGCAAGAACTCTGCCTCCCACACTCTAGCTGGGAAACAAAATGGTGCCACAAAGATAGAAATTTCAGGTGAGTATTTAGTACATATCCTATTTATCAAACTAATGGAAACTTTCAGGTAGAATATGGTCTCACATGGAAAATTCAGGCTTAAATAACCAGTTTCAAAGCCAGGATGTTAAAATAGCTGTTGGACTGTGGAACCACACTTAACTGAGCAATTGTTCAGAAAATTTAAAAAAAAGAAAAGAAAAGAAAAAGAGCCATACCACTTTGAAAGTATCCGAAGACAAGTAGCAAGAATGTTTTTGTATTATGGACCCGGAAACCAGTTTCAGGAATAAAATTTACAGGCAGTCAAGAGGTTTTAGAATTATTTTCAAGGGTGTTCACTGGAAAATGAAGGTATTCAGAGACACAACTATTGGTGATTAAGCTAGGAAATTCCATGCCCATTGTAAGTACATGATTTAAGGAGGAAACAAGTGGATAAAGAAAATATGTAATCAACCTATGACATCAAAAGAAAATTTTAGAACAAATGTTCATAATTTGCCATTTTTCAATTGCTTAACCATTCCAAGGGGATTTCAAACCCAGCCCCCTCGTAGCTTCAAGGGTTGCCTGTCTCTTCATGGAAATTTTGTTATACAAACTGAAATGAGCCTGGTTTTACTTTGAGACACGACACCATTGTGAACTAGTATATAAATAAGGCCTGATAGGACATTTTGGATCTCAAAGAGAAGCTAAGAAATTTGGCTCAAAAAATGGGACAGATTGAAACAATTTTTACCAAAGGAATATGAGACAGTAAAGGAAATTGATTTAGAAGAAGACTAGTATCATTTTTGAAAAAGCTAGACATGAGGCACAACGTGTGCAGTTCTTGTTATAAGGATTGAGTGTGCTGCTGTAATGAGAAAACATGGGCCAGGCTGATAAAAGTATTTCCCTGGATTTTAAACTGATGGTGACACTGTCTCATACTGAGCTGCATATGAAAGAGATTTTCTCCTTTAAAAACTGTAACAGAACCAGGGAGAGAAACAGACCAACCAAAGGGCATTTGGAGTTTCGTTCTTGGGAAGAACATACATTGTGAATTTTGAAATGCCTCCTGAGATTAAGGTGTTATGGCAAAAAAAAAAAAAAAAAAAAAAGGCAAAAGCTTGAGGAAGTTAGCAATTAAGTACACTTTCTAAATTCCATTTAGCAAAGAGAAATTTTGCTGAACTAATTTACAGTTTGCAACCACGGTAGCTAAGTAGATTAAGTATTACAGCTGGATTTCCCGTGACTGGGTTGCCTTATTAAAAAAAACCCCAAGCATAGGGGGCTTGGGTGGCTTAGTCGATTAAGCATCTGACTCTTGATTTCAATGCAGGTCATGATCTCAGGGTCACGAGATTGAGCCCTGTGTGGCGCTCTACACTCAGTGGGGAGTCGGCTTGAGATTCTCCCTCTCCCTGTGCCCCTCCCTCGAGTTGTACGCTCGCGCGCGCACGCGCGCGCACACTCTCTCTTTCTCTCTCAGAAAATCAAATCTTAAAACAACAGCGACGAAAAACCCAGCCATAGGTCATTCTGGAATGGATGCTTTTCTTGGGCAGCATTTCAAAACTAATTTATTGATAACCTTCAAATGATTATTAATGGGAGGCTCTGTGGATGGAGAGCCTATCAGGATCATGGAAATCATCAAAAATCTACAGCAGCCAGGCAGGTAAGCAGGCTGGGAAGCGCACACAGTGGTAGGGACCGTGACAAATGGAAGAAGACAATACACCAATAAAGGAGCAACCATCACTTGGTTCCACCTAGTTGCTGCCTTTGGACACTGGACTGGGGGCGGGGGGGGGGGGGGGGGGGTAAAAATTTTTTTGATTATTAAAAAAACCTTAGAAACCCCTTTCTTCATATACAATATCCAGATTTTTATGTGAAATCTCCTGAATTGTAAATGTTGGCAACCAGTTATTTTATTTGCAACAGCTTATTATTACTACAGAGGCAGGACACGTGCATTGTATAAAAATAGAAAATGTAGGCCAACAACAATAAAACAGACTCTCTCACTCAGAGATCACCACTGTTAACACCTTAATGCATATCCTTTCAGTTCTTTTTTTTCCCCCATACATATACAGACATTTTGAAAACAAAATACGAGTCCCCTGTACTGGTTTCGGAACTGGCATTTTGTTAATGATTTTGACCTTTCCATCTCAGTAAATTCTCACTTCATCTAATCCCCTGTCCATATAAAAAATTTTCCAGTTGACTCCAAATATCTTTTTTTTTTTTTCCTTTTTCAGATTTTATTTATTTATTTGACACAGAGAGAGTACAAGCAGGGGGAGCAGAAGGCAGAGGGAAAGGGAGAAGCAGGCTCCCTGCTGAGCAGGGAGCCCAAAACGGGGCTCAATCCCAGGACCCAGGGATCATTACCTGAGCCGAAGGCAGATGCTTAACTGAGCCACCCAAGTGCCCCTCCAAATATCTTTTTTATTTTATTTTATTTATTTATTTGACAGAGAGAGACACAGCAAGAGAAGGAACACAAGCAGGGGGAGTGGGAGAGGAAGAAACAGGCTTCCCAAGGAGCAGGAAGCCCGGTGCGGTGCTCGATCCCAGGACCCGGGGATCAAGACCTGAGCCGAAGGCGGAGCTTAACGGACTGAGTCACCCAGAGGGAATCCAGGACCACGGATTGTATCGTCATTAGATAGCTTAAGTCTCTCCAATCTAGCAGTTTTGCATTTTTTGAAAATCATACGGACTTGGGGGTTGCCTGGGTGGCTCAGCAGGTTAAGCCTCTGCCTTCAGCTCAGGTCATGATCTCAGGGTCCTGGGATTGAGCCCTGCATTGGGCTCTCTGCTCAGCAGGGAGCCTGCTTCCCCTGCCATCCCCTGCCTGCCTCTCTGCCTACTTGTGATCTCTCTTGCTGTCAAATAAATAAACAAAATCTTTTAAAAAGAAAAAAAATCATACGGATTTGAAAACAAGCTGAGGGTTGCTGGAGGGGAGGTGGGTAGGGGTATGCGGTAACTGGGTGATGGGCATTAAGAGGGCACGCAACGTGATGAGCACTGGGTGTTCTATGCAACTGATGAATTATTGAACTTACCTCTGAAAATAATGATGTACTATATGTTGGCTAATTGAATTTATTAATTTTTTAAAAAGATTTTATCCACCTATTTGACAGTAAGAGACAGCGAGAGAGGGAACACAAGCAGGGGGAGTGGATCCCGATGTGGGGCTAGATCCCAGGACACTGGGATCATGACCCGAGCCCTGTGCTGAAGGCACACGCTTATTGAATTTAAATTAAAAAAAAAAGAAAAAAATCATACTGACTTGCTGAAGAGAGTTAGCCAGTGGCCCTGCAGAATGCCTCCCTTTCTAGGTGCATCTAGCTGCTTCCTCTTGGCATCCTTTACTTTGTTCCCAGCACGGCCTGTAAACTCTAAACTCTAACACCTCTCTGAGGGGAGGGGAGCAGCTAGACTCTATAACACTGTGGGGTTATGTGTTTGCCTCACACCAGAACTGGTGGGCTGGTTAATGACACCAAGACCTGTTCCAGGAAATGAGTGATGCCAAGACCATGCGCTGAGAGGTTACTTGGCAATGTCCAGCTGTCCACCAACCATTTCACTTGTCATAACTCCAATTAGTAATCTCTGCCAGGATCAGTCATGTATTCAAGTTCACAAAATGCTGTTCTCCCAATTGTGTCATTCTTCCTACATTTGTTAGTTGGCGTTTTCCCCCTCCTCGAGGTTTCAAATTGATATTATCAAAAATAACTCCCAGTAGGCCAAAGAATGCATTTGGGGCAGCCACCTTCTGATCTACATTGTAAGCCCAACAAAGTCTCCCCCTGTCATTGGTCCCCTGAAGCATTAGGTCTTTCGTTTGTAACAATCAATTACTTTGCACTTGGTGACATGTTGCTTGTAATCTTCTCAAGGTATTTTATGTGTGTACTTGTCTCCCTGGCTAGACTGTGACCTCCTCAAGGGCAGGGACTCTCCTGCAGAGTCTTTCCTTTGCTTCTTCTTTTTTTTTTTTTTAATTTAAAGATTTTATTTATTTGACAGAGAGAGAGATCACAAGTAGGCAGAGAGGCAGGCAGGGGCGGGGGGGGGGGAAGTAGGCTCCCCGCTAAGCAGAGAGCCCGATGTGGGACTCAATCCCAGGACCCCAAGATCATGACCCAATCCGAAGGCAGAGGCTCAATCCACTGAGTCACCCAGGCGTCCCTGTTTTTGTTTTTGTTTTAAGATTTTATTTACTTATTTGACACAGAGATAGAGCGCGCACAAGCAGGGGGAGTGGCAGGCAGAGAGAGAGGGAGAAGCAGGCTCCCTGCTGACAGGGAGCCCCATGTGGGACTTGATCCCAGGACGCTGGGATCATGACCCCTGAGCCTAAGGCAGATGCTTAACCAACTGAGTCACCCAGGCGCCCCATCCTTTGCTTCTCCTAGTGTGCTTTTAAAGGTGTTTTAGACTATTACTAATTCAAATCAGTGGGTCGGGGGTGGGGGAAGCACTATAAAGAACCAAAAGTTTTCATTATTGTCTCTTGGATTCCCTGGCTTTCCCACTAAAACTTTATCTAATTATTTATCATAATGAAGGGCTGATCTAATTTACAGTTTGCTTGTGCTGTGGGAGTCCCTGTGATGAGGATGAGAGCTGGGGTGGGAGGGAAGAGGGGAAATAAGCTGTTAGTCTTCAAAAGTGGGAAAGTCATTTTCCAGCTGCATGACCTTGGGTAAATGCCATTATCACTGTTACTATCTCTTCATTTGGTAAAATGAGGTCACTGGGTTCTCTCTAAAGTCACACCCTGCTCGGCTGTAAGTCTGTAGCATTTGACCTGAATCTGTACCTTTCAGATGTTCTAAGCCATGTCTCCCTGCTTGGATTGCTCCCTGGCTTCCTTGACATGGGGCAGTGCTGTCCTTTTGAAGCCTAGGTGGTCAGAATCTGCCTTGGACGACTCCAAAAACCAGCTAGACTGCTCTAATCCATCCGTCCCAGTGACAGTTTGCTCTTGTTTTCAAGGTCCAACCTCAGTCCTTCACAACCAGGGCCAAGTGTGGATATCCCGACAGCTCGACACCAATGACTGGCATGGCAGAAGGCAGCGGACAGGGGTTGTCCTTGTGGAGTCCCCTAACATTAGGGCTCCAAATGACCCCAGGCCCACTCTGGGGTCTGGATCCTTCTAAACAACAAAATGTTTTTGCTCACTGGGTTTCCCAATCCTTTTGTCTCGGTTCTACCATTCTGCTTTCCCTCTTGTTAGCCCTTCTTTATAGGTAGTCTCAAGGACCTCCTCCAGCTGGCTTTACATGCCTGAAAATAGCTTTCTCTACTTTCTTGACTGAGGACAGTCTCCAGCTTGATTACAAATGGAATCTTACCGCTTCCCTGGCCTAGAGAGCGCCAGGTGGTGAAGGGGGAAACAGATCTCTAAAGAGTGAGGCAAAAAGAGAGAACCACCACCAGCCTTATTCCTCACAAACCACATTCAGGCCTGTGCTTAACAGGCTGAGCAGAGCACATGGCTGATGTCGGCTGTGAAAGCCTGCCCTCCCCCCACCCCGTACTGTAACTCTCATCTAGAAACACGAAATGGATCTGTAATTCTTCCATTTCTCCCTTTCCCCATCTCAGGCCTAGTGGCTGTTGATGAAAATCGGGTGCTTAGTTGGCCAAACAAGGTCTACTTATTACTGTACCCTTTGCAGCACCCCAGGAATCATCAGCTATAGATATGAAACAGCATGACTAAGGACAAGCAGTGTCCCAGTGAACAGCAAGAAGGCAAACTCTTGCAATGCAGGGTACACTTGGGAGCCTGCCAGTGATGATGAGGGGTGGCTGGGGCTGCTTTTCTCCATGGCCTGCCCTCCCTGGGCCTGTCCTCAACAGATGTTAGCACTTTTTTTTCCTTGGGAAGGAGGGAGCAGCCCCGGGAGCAAGAACAGTCTTGGGAAGCTCCAGGGCTCGCATAGATGAGCATAGACCCAGAAAGGAATCAGCCAGTCAGCAACAGATGCGAGGCTGAAGTCAGAGTTAGAAACGCAGGGTTGGAGTGGACAAGACCCCCAAGAGTCAAAGAAAGGGTAGATATAAAGTTATATGTGTTTGCCTGGATTTCTCAGGCCTGGAGTGGCCCGGTGAGAAAACTGCCCAGTCACAGTCTTTGTATTCACTTATTTAATAATAATAATTCAGAAGAAGAAATCCCAGCTGTAGACCAACTTATCCAGTTTCAGAACATTTATCTCACCCAAAAGTGCATCCCCTCCAGTACTCAGTGGTATGAATGTGAGCTCTTTCTCTAGATCATACCCTCATGCACAGGCCTCTTCTCCGCGACCCCAGCTTGGCTGACACGGGCTACCTTAGAAACCCCCTAAATGTGGGACTGTTGTTCCCACAAGTCACCGTTTCCAGGATGAAACTCTAAGTGACAGAGAATGAGGACTAAGGATCAAAGATTATCAGATTAATTTGCCTAAAATCAAGTCACCCAGGGGCAATTAGTCTCAAATAAATATTTATCAAATCTGCAGCATTTCAAAAGGATTTAGTAGACTCATGCTTTCACTTTTTATTGTACTTGTCTGGGTAATCTTTAAGTGTTAGTCAACTGATTATGCTACATGCTTGTTCAATTGTTTAGAATTTATGGGCATTTTTCACAGTAGGAATGTAGAAGTTAGGCCAAAGCACCAAAATCTTAAGAGCTCCATTAACTTTTCCAAGGTATCTAATTTGTAAAGGAATATTAAGAAACACAAAAAATGATACACAAAATGTCTGTGCCAATTATATTTATTGCTAGCTACTTTAAACTTTTTTGAAAGTATCTGAAAAGTAGATAACATAGGTAACGTTTTCCATAAACTTAGGAAAAAATATCATTTACAAAGTGCTGCAAATTTGATAAATTTATTTTGTTGACAATGATTCAGAACTACTGTCGGATGAATAGATAAAAATTCTTAGAACACCCAAAATATAAAAAAAACCCAACACTAAATGGCTGTAAAAACACCCCAAAGGGAACCGTACTTTTGGCAAACTTGTAATTAAGTGACGTAAACTTTCGCAGCTCTTTCTGCCCATAGGTCCTGTCCCCGGATTTTCAATAAAACCACAAAAAAAAAAAAAAAAAAACCCCACAAAAAAAACTGGTGAAGCAAACTGAAAGTAAGTAAGTCTTGGATTGGCTTGAAGGGACCAATTTTAGCCAAGTGGACTAGAACCATGTCAAAGTGTGTTGCCCCTCTGGCTCCCTGGAACCTCAGGGCTTGGGAGCTGCACTGGTTGGAACCCTAGATCCCTCTGCGGGGTGGCAGGTCTGGAGTGGTGAGCAACTGTGAGGGAATGTGGGTGACAGTGACCTGAGAAGAAGGGAGTGAGGGAGCGAGTGTGTGTCTGTGAGTGTGCCTGTGTACACAGTGGGCTGGAAGTCTCCGTGCGCCTGCACCTGGGTACGTGGCTGGGCCTGAGGCTCCCTGCATGGCTTGCCTGGCCCTCTACCCCCAAAGACTCTCCTGTCATGTCCCCAAGCTGAGGAGAAGAGGAACCCAGGACAGCCACCCACCCAGCCTTCCCAGGCCCACGTGAGTCCCTGAGACACAGGCAACACATGCAGCAGGTCCACATGAGCTGCCCCCCTTCCTTCATGGGGCTGAGCAGCTCTCCTGGTCCTTAGAGAGAAGGTGGCCAAGAAACAACTCATTGATAAGGTCCAGTTTCCACCTCTTCATCCAGATACAGAGATAAGACATTGTGGTAAGAATCTGGGCACCCCATATCTGACCCATGTGAAGGATGCCAGAGTGAGGCGTGTTCATGGTGTCCTCTCTTTCTGTAACCCAAAGCCAGAACGTTGTTTGGCTTATGCATAAATGGTACTAGAGAAACAGACTAGAATCAGACCTTTAGAAAGTCCTGGAACCTGCCTGTGCATGCCTGAGTATATGCTACAGCACAGGCTGCGCACCTGAAAGAAAGCCAGTCACACCCGCCACCCCCCCATGTCAATTGGAAGTTTCCTTCTCCACAGTCCATCTGGAATGTGTATCTTTGGGTCTCTGGCCCCCGGGGCCCTCCCCAGAGGACTCTTCTGCCTGGCCTGGGAGTGCGTTCCTTGCCTTGGCTGGCCTCAGAGGGGCCCTCTGGCCAGAGGGATTTGCCAGGGGCAGCAAAGGCAGCAGCACAGACCACAGTTCAGATATAACTGGCAGGGGGCTGTCGGGTACTGAGCCGCTGCATGTGACAGCCGTGGCAGAGCAAGTGCCCATCCAGAGGGAAGCAGCAGCAGCCTTCCTCATCACTCAGCTGCATCCGGCAGTCCTAGGAAAGAAGGACACCTAGTTCACCTCAGCCCGGGCACTGGGACATGTTGGGAGACTGTGCTGATCCACACCAGCCTCCTAGTAGACTGGAAGAAAGGTGGTGGGGTTGGTTGAAGGCGATGGCCTCCGAGTAGAAGCCCGAGAAAATACCTCAGCTGGACAGCAGGTGTCGCTGCTACAGCGGAAATAATGAGGCGGACTCCCATTTGCAGTGGTTACCAGGAGTCCCCAGTTCAGGCTTGCCTTGGGGAAAGCCAGATGCAGAAAGGACTAAACACCCAGGACCAGACAGAGTGGATGAAGGATGGCAGAGATACTGGAGATGGGTTGGAGCACCTTCCTGGTTTCCACGCTGTAGACTGCTCCCACAGACTTGAGCAGTCCAGGGACATGCCTCCTCCCCAGCCCCATTCCCTCTCCAGATTCTCCTCCAGGAGCCCTGGCTCCTCACACTCACCTCACAGTGGTAGCACTCAAAGTGATAATCTCGGTCCATGGATATCACCCTCACAATGTCCTCACAGCCCTGAAATGATGCAGGCCCCCATGGGATGAGTGTAGCATGACAACCCCAGTTCTGCCCTCCTCTGGGCTCCTTCCCAGCCCAATGCGAAGATCATTCAAAGGCCTCCAGGGAGAACTCTCTGCAATCACCTGTAGCTTTCAGATGGCCTTTGGAAATCCTACTAGAACTTTCCTCCCTCCCCTTCCTTGATACTGCCTCCAGGAAGGCCTGTCCTCTCACAGTTTTCCCTCTGTCCAGCAGCTCTGGCCTTACCTACCTCTCCGAGCTGTGGGGAGGGAAAAGAGGCCGGCAGTCTAAGCAAAGTAAGCTAAGCTGGGGACAAGGAGTTCCAGTAGGGTCTGGTTCCTTATTGGCTTTCAGATTCTCTCCCCAGGCCAACACGTAGCACACACAGAATAAATCATTGCTGACATCTTCCTACCAGACCTGAGGATTCTTCCCACCTTTTTCTAGCCCCTACATCTGGGATCTGCTGACTTGACCTCAAAAGAAAAGTCTCCTTCTATGGACTGGGACAGACAGGATGAAGCCTGGACCCAGTGAGGCTGTCAGAAATGTCCAGGCCCGGATGTCAGGGTCAGGGTGGTGACCCTGAGAGCAGAGTCACACGGGAATCTTCGCAGAGCACATTCCTCAACACCACCGCCTCCCGCGGGAAGCCGGGCCCATATGTCCCCACCCCCTTCCCAGGGGCAGCAGCACTGGCTGCCCCACAAGAGAACCCCGGCATACTGACCTCTGATGGGAGGATGGGTTGGCCGCAGGCCGCACACTTAGGAGCGTAATTTCTGAAGAAGAGAGGGCAGAGACAGTTGAGGCTGGGGAACCCTGAGGCCAGTCCCACACCACACCCCTAGGGGGCAGACTCACTTGTGGTAGTCAGTGACGCAGTACACCTGGTTGGAGAAGTCCACAGTGAAGGGGATGCCGTCCAGACACTTGTTGCAAACGATGCACCGGAAGCAGCCCGGGTGGTACGACTTCCCCACGGCCTGCAGAATCTGGCTCACGGGGTGGGAAGACAATCAGTCTCCCTCCAGTCTCATTCTCCAGCTACCCGTGGTGCTCCCTGCAGCTCCCCCAAACTCCTCCAACTCCCCACTCTCCTCCAAGAACAATGCTCTGTAATCTGAGGGGCCCAGAGGATGCTTAAAATAGAGGCAGAAACTTTGAACACAGTCTTAGCATCCAGGCCAGTGGTTCTCACCCAGGGAGCTTGTAAAACCCATCAGTGCCTGGGCCTCACCCCAGAGGTTTTCATCACAGTCTCCGATGACAACCCAGGCACTGGTTATTTTCTTTACTTCTTCCCAGGTGATCTGCTAGGCTTGACCACTGCTCTAATCCTATTCCCCCTGCTTACGGAAAAACAACAACCCTGAGTTCTAACTGATCCCAGCCAGTAGCAGGAAGGGGATTAAGACCTGGGACCCCACACTCCTAGCTTGGCTGTGACTGCAGGAGTAGGCAGGGACCAGATCACAGAGGCTGTGGGGATGGCAGGATTAGGGGTGCTGATCCAACCAGCAGCGGGAAGGCATTACAAATAGCTGCTCTGGGGAAGAATGAGAGGAAAGCCACTCGTAGTGATGGAGTTCCTCCCTCCCCCTTTTCTCAGTACCCACTTAGCCCCTGGTTCTACCCCTCAGTTGCTCAGCCTCACAGAGAGTCACAGTTGAAGATACTTTGCTTACCTTCTCCAAAATCAAGTGACCACAGACACAGCATTTCTCAGCTGCCTCCTGAAACCCTGAAAACTAGGGAGAGAGAAAGAACAAGGGAGGATATTATAAGCAGAGAAGGACCTGATGGGTGCAACCCCAATGGGCCACCAAGAAAGGTCCCAGTATGGGAGCCAATTCCAGGCCCAGGGGACCCCTCACTCACCAGATAATCTTCCTCACAGTACACGGAGCCATTGACGCTGTAGAAAGCCTTGCAGCGCAAAGTTCGCCCTAGGAGCAACAGACAAGAGACTGGAGCCATCCCAGTGTCCACGTACAGGGCGTCCCCGCCCCAGGAACACTGCTCTCCAATGTAGGATGACATATTTAATCTGGACCTTAGTGCCAGTGCTCCTCACTGCTGTGTGTCCTCCCTCTCTACACAAAAATCCTATCTGATGCGATTCCAATTTACTTTGGTCTCATTCCTGCAAACTTCCCCTCTCTGCTCGCTGTTCCTCCAGTTCTCGCCTCAACAGTTTTCTAAGATCCTGCCCTCCCTCAATGAATGCCTTCCTCTCCAGGGCACAGGGAGTCACCCAGGGGTGGGGGTTGGGGGAGCCAACCCCAGGCTGGGGTACAAGGTAAAGGAGCTGGGAATAAGGTACTGTACAATGCCCATGGAGGTGGTCGCATTGTTATGGACCTTGCCCTCTGGGACCTTTCAATCTAGGGACCTCTTTGCCTGTGTATAGCCTTCCTGCTATCCTAGCCCTGTCCGTCTTCTTCCAGGGACAGGCTCAGCAGAGATCAGGAAATATTGGCATTACTGTTGGGGACAAAGTGCTCTTCTCGGGAGCAAAGTCAGTTCCCTTTCCCGCTGCACAAGGCAGCTCCCCCAAGCACAGAGAAACCCAGAGAATCCAGGATCTTCTGTGAGCTGACAAGGCATGTGACCAACACTTAGGAACTGCTCCAAGGTATCTAAATTGTCAGGGAGAGGGGAGGAGTGAGACCCAAGGTGGAGAAAGGGGCGAGTTGGCCACCTCCTCTGCCCTCTTCTGATCAAAATCTCTTCTACCTCCTACCAGAAGTTTGGAAAAGCTGACTTAGAGACTCAGGAGACACAGTGGGGGTACAGAGAGGGAAAGAGACACACCCAGAAAAGGCCCTATACACAAGACAGATGGATGAACCCAAGAGAACCAGCCAGAGGTGGGGGCTGGCGGTGGTGGTGGTGGCTGGAGTAGGGGCACAGAAAAGCTGAGTGCTGGAGTCAGACAGGCAGAGATAAGAGATTAAAGGTTTAGCAAAGGAATCAAGAGTGGGCAAGCAGTGGGGAGGGGTAATGAGGGAGGTGAGGGAAGGGCTGGGGAGTTAAGGCTGCTGGGAGCACCCCCCACCCAGGCGGGCCTCCTGAGCTAACAGTGGCGGGCATTCCTGGAGCGTGATGTCATCAGCTTGGCATGGCCCTGTGGCCTGCACTCCAGCGAGGTGGCTGAACTCTGACCAGCCAAGAGAAAACCCCTCTCTCCGCCCCCCATGGCTCCCCACTCCCCCAGCCCACCCCCACCCTTCCCACATTCCAGTCTTTCACTGTCGCCCCAGGCAACTCAGACTGCCCAGGACCAAACCCCACCAAGGAGAGGCCGAGGCTGGGCTGGAGTCCAGGCTGGGCAAGCAAGGAAGCAGAAGAAAGAGGGAGGAACAGAGAGGAGGAAAAGAGGCTCAATGGAGGAAGGGAGGGCTGACTCCAGAACGCAGACGCAATATGGGGGCTGGAGAGCCAGGTATAGCAGAGGAGGGAAGGCGGGCAACAGTGGGCATCCAGACAAATGAGGGTGGGGCGGACCCGAAGAGGCACAAGCTCTGCTTTCCCTAGGCACTCCTGAGGGTGTATGAGTGTGGGGCATGCTTGAGGCCTCAGCCCGCCCCCTGCACAAGGCCTAGGGGATACACTCACCACAGGAGCAGCAGACAAAGCACTGGGTGTGGTAGAGGCTGTCCAGGGCCTTGCAGGCGTTGCTCTGCCCATAGATGCCTTTGTTGCACTTAATACAGGTGCCTGAGGGGAGAGAAGAGGTTGTCAGCATCATATCCCACATACCCCCAGCTCAAAATAGGGATTTGGGATCTTTCCTGACTGCTCTTTCCTGATTGTTCCAGAGGACCACCAGTCCCAGCCTTCCTTTCACGGGCTCTCTCCTGGGAAGAGAGGAGAACAAGAAATGGGATGCGACATGGTCTTGGCTGAGCAGACCCATCATTGTTTACTGATTAATCAACAGATATTTTCTGAGCATCTATTTTGTGCCTAGCAAAAATATGGTGCCTGATACTGTGCAAAATTGGAGAGAGTCAAAGATATGATCCTTGACTTTCAAATGTGCAGATTCTGTCAGGGAGACAAGACTAACAGTCAAGGGTATGACCCCTGTTGCACTGTGTAGGACAAAGAGAGATGCCAGTCCATCATGGCCCAGGAGCAGACTCCCAGAGAAAGCAGGCCAGGCCTAGACAGCCTCTCTGGGACCTCAGTTTCCCCATCTGTAAAATGAGCTGCCATATAGCTACAAAATGACTTCTTACTGCTCCACACCTCGAGGCTTCCAAGGATGGAAAGAAGGATATGGCTCAGCAGAGGGCCCTGGGCAGAGCGGACCATGTGAGCATGACTCCTGTGGGGAGGTGGCTGCTAAGAATGTAGGGTGTGTTCCAGGGTCTGGAGGTTGCACGGGAAGGTGGGGGAAGGGTGACAGAATCCCTAAGGTCTCCCTGAAATCTATCATGGGATGGATAGAGCTGAACTGTTCTTCCCTGACAGCCCCCTACCCCCCACCCCTGCCAAATACATACACCTGGCTCTGGCACCCGCCTTTCCTGGGTGTGTTCTTTCCTCCCTCCACTCCCCAATTCCAGGCCCATGAGTGAGGGCTAGGGCCTGTCTTTGGGGAGCAGATCCCAACGGGGCCCGCCTCACCCCGCCCCACCTCTCCCCCTCGGCACACTGCCATACTCCTTGCCTGCTGGGGCCCATCCCAGTCTTTGCCCAGGGGCTTCGGAGCCCGTGCGGCAGCTGCAGTGACTGATGGGCCCAGGCCTGTCCTGTTCCCACCCTCTGGCAGCTGGGCAAGGCTGTAGCCAAGGAAGAGGGCCCCTAACTAGGGGCCAAGTAGAAGGGTACAGTCACGCTGGGAATTCTGTCAGAGGAGACAACCTAACTCTCGGGGAGAAGCAGCCTCTACTTCTGGGGTCAAAATGCCCAAAAGAGTGAACCAAGATTGCCATGCCAGGGGGGGACCCATCAGAACCATTTCTTTAGGAAGCCCTGGACATTATGGGAAGACAGGCGCAAACTGCTCAGGCATGCCCGCCTGGCCTCCTCTAACCCAGCATATCCACGCCTAGGTTCTCCCTGCCCTTTTATTGCACTCTGTCCAAGCTCATTTCTTCCTTCTCACTCTGATGGCTTGGCCAAAGAGACTTCCTTCCACTCAACCGCCACTTCTTATGGGCCCCAAAAGAACTGCTAAAAGGATCCTGTCACTCAGTCTCCCTTAACCAAAGCATCATCTACTCTAGGCTTTCCTCTCTTAGGATGGGAGGATGGGGGTTGAACCGGGCAGGAAGGGCCCTTTCCGCCCTGCTACCTCTCAACTTCTGCCTCAATCTGCCCTCCTGGGCTAGGTTCCTCTCCCTGTTTACATTTCTAGCCACATTTCTAGCCATAGAGGTGGTCTAGGGCACTGGGTCCAGGGCAGGAACATGAATGATGATGGGAAAGGAGAGGATAAGCCCAAGGCCTTCCATTGTTTTTCTTCCCACTGCATTAGCATTTCTTTCTATAACAAATTGGTGGCTGTGGGTCTTAGCTAAAAAGATCCTTCAAGATCCTAATATCCCCTGGTAGCTGAGACATATTATCAATCAAGACTCCTTAAACGTGGGGTGCCTGGGTGGCTCAGTCGTTAAGCCTCTGCCTTGGGCTCCGTCATGATCTCAAGGACCTGGGTCGAGCCCCACATTGGGCTGGGGCTCCCCGCTCCCTCTCTCATTCCCCTTGCTTGTGTTCTCTCTCTCTCTCTCTCTCTCTCTCTCTCGCTGTCAAATAAATAAATAAAATCTTAAAAAAAAAAAAAAAAAGACTCCTTAAAGGTAATTGCGTGTGAGAGACAGAGCGACCAGGTTTCCTTAACAGAGGCAGAAAATAACGTGCTGTTTCTAGCCTGAATTCTGAGCAGGTTGTGGCCCAAACCGAAGGCCAGGTTATTTCTGGCAGTTACACAAGGTCGTTAACCTGCTAGGGATGCTAGTTTCCAGGAGGTCATGGCTTCTGCCCTGACTCCCCCGGAGGATGGGGTAAATAGGAGACCACCACCAGGTCTCTGCTTAAATGCTCAGGCACGCAACAAGCCAGCATGACTGGGACAAGCTAACAGCAGGATCCCTGCTTTCCGTCCCCGAGAGCTTCACCCTCTCTCCCAGGCTCCACTTCCCCGGGCGCTGCCACAGCTCCGCGAGTGTTAGCAAGCAGCACCCCCCCACCCCGCCCCACCTCACCCCACCCTCCGCCCCGCGCCGCGCGGCCGGCCCCGCCCGCGGGTACCTGGAGCGCCCGGGCAGGAGCCGGCACGCACGCGGCCCGCCCGCCCCGCCCCCCACCCGCGCATTCCCCGAATTCCTGCGGGCGGAGCTTGGGCCCGGGTAGGGGCGCGGCGCGCAGAAGCCTGCCGGGGCACCGCCGCCAAGGGGGGAGCAGGATGGGGAGATGCTCTCACTCCCCACTTGGTCCCCTCCCCACGAGGCCTCCTACCGCGAAAAACGGAAGCTCCAAAGCTTCAACTGGGACTCACGAGATAATCAGGGGGTTGAGTGTAGCAGGAATGAGCCCACGGTCCATTTGAGACCTGGTGGGAAGGGGAAATCCCTCTTGCCTCTCTTCTAGCTCCGCGTCTCCGCCTCCGACTTCCCGGCGCCGGCAATTTGGGCCGTCGGGGCAGTGAGGAAAGGAAGACGGTGATGGGTCCCGTCCTGTCCCATCCCTAACCACTTATTTCACTCACCGAAGTAATCCTCTCTGGCCTCCGGCTCCCGCATCCGGGCCCGGGCGGCCTCTGGAACGAAAGGACCTGGTGGCTCCTCGAGACCCGACGGCTCAATCCCCGAGGGTTCCCCGCGGGCGCCGGCTTCTCGCCCACCCGTGCCCACCGTCAGGCGCAGCAACGCTGTTAGCTCATCCTGGTATCGGGCGCCCGCGGCGCAGTCCCCGTAGCCGGTCACTGAGTGTCGTCCGGGTTGCGCCCCGCGTCTCTCCAAGGGCCCTGCCGCTCCCACTCCGGCCCCGGCTAGAGCTCCGGGGCTGCCCAGGGCCGGGGGATAGGAGTGGCGGCTTTCCTGGCAGCCGAACCCCGCGGGCCGGTGAGCACACAATCGGTCCAGGGCGGCGTGGAGCTCCGGGTAGGCGGACGGCACCCCTCCAGGGGAATACCCCGCTGGGGCCCCAGCCAAGGGTGGGCCAAACAGACAGGGCCCGGCGGGCAGGGGGCTGCCGTGGCGCTGGTCGTAGCCCATGCTGATGCCGCTGGTGCGATTGCTGCAGGGTCGGCTACCTCCGGCTCCGCCTGCCCCCGCCCCGTCCAGCAGCAGGCTACCCCGGGGGCTGGACGGCTTGCTGGCGTCGCTGGCTGAGCTACTGGCGAAACTGGAGCGTGGGCTTAGAGCTGGGGCCGTGGTCTCCAGCCGAAAGTCGGGGGGCAATGACTGAGGTAGAGGCAAGGCCCGGGTGGGAGGCGGCCCCCCGGGGAAGGAGCCTTCATAGCGCTGCGCCTCAAAGGAGCCGCGCGGGTTCCGCTCAGCGTCCAGGGGGCCCTGCTCCCCGGCTGGCTCCAACGGCTCATCCCCAGGTCCCCCAGTAGCTCCACGGGGCCCTGATTTCCTAGGCCCCCCCAACCCACTCAGGCGTCCCTTGCCCGGCCCGGGGGTCCCATCAGACCCAGACCGGCTAGATTCACCCTTTCTGCGGCCGAACTTGGCGCTGCCGGAGTCGGAGAGCCTTAACTTCTCCAGCAGGCGACTGGCTTTCTCCCCTAACCGCTCCATGCCCTCGGGCCTGGGGCCTCCAGCCCCCTCCCCGCCGGGCACCCTGCAGCTTCTCGGCGGCCGCTTCTCTTTCCCAGCGGCCGGACTCCGGTTCTCCGGGGGCACGGGGTAGGCACAGGGGGTTAGCGGGTGGCCCAGATGCCCGGCGCCGGGAATTCCGCAGCATCCCCCAGGGAGAGGGGCTGCTTCCCCCCGCGCATCAGGGGTTAAGCGGGGCTAGAAGGGCCTACGGCCGCGGCTGTCCCGTCCGCAGGTCAGTCTGTTCACGCGTCCACTCGCCGGGCCGCCCCACTCTCCCCGGCCCCCGGCCCCCGCCCCCCTCGCTCTCACACTCAGCACAGACCGAACTTCTCTCCCAAACTTTTGTCTGCCTGGCCGGATCTACTTTCCGGGAGGGGCGGAGCGCTGTGTGCGAGAGGAACGGGGGTGCCTGCGCAGGGATCTCTGGTGCGCCGGAGGGGGAGGGTGGTGCTGGTGCTGGTGCTAACTGGCCCTGGAGGTGGAGACCCGCCGACCGGAGGCGAGGGGAGGCTGAGGGGCAGTTTGGGCAGCTGCTACTACATCTCTAAGGAAGTGGGACCGGGAAAAGTGGGGGAGGGGGAAAGGAACTCTTTGTTCGCAGTTGGAATGCGCGGAGGGGCACGGTGGAATGTCGCGGTCCGGGACGGGGCGACGCGAGGCATGTTCTGCGCAAACATCGTGACTTTGTTCCTACTGTGGGGACTGTGGGAGAGATGAAGAGAGACCGGCACAGAAGTAATGAGACCCCCAAAGAGGGGGTCAGGGAGAAAGGTAGATACATAAAGCGGTCAGAGACACGTAATGGGAAGAGCCCAGAAGGGCGAGGAAGCCCACGTAGAGAAGTGGTGGAAGACAGGTAGCGAAAGAAAGCGGGAGCTGGAGCACAGGGAGGAAATCGTGGGTGGTGCGCAGACCGAAGGTTGAGCAGACTGAGGAAAAGGCAGATTTGTGCAAGTCCAGACAGAATGAGAGCCCAACAGATAAATTGCAATAAAAGGACACCACTTTCTGAACCCAAAGCTCTGCGACGGTAGGGAGGGAAGGAACTTTAGTGTCTATGCAAAAAGAGTGAGGAAGAGGGTTGGGACTCATCTCTACCGTCCGGGTAGGACAGATAGAGGACTAGAAGACACCCCCTGGTGTCTGGTGTTGGGAAAAGAGATTTTTAGCAACTCTCTCAGGCGACAAGGGGGATGGGAGGCCTGGTGTTAGGGCTAGCGGACGCCTTCCCGTTGGTGGGCCCACAGGAGATTGTGATAAAGGGTAAGCATTAAAAAGGAAGAAAGGAAATGTCATTTAGACGATCTAGCAAGTGAAAATGATCAGGGTGGAAAAGGGAAAGAGGCGGCTTCTAGTGTTGGACATACTGGTAAAATGAAGAATAAGGAAAGGAAGAAAAGGTGGCTGAAGCTAAACGTGTCTAATTAAATACCAGTGCAACTGATTTTGCCCTGACTAGCATATCAGGGGCAAGGGGTAGAGGAGGTAGAATGGGGAAGGAAATGATTCCTTTGTATTTAGATAGTAAATGAGCATGAAAATTATATGCAAACAAATCATGCATATTATTTTCATTTCAACATTTTGAACACCTTTCATAATCTTAGTGTAGCCTTAGGGAATGGGGAAGCAAAGGAAGTTAATATCTTTGGGGAAATTAATTTGGCACAAACTATTTGGCTTCTTTGTCCTAGCTGCATTGTCTCCCTGACCTCATCTCTCTGGAGAACCAGCCTCGCTCTTTCCCTGTCAGGCCTACAGCTTTTCTCTGATCCAGAGGAGAGTTCAGTATCAGACTAGAAGCAGGGAACACTGAAAGCATTAGTAACAGAGAGGGGCTATCAGGTTGCATCCAGAACCCGCTGTGACATCTCCTGCCTTTCCTGTCTCCAGATGGGGAAAGAGAACTTGGATTCTTCCTTCCTACTACTTACAATCAAAATATCCACAGAGCCTCTTATATTTGGAAGCTTTCCCACTTTGGAGTGGGGATGGGAGAGTGAACCTTAGGAAAAGTTGAGAAGCCTTTAAAGGAAGCCCCTGTGGGAGCTGGTGGTGGCAGCAATGGGCACAGCTGGGACCAACCACCTGTGTTTTCAGGGGATAACAAGAACCAGAGACAAGTGAAGGGGCGGAAGGAAGCACTGAAGGCACGCTCCAGAGTGCTTAGGACCTCAGGATAACCGTTCCGTAGTCTTGACTAGAGCCGGGAGCTCCGCAGGCCTTGTTCTCTCTCCTCAAGACTTGAATTATGAACTGTGTACACAGATGGCTCCCAAATCCTTATTTCTAGCCCAGACATTTTTTTCTTTTATAAGTAAGCTCTACGCCCAGCCTGGGGCTTGAACTCGTGACCCTGAGATCAAGAGTTGCATGCCTCCATTGACTGGGCCAGCAAGGCACCCCTTAGCCCAGACTGTCTTAGACTTAAAAACTCAGCCGACCACTAGCATCTCTACTTGGCTGTCTCAAAGGCATACAACACTCTCAACTGACTTCACCTTCCCTGCCTCGCAAAACTGGCTCCCCCAGCGTCCCCTGAAGAAATGGCACCATTACACACTTAGCTGCTTAAGCCCGAAACAGGAACACCAACCTCTGTCCTCCTCCCTCCATCTCAGGTCCAACCAACTCTCATCACCAAGCCTGTCAGTCACCAAATCCTCTCAGTTCAGCTTCTTAAATAACTTCCAAATCTGTCCTCCTCTCACCATCACTTTCTGACCAGCTGTCTCCTCTCCTGAGCCACTGCAGAATACCCCCCCAGCAGCCCCACACCCAGGCCCGGGTTCCTCCCTGCCATCCATCTCCTACCGAGGACAAGGGATTATTCTCAAACACAAAACTGATCATCTCATTTCCCTGCCAGCCACCTTTGAATGATTTCTCACTGCCTTCGAACTAAAGTCTATATTCTTTAAGATACCTGACGAGGTCTCTGTGTCTCTCCAGCTTCTCTATGCACCAGCCCCTCCTCAAACTGTTCTGCAGGACGATGGCAACTCCTCTGTGCTCTCTCTTGCCTCTGGACTTTCGTCCTTGCTATTCCCTTGTTTGGAAGACTCCCGGCCTACCCTTACCCTCTGGTTCATGCCTCACCATCTTTCAGGTGCCAGTCTAAGCGCCACTCTCTGAGAAGCCTTTCCAGACCCCCAGAATAGGTCAGCCAGCCCTGCTGTCTGCTGCAGCTGCCCCTTACACTCCCCCATCATCACCCTTATCGCAGTTCATTTCACTGTATACTTAACTGCCTGGCTCCCTGATTAGATAATGAAACCTCTAATCAGCATCTGACCTGCTCCACAGGGTACCCACAACACCTAACACAGTACCTGACACCTAGGAAGTAATCAGTATTTGTTGTATGACTGACTGAACAGAAAGCCATTTTTACTTCACATTCCATTCATCAGGCACAAAGTTTGTATGCAAGTGTGTGTGTGTGTGTGTGTGTGTGCATCAGCGAGAGTGTGTGCACACGTTCATGCATGTGCACGCACACACACACACACTCACCCCTTCCTTGAAATACAGCTTGGCTGACACGACAAAGAAAATACCTACAAAGCCCCCTATACCGCTGGGTCACACAGGGGGACAGCAGCTTCCAGTGGGACATGGAACTCTTTAGGCTTTAATTTCTTCATGTGGAAGATGGGAATAATAAAATCTGCCTTACATAATTCAATAAACAGCAGCTATTATATTAGTCTCCCAATTCCCAAATAGGAATGGAGTGGTGCTCAGAAGACTCCAGCCCATGACGGAACTGCCCACCAGGGGGCAGTAGGACCCCAGCCTGGTCCAAGGCTGCAGCCACCGCAGAGCCAAACAAGCAGTCAGGGGGAAGCAGAATGTGCAACCAGGGTAGCTTCCCCGAGATTTCAGTGAAACCAGAAAAAACAAAAAAAAAAAACAAAAAAACTCCAAGATGGGGCATATGTCAAGAAGGCCTCATGTTTCTTAGACTCATCCTCCTCCTTTTCTCAGCCCAGGCTCCCCGAGGCACTGTGTGTGCTTAGAAATAAGCATTTTCTGGCTTGCCATTCACAGGGAGCAGGGAGGTCCCCCTCCTAGGTAAGTCTTTTTATCCCACCACAGCTGCCAGCTTCACTTCCACTGGGGACTGTGGTGAGAAGAGAGACAGACTGCAGAGGACATCTTGTTATTCTGGGAAGTCCCATTCCTGGGACATGGGGAATGGCAGAATCCAGAGTTATTCTTGGTTATAGATTTCATTCATCCTTTTCCACCTTGATTTCAATGAATGAGTTCAAGTCAGGACAGCAGGTTTTGTGGGGTTGGTCGAAAGATGGGGAGACAGGTCCATTCTCATCACCTCCCTCGTCTTCCTCTTCTTGGAAATGAGGATTATAAAGTTCTGGTGGAAGGAGCTGGGCCTCAGCAGAAGGTAATCGGTCTGAGGGAGGCCCATACACACGGTTGGCTTTAGTGCCATGCTTAGAATTGGCATCCAGGTGGTAGCAGAGCTCCGTGAGGCGCTGGGCCCGGAACCGGGGAGGCCGGGCCACCCAGACACCTGGCTCATTAAGACTGTCCTCTTCATCTGACATCAGCTCCTCTGTCACATCCTTCCACAGGCGTTGGTCCTCAGGTCCAAAATGTCTCATGATGCTGGATCGGTTGGCAAAAAGCTAAGGAAGGAGCCCAGGGTAGAGACAGGAAGAGAAACAAACTGTGGATTAGATTTGGGAAGAGGGTTCTCGTAGGAAGAAGGCCGTATAAAATCTGTGTCTGAGAGAACCTAGCCCCCAAGTCATCTTAGAACTGCCCCCCCCTCCTCTATCTGCCAACATTCCTGGATCTCAACCCTATCCTCAGATGCCATGTCCTTTGGCCCGTCCCACTGCAGCTTAGTAGGGTTTAGTGTTTAGTATCTTGAAAGGAAGGCCTAGAAACCTACCCGGTATCTGCGACTTCGAAGCTTCTTCTCCTCTTTTTCCTTCAGGCCTTTAAAGGGGTTCAGGGAGTTGCGGTACTCACGCCTCTTAGTAAGGAAGTAGGCTACACAGGCTCCTGGTGAGGAAGGAAATGGGAGGAGGCAGAGAGCAGGTCCTCAGCCCTTTTTTTTCTGCCCTAATACTACTGGCTGGGAAGGTGAGAATCACTCTGGACGGTGGGTTTTCTCACAGACTCATCAGCATCTATTTACTCCTCTTTGGTTTGGCTGTCTCTGCTCACCTCCCTGTCCAGCACTGACTCCCCCCATATCTCCCACTGGCACTCAACAAGTCCAAGCTCTGTAGCTTCCTCCCCCGACCTGGGCTTGATCAATCAAACCCATCCCTATTCTACTCTTCCGGTAGTGGATTACCAGCAGTTTTTCAGCAGAAGCTTTCTTAATGCTGCAGGGTTAGCTATGGGCAAATAAGAGAAGAGTAAGGAAAGTAGAAAACCCAGGATGTAATATTTAGGGACAAAAGGGCAGGCCTGGATTCTGACTTCCTTTTTGTAATGCCCTAGATTCAGGCCCTGTGGAAATATCATTCCTGCTGGTGTTAGTCCTTTCCTTCTCCTATTTTCATTTCAAGTGGGATAGAGGAATAAAAAGGCAATTAGAAACAATCCTGGGGTGCCTAGGTGGCTCAGTCGGTTGAGTAATTTGGGCTCAGGTCATGATCTCAGGGTCTTGAGATGGAGCCCCGAGTCAGCTCTATGTTCAGTGGGGAGTCTCTCTCTGCTCTTGCCCTTACTTGCACTCTCTCTCTCTTTCCCCAATAAATATTAAAATAAATAAATAAATAAATATTTAAATTAAATATTCAATTATTAAAATAAATAAATATTTTTTAAAAAGAAAGAAAGAAAAAGGGACACTTGGGCAGCTTGGAAGGTCTGCTGACCTTCCGACTTGGTTTTGGCTCAGGTTGTGCTCTCAGTGTCCGGAATCAAGCCGTGTTGGGGCTCTGTGCTCAGCAATGAGTCTGTTTGGGATTTTCTCCCTCTCCCCCATCCCACTCAATCTCTCCCTCTCTCTCAAAGAAAGAAAGGAAGAGAAACAATCCTGTAAAGATGTGAGAATAGCCAAAAACAATGTTTTAAGTCCACTATTTTCAAAATCGCCTCCATTACAACTCTTCTCTGACCAAGAACAGTGAGTGGAAAAAGGATGGGGGTTAATTCAATTTTTCTCACCTTTCAGTTCCTTATCAGTGTAATTGTGGGGACTGGTCACCAGCTCCTGCTTGAGCTTCTCCAGAAGGAACTTCACTACTGAAATATTCCAAGAGGACTTGATGCTGCCACAAAAAAGATCAGGAACGAGGCAGTCAGCATTTTAAAAGCCAGACAGAGATTCCTGGCACAAATCAACTTTGAGATAAACTCCCCCATGGCCAAGGACAGGATGCAGGGGGCAACCTTAGCCTCACTGTTACACTGGAGTAACCCTCTACTGCCCTCCGGGGAAGAGGCAGAGTACCCTGTGATTCTTTTCCCTCAAGGGGATCATACCTTTCAGACCCATTGAATCTCTTGTCATTGGTGATGTGGTTATGCACATTGTGGACCAATTTCTAGGGGAAAAAAAACAAACAAACACAACAAATACAGATTCAAGCTGGGAGTGGATATGATGAAACCCTCCTCTGTCCCCTGGGCATCATCCCTATGGGGTTGAACCCCTATGGGGTTCTCTGCCTGAATCCTTCCCATAGGCTGGGCACCATTGCTGGTGCCCCTTCTTAGCCAGAGAGCCTATTCAAGTCAGTATTTCAAACGTCCTCCCTTTTGTGGTCCTTTTCATTTAATTTGTACGAGGACTCCAGGATCATCCCTGGTCTCACTTCTTTTTCTGGGGAATATAATCCACTAGGGGAAAAGGTCTCAGACATTTTCACAAACATAATCCTTCCTAATAACCAGGAGAGAGCAAATATACACCAGGATTACTGCACCTGGACATTCCTTGAGGGCCCCTATTCTTGCAAACTTTCAAGTTTTCTTTACAATGTATCTATTTATTTTAATCTAAAAATGTCTTCTTGTAATGAGCACCCGATGCTATATGCAACTGATGAATCACTGAACTCTACCTCTGAAAACAACACTACACTATATGTTAATTCATTGAACTTAAATAAAACAAAAATTTTAAAAATGTCTTCTGAATGTCTAAGAAATTCTAATGTCTCATAAAATTGAGGACCCAGGAAAATGCCCTAAGTATATTCCTTTGCACATTACCACAAATCTCAAGGGTACACACACCATGGTCTAAAAAACACAAACCTAAAGTAACAGAAATGTGAAATGCAAAGGATCTTGGAGACACTATCACCCAACTCCCAACCTCACAACATTCTACAGGCTTACTTTCAGCTTTGCTTGCATACCTTTAAGAATGGGTTCTCACTATTCTTTCGAGTCAGCTTATTTTACTATTGAACATCCCTGATTGTTAAAAAGTTTTGTCTCAGACTCCGAAATCTTGCCAGTTTTGCCCCTAACAGCACCTAAAATCTTTGAAGACTCTCATGTACTCCCCAGGTCTTCTATCCGGGCTAAATGGCCCCAAGCTCTTCAGCCATTCCTCATGACACAGTTTCCAGACAGACGCCTCTCAAAACCATCAGGCTCTCTGGCTTGCCAGTGTCCCCGGACAACGTGGCAGTGGGAACGGAATCTAATGCGTCAGTGGAGACCAGGCCAAAGGGAGCATTACTTCGCTGAGTGGCACACTACACTTCTAGGAATGAAACCCAAGATGGCATTACCTTTCTTAGCAATGCCACCCCTATTCCTAAGGTCACAGTTTTCATTCCTAGTGGGCTTACAGTCAACTCGAGTCCATTTTTTCACATGGATTACTATCTATGCCATTCTGCAACCTTTTTTTTTTTTTTTTTTTTTTTTAACTTTGATGCAGGACTTTACATTTCTTCCAGTTAAATTTAGTTCCAGTGTTTCTGGTGGTATTTTCATCCCAAGCTCCCTCGGTCAGTGGAAATTGCCAGTCCCAAACCGATGGACTCATATCAGGACGTCAGCTGCAGCTGAGGAGTCCCCAGTTTACCCTTCTGCCTCTAGGACTGACTGACCATATCCATTTAGGAAAGTACCATCAAGTGTTTATGGTTAGGGCCTCCACTCTATAAAAAGGACTGTTATTAAATTAGCTTCATATTTGATATGGTTATTTTACCTCTTCAGAGTCCCAACCTAAGGAATCACAAAAGATAGGTGAATGCTTCAGAAAGAATCTGAAAGTGTTGCAGGAAGAAGAAGGAGAAGGAGAAGAAGAAGAAGAAGAAGGAGGAGGAGGAAGAAGGAAGGGAGGGAGGGAGGGAGGGAAGGGAAAGGAAGGAAGGGAGGGAGGGAGGAAAAAAAAGAAAGGGAGAGGAGGTGCACAGCTTCCAACTCAAGTGGATTGGAAGAGATCAGCTGATAAAAATCAAACCAGGCTCGAAGTGGAAAGAGAAAATACTCTAAGACAATAATAAGTGTTAAGACTGTAAAGGCTGCTGGCTCACCTACCTCCTGAGCGAGTTAAAAATAAATATATTTCCCCAAGGGGTGGCTGGGATCTGCCGCATTCCAAGAAGTCTGTGGTTCCCATTTGGTCCTTTTGGATCCCTAGCAGCAATCCCCAGCGACCCAAGCAGACTGGAGGGATGCCTCTTTGATTCCTTCCCAGAGCTAAAGGCTGGAAGACTGAAGGCCTGCAGCTAACTCTCTCCCTCGAAACCAGTCTGGCACAAGTACATTTGAAACCTTCCTCTGGGATGGGCAGCAAAATCCCCTGACTGGTCCTCCAGAGCCCTTTCAAGCATCTGTAACAGAGCAGCAGGGGTGAGCACATTGTCCTCCTGTAAGGTCCTCAGTTCCACTGGGCTCTCCAAAAGGCAGGCAGCAGCCTCTAGCTGGAGGAGGTAGAAAGAACTGGGAGTGGTCAAAAGACCCATTTTTAAGCAAACTGTAATTATTATGCATTTATTCATGATTTAAACACTATGAAGTTTTGGGAAACCCCTTGCAATGCATTTCTAGGTATATGCCTCCATTTCTGTCACTGCCAGCAAGAGTTGCCCTCTTGGGCCAGAAGTTTCTGACAGAAAAACTAAACCCATTCCCTGTTTTTGATAAGTGAGCTATCCCTGAACATAACCAAAATTTAAAATGAAGGTTAGAAACCAGCTGATTCTGATTATGAATGGTGTCTTCCTTCCCAGGGAAGAAAAGAAGCCCTTAATGTAAAAACAAACCAGAGGAAAGGAAGGGTAAGAGTCAGGAGCCCTTAGACAAGGGGAAAAGAAGCAAGAAGTAATGAAAGAAGAATCTTCAGTTAAGATGAAGTCGGTAAGCACAGTACTGGGTGGGCTTCAACCTTTATTAATATTGTGACAAGAGGAACAGGGCTACACTGTGATGAGATTTCCAGTGGGTGTGAATGGTGAACTCCCCTCCTATTCAGAACTCTCCAATGACTCTATCAGCCATGAGCCAGAGAAGGGAAATGCCTTACAGTCCATATGAACAGGATCTAGCTAAAGAACACCCCCACAGTTATCAGAAAGATGTCTGGGGATGCAGAGGCAATCCAAGGGACTATGGTCACCCTAGAGTAGGGTTTCTTGACCCTGGCATGACGGACATTTTAGGTCGAATTATTGTGAGTGGCTGCCCTGTGCACTGAAGGATGTTTAGGGGTGCTCCCGAGGCTCCAAGCCACTCCCAAGTTTTAGGCTCAACTGGTTCAGCCCAGTACATTCCCTGCCAAGAGCTCTTGGAATCCCTAGACTCACCAAACCTTTTTAACCGAGCTGAGAGATGAGGGGCCCTCTGCGCCCTTGGGCTGTGGCCACCTCAGCATTCCTTGGCCATTCTGCCAAGGGGTCCCTTGCTGCTTACCCTGAACACCAGTTATCTGTAGGCTGTTCCCCGTGCTACCCTTCAGTGGTCAGTCTGCTCAATCCCTTAAAGATCTTCCCATCAGGACTATTAGTTCATGGGGAGGAGAGGTGATAGAAAACCCTTCTCTTTAAACAGAATATTTCAAGCTATTTGGAAAAGCCTTTAAAAAGTTCCCCAATGGGGCGCCTGGGTGGTTCAGTGGGTTAAAGCCTCTGCCTTCAGCTCAGGTCATGATCCCAGGGTCCTGGGATTGAACCCCACATATGGCTCCCTGCTCAGCAGGGAGCCTGCTTCCTCCTGCCCACCCCCCACCCCCGCCTGTCTCTCTGCCTACTTGTGATCTCTGTCAAATAAATAAATAAATTTTTTTTTAAAGTTCCCTGATTAGCAGGGGGCCTGCCCATCCTTAGGGCCATGGACCAGCCTGTCTCCTTGTTTTCCCTCCCCCTCCAGTAGGATCCAGGACACCATTCATTCAATATGGGACGTTTAAAATCAACCCACACTTCATTCTTCATTTCTTTCTCCAGACTGAAGAAAAATGTATAGAATTGAGCTCACTCACAGAGAGTACCAGATCCCGCTTGCGCCTGGAGTTCTTCTGCCCACTCCCTCTGGTCCTGCATGGGGAAGCGGTAAACCCTAGAGAGTGTCTCAGCTCCCCTGTTCCTCCAGGGCCTGACTCTTCCAAGGCACCTTCCAGCGCAGCAGCAGCACTGAGCATGTCCTCGGGGCGGGGTGGTGGCAGCTTGCTTCCATTTTCTGGCCCTGTCTCTGAGGTTGCCCGCTGGATAGCCAGTTGTGTGGCTGGTGAGAGCTGCTTGGCATAAGCAGGGACCAGGACCCGCTGTACTGCACCCTCAGAGGCCACATAATCATCCACCAGCTAAGAACATAAAAAAGAATAGTCCATTAGCCATCCAGGCTTAGGGGAACTCAGTCAACCATCATTCTTTGGCCAAGGGCAGTGAACAGAGAGAGCAGAAAGCAGGGGGAATCCAGCACAGTCTCTAATGGTCAACAGCTTGTTTCTCGGGGACTCCTACGGGAGTGTCGGAAAATATTTCTTAGAAATACACGGCCTCTCGAGTTGAATCGTTACCCACAGGACTGATTACAAGGACAAAGCTTGTTTCTGATGCTCTATTTGTGAGGAATCATCTATGATTTGCTCTTGGGTGTAAGAATCATAGCCAGGCAAATATTTTGTCTAAAAGGATTGGGGGAGGAAGTGATAAGAAAGGAACACCAAGCCAGAGAAAGAACAAGAAAATAAAATGATAACACAAACAGGAGAAACAGGAGAAAAATGGGAGCAAAGAAGAGAGATATAAAGTCAGAAATTTCGGGGCACCTGGGTGGCTCAGTGGGTTAAACCTCTGCCTTCAGGGTTGTGAATTCAAGCCCCAGGTTGGGTGTGCAGCCTACTTAAAAAGAAAGAAAGAAAGAAAGAAAGAAAGAAAGAAAGAAAGAAAGAAAGAAAGAAAGAAAGAAAGAAAGAGGGAGAGAGAGAGAGAGAGAGAAAGAAAGAAAGAAAGAAAGAAAGGAGAAAAAATAAATAAAATGGGGCACCTGGGTGGCTCAGTGGGTTAAGCCTCTGCCTTCAGCTCAGGTCATGATCTCAGGGTCCTGGGATTGAGCCCCCCAACACACACACACTCTGGGCTTTCTGCCCAGCAGGGAGCCTGCTTTCTCCTCTCTCTGCCTGTCTCCCTGCTTTGTTGTGATCTCTGTCAGGTAAATAAATAAAATCTTAAAAAAAAAAAAAGTCATAAATTTCTTCAGAGGCTGGCACCAACTGTCCCCCCCTCCATTCCCTTCACAGGACCTGTCTGTGCCCCCACCTTGATCCTGCCCTGGCCGCACCGACTGTCATTGTCCTGACATCTACTTGCTGCCTGTGCCCTCACTCAAGGACATACAGGGCAGGGAAAGGAAGGAGGGAGGAAGGAGAGAGAAGGAAGAAAGGAGGGGGGATTTCTGCAGCCAAGAAAACAAAACAGTGAAAGTGGGGGGAAAAAAAAACACAGAAAGAAGCGGGGGAGGAGGCTGAGATTTATAGACCTGTGAGCTGCTTTCTGCGCTGTGAAATCTAATTCCATCCTGTCGGCTTGGAAGCCTTCTCTGCCTGACAGAACCAAAGCTCAGGGCACCGCCTAGCCTGGTACCTAGTGCCCCCTGCCTCCTCCTACCTCCCTGCAGCTCCCCCCTCCAGAGTCCTGGCTGGGCTGAATGGGGCAAGCGGCAGTGGCCTTCACCCACCACATGGCTAGGCCTTCAGGGAGCAGTGACCAGCCACAGCGTGACACTGGAGGGGGACAGGGGCTTCTACATTCATTTCTCAGATCTAGCAGATGGGCTGGGAGTTTCCTCCCTTCCATCTCCCCTGTGTGCTCTGCTCCTTCTCTCTTTCCTGGGTGTCTGGACCTTGTTGTGTGTGAGGGAGGAGGAAAGAGAGGATGTGGGGGGGGGGAGGGACCATGGGGGAGGAGAGCTGACAGACCTCCCACTGTCTCTCAAGTGGTGACACATCTGTTACTTTCCCATCTCTGTGATCTCCCTAGTTGCTCCATCTCCTTTTCGTACTTCCATGTGCCACGCTCTGCAGTTTTTACTCCACTCAGCCAGGGTTTTCCTGCTCAGATGGCCCTGAGCAGTAAAGAAACTAAAATATCACAGTGTACTTCTGTGTCTTTTCCTGCTCACAAAATATGCCCGCTTGCTCCCCTTGTTCTCCCGACAACGACGTCTCTCTCACAACGACGTCTCTCTCTTCCCAGGAACTCCCAGCTGTCCACTTCTCATCCTCATGTTTTCCCTTTCCCTCCACCTCTTTCCCATCTTCCCCCACGTTCCCTTGCCCGCCTCAATTCTCTTCCCATTTAGATTCGCCTTTCCTCTGTGCTCTCTTCACTTTCCCTCCTTCCTCAACCCTTCCTCTCCACCTGCCTCCTTCCCTCCCTACACCTGTCCTTCCGTTCCCTTTGTCCTCTCCCTCTCCTCCCTCTCCGTCCCTCCCCCGTCCCCCTCCCTCTCTCTCCACCTCTGCCTGCCCCCCCTCAATTCCCATCTCTCTGTACTGAATTCCTCTTGGCAGGCGGAGGGCCCGTGATAAAATATGAATGAGCCGTCTGTGCGCGGCAGGCCTCCTCGCCAGGAGAGGCAGAGCCCCTGGAGCAGCGGAGCCAGCTGTGGAGGAGAGGGTGGCACGCAGAACTCCTGAGAGGCAGGGGAGGGCACTGCCAGCTCCCCGCACACCGGAGTCCAGCTCCTGCCATACGGGCTGCGGTGGGGAGCCAGGCACACGAGGGCTGCATATGCCCGCCGGGAAGGGACGACCGGGGCTGTCCTGTTTGCGCACAAGTAACCCCCAAAAGCGAGGCTGAAGGCTGGACAGAAGCCAGAGGGAGGCAGAAGGAAGAGCGACAGGCCCGGAGAAGCCCTCGGGAGCCACCCCACGACACGCGCGTCCCGCTCTGCGGCCCTACTCACGGGATTGAGCAGCGGGGCCGCGTCTCCGGCCGCCAGGGGGCACCCCGGGAGCCGCGCGTCTCTCTGCGCGGCTGGGAAGCCCAAGGGCCCGGGCCCCACGGCCGAGGCGGCTCCCACCTGCCACAGCTCCTCGATCACCACCTGCATGCCGCTGCCCACGCTGTCACACTCCTCTTCCGCCGCGGCCGCCGCCTTGCACGCCTCCCCGGGGCTCTCCTTGAGAGGCCCCGGCTCCTCGGGCGGGGAGCCGTGCGCCCGGCTGTCCGCATCCTCGGGGGCAGAGGCTTTCCCTTGCCTCAGCTCACCCACCTCCTCCTGGAGACGTTTCAGCAATTCGTTGTTGGCCCTCGCGAGCCCCAGAGCGGCCTCGGCCAGGCCCACGGCCTTCTCCACCCGCTGGTAGATAATGTGCAGGAGCTGTTCGGAACTCTGAACGGCCAGACCGTGTCCAGTCACCGTGATGGGGGTGCTGGCGGGAGGGTTCCCGCCTTGGGACCCTGAGCTGCTCGCGCTTGTCTCGCTCTTGCAAGCACAGCAGCAGCATCTAGCCTCGCTGCCACCGGGAGGGGAGAAGAGGATGGTGGCACTGAAGGACATGGCTGATGGCAGCGTGAACAAGTGTGCTCACACTGCTGGGCTGCTCAGAAAGGTGTTCCCAGCCGGCCCCACTCGAGGCAGGTAGGAAGCACCAGCCTCTTTGGATTCACTTTCCTGTGTCATGGCAGGTGACCAGAGGAGCCTGGGTACCAGGCGGTGGGCTGGATGAAGGAAGAGTAGGCAAGCCAGGAAGGAGTATACCTTCCATGGCTGCCTGTCCTCAGCCTGCAGAGAGATGCCTTCTTCTATCTGCAGATCCCGTGCTCTCCCAGCACAGCGCGGTGGGGGTCCCACTCAATGCTGACCCAAAGGGTGGTGCCTACACAGGCCTTCCTGATGAATACAGTGTCAAGGGGTAGAAGGTATTCTTCCTGCACCCAAGCATGGAACCCCACCACCACTCCAACCTGAGGGACAGAGTAGGGTAGGGGACTCAAAAGGACCCATAAGCATCTGGAAAGATGAGAAGATTAAGGAAGAAAATGCAGATCTGTCTTTACCTCCTCCCTGTCTTTGTGGTAATAACAGTCATTGCCTTTTGTCTCCTTGACATCATTCCTTAAGGAGTTCAAAACACTTCCTGCAGGTTATCTCAACCACACAGAAGCTCTAGGAAACACATATTACCCCAGGTCCACCGAAGAAACATGCAGACGAGTTATAGATCTTTTTCAAGGTCAAGGGAGACGGCAGAATCCAGTTATTGCCACTTTCAATCTAGTGCTTATTTTTTTAACTGATAACCACTTTTTGTTGACATAGAGAATCACGATTCTACCCTCTCTATAATTTTCTTACACATGCATTCAGAGTAAGACTCCTAAGTAAGGAATATGCCGACAGCCCTCAACACGTCACCAACCTCAACGATTCTATCACTGGCGCTTTGGGGATGGGGCAGGGAAAGGAAGGGAAAAGCTGGATCAGAGAATCAAGCTGCGGTGACCACGGGCCACCCCGCCCCCTGGCTCTCACGGTTGTGCATCTGGGCCTCCAGCCTCTGAAAAGAAATCCAGCTGTTCTGAATCCTAAGCTGGTAGGTCGGAGAAATCACCTCTGAGGCCCCTCATCTCCACTTCTCAAGCTCCTTGACGGAGGGACAAAGCTCAAAAGGCATGTCGAAATAGCTCAGTCCCCACATAACCAGCCCCATCAAAGACGAAACCAAAATACTGATGATAAACCAAAGTGTCTCACTTTTGAATCACTGTAGGTAAGCAACTAAACTACTCTAGGAGAAAAAGAAAAAAGGTATGGGAGGGTTGGATTGTACGACTGAGCATAGTCCAAGGAGCTTCATGTTGTCTTTGCTAAATACTTGATTATAGGGGAAAGAAAATCCTTCTGTCTGAAGCTCCCTAAGTGATAGAATCTTAAGTATGTTTACAGTTTCCACAAGAGATACATTTCCATCTTACCCTATAAATGATATCATAACATCACAATTAAAAAAAAAAGAGGAGGCCGGTAAGAGAATTTTCTACATATTGAGATTTGGGTTTCTTTTTTTGAATCAGCAATCTCATTTCAGAAACAGGTGATATCAATGCCTCTGTGGTACTAAAATGTAAATCTGACCATGCATTTTAATTACATTTGGCTATTAAAGAATAGCCTTTGATTTGCTCTTTCCACCTTTTATACATAAAAAACAAACAAACAAACAAAAATGTTTCTGTGCCAGGTTTTGACATGTAAGAACTTCACTCATATCCATTTGCAGCTTCTCTGTCATTAGAGTCACTGGAAGGTAAGCTTAACCTGAAACTAAAGGTTAGAGGAAGGCAATAAACGAGTCCAGTGTCAGTTTATGGATGAAGCATTTATAAATCCTTTCCCTTCCTAAATAAGGGCCTTCGCTGTTCTTGCAGAGTTTTTAACCAACATCATGCAAGGAGTTTCACCTGAAACACGGCTGTTGTGAGAAAAAGACAGTTATGTAAAAGATAAGATACAAATGGTTGCCAGTTGGGTTCAGTATTTGTAAAATCAGATACTAAGACGCATCAGGTTGGCACACTGGGTGGGTACCCCTTCTGGTACCAAAATGACAACAGCTACATTCTTGCCCCAAACTCTTACTCTTTCTTGCAAGGGCCTTAACCCCTCCCAGTGCTGTGCCTGCCTCAAGCCATTCCCTCCCCCTTGAATGGTCATTCCTAGGTCATCATTCCAAAACAGCACTGAACTGGAAGTGTTAAAAAAAAAAAAAAAGGGAAAAAGGAAAAGAAAAAGAAAAAAAGATATGTGTTTCTCATCCTGCTCCACTACTTAACAGCTGTGTGAACTTGGAAAAATGATTCCCTCTTCTGAGCCCCAGCGATCTCCTCTCTGCCGACTTGGAGTGTTTTGGTGACGACTACACATATGTAATGTAGGTAAGGCACCTACATTACATATGTAATGTAGTGCTGGCACGCAGTCAGTGCCCCGCAAATAGCAGCTGGATGGTAGGATGATTATTCCCGAAATATTTTGTGTTCCATCCTGGAGCTCCATCCTGATTTCCTAATCTTGAAAAAAAAAATGCTGTGCCTTGAAATGGAACTTGAGGGATTTCCCCCCTAAATTTAATACCAAATTTCTAAGCAACAATAAATTCAAGTCTACAAAGATGCATGTATGCATATAAAAGCCTCTATGGTATACATTAGAGAGGTAATTGAGAAAACAAAGTATTTGCAATTTGCTTAGTCTCATGAACCGGCTTTAGATTGGGGATAATATACAACTTTGCTAGCTTTTAATGATATATTTTCATATTTGTGTTGACATTAAAAAAATCATGATTCGGGGTGCCTAAATGGCTCAGTCAGTTAAGTGTCCGACTCTTGATTTCAGTTCAGGTCATGATCTCAGGGTTGAGAGATTGAGCCCCACATTGGGCTCTGGGCTGGGTATGAAGCCTGCTTTTAAGAATCACTCCCTCCCTCTCCCTTTGCCCCTCCCCCATCCCAAATTATAATTCTACTGTCTCTGTAATATTGTTCCTCAATTCTTTCTGCTTTTCTATTTTGTATATTAACCTAACTACGTCTGGGTCATCTGGGTGGCTCAGTCTTTGGTTCAGATCACACTCTCAGGGTCTTGCGATCGAACCCTGTGTGAGGTTCCCTGCTCAGCAAGGAGTCTGCTTCTCTCTCTCTCTTTGCCCTTCTCCCCAACTTGTGCTCTCTCTCTCAAATAAATAAATAAATAAAATCTAAAAAAGAAAAAAACCTATGATCATTTTATTTATTTATTTTTCATTATTATTATTTGGGGTGAGGGGCATAAAGAGAGAGAGAGAGAATCTTAAGCAGACTCCATGCCCAGCACAGAGCCTGATGTGGGGCTCAATCTTGCAACTCTGAGATCATGACCTAAGCTAAAATCAAGAGTCAGATGCTTAACTGACTGAGCCACTCAGGTGCCCCTAACTATGTCTATTTTAGAATGTCACATTCAGAGCAATAATTGGTTGTTTTTTTGTTTGTTTGTTTTTTTATTAACTGGTCTATATAAACTCAGTACAGTGCACTATAGCACAACGGGTATTCAAATAACCCTTACTCGGTTTCTGTGGACATTCCTGCTGACTTAATTTTCCTGGCTCCTGTATTTACTTAAGCTCTAAGACACTGAAATGAAAGGACAAGGAAAGAAAGGAGAGCCAGTAGGTAAGTAATAAAGGAATATTTCACATTATAATATTTCCTAACCAGATAACAATCTAAATGCTGGATAAGTTGGATTAAAAACAAAACACACACATTTCATTAGCTACATACATCCCTATTACAGAAAAACAAGTTGAAAAAAAAAGTTTCTAAAAATTCTCTATGCAAGGCCATGCTGAAGGATGAGTCACCAAAATGGATTGCCACCACCAAATACTCAAATGAAGGGAAGACAAAGTCCCTACATGCAAAAAGCTTACAGCATATGTGAGAATGGAATGTCTAAGAAACAAAACAGAATATACACAAGTGCCTAAAAATATGCGTGCAGACAAAAATTCTTGAGGAGATAGTTCAAAATAATGGAGAGATCAACAAAACGAAATCATATGAGAAAGGGGTCTTACAGTAGAAGAACCTCCAACCAAACCTTGGGCAATGTATAAAAGGAACTGGTAGGGTGGGAAGACATGAGAGATGAGAGGAAAAACAAACATTATAGGAATTCACGCTGTACGTGTGCGAGGTCAGAGCAAAGGTATGGAAAGCTGACACAGGACTCTGAAAGCCATGTTAAGGAAACTCCTAGAGTAGGGGTGAGCAAACTATTTCCTATAAAGGACCAGACAGAGTAATTTTGGCTTTGCAAGTCATGTGGTTGCTGTCATAACTACTCAACTCTGCCTTTGCGGCACAATGCAGCCATGGACAATACATAAGCATGACAATACATAAACAATGACTGTGTTCCAATAAAATCTATTTATAAACACAGAAATGTCATAAGATATTATATTTAACACTTACATTAAAAAATATTAAAGCCATTCTTAGGTCATGGGCCATACAAAAACAGATGGCAGACCAGACTTAGCCAATGGATGGTAATTTGCTGACCCCTGTCTTAGACACCTAAAGTGGAAGGGTTAGATAGTATTAGGAGACTTTTCAATCCGGAAGTGAGTTGAGAATGAGGGTTGTGGATATGAAGGTTCAACATTCTGACGGAATATTTTTTTATTTAATAAATACGGGCACAGAAATATTTTTTTATTTAATAAATATGGGCACAGAAATACTGGCAAAGACAACTTCAAGATCAACCTGACGGTCAGCAGATGGTACCATTAACAGAATGACAGAAATGAGAATGTTGAGGTGGCTCAAATGGTTGGGCATCCCACTCTTGATTTTGGCTCAGGTCATGATCTTCTGGGTTGTGGGATCACCCCCACATCAGGTTCTGTGCTCAGAGAATCTTGCCTGAGATTCTCTCCTCTCCCGCTGCCTCCCACCCCCACCCCCCGCCCCAAACCGCTGATGTACGCACATGCGCACATACTCTCTCTCTTACATAAACCTTAAAAAAAAAAAAAAAGAGGAAATGAAGACATTGAGAGGAGGCACCATCATGTTAGAAAAAATGTGTGTGTATATATGTATGTATGTATTTATTATTTTTTTAATGAGCTCTACGCCCAACTTGGTACTCAAACTCACCACCCCGAGATCAAGAGTCACATGTTCTACCAACTGAGCTAGCGAGGCACCCCAGATGTGTATTTACTTGACAAGTTAAATTTCAAACTGATAGCAACATCTTTAAATGGATGTCCTGATAGCAAATGACTAGGACCGAAAAGAAAAGAAAAGAAAAGAAAACAAAACACCAAGAGGAAGGTCACAGCTGGAATGCAGATTTAGAATCTTTAGCTGGAGGGTGGTAGTTGAACCTGAGAGTGAATGCATTCTCCACAGAGTAAGGATAAAGTGTGAAATGTAAAGGCCAAAGACAGCGCTTAAAGCCAATCTGTGCAAGAGGCTTCATTAAAAGAGAAGAATGGTCAGTGAGGTGGGAGAAAAAGAGTGTTATGAAAGCCAAAGTAGAAAGAATTTCAAGAATGTGGATCTAATCAACTGTGACAGGTGCAGCAGAATGACTAAAGAAGATGAAAATTAAGGAAATACATTTTATTTGTCTGTGATGGTCACTGGTCATGACCAGAGAGGTAATTTTTCAGTGAAAGTAATACAAAGCAGTAGGTGAAAGAAGAATTGATGGAGAGAAAATGCAAACAAGACATGACGTCAAGTTTTCTAGAGTTTAGTTATGAAAGGAAGGAAGGAAATAACAAGGAAATCAGAAGAGGCTCTAGAACTTCACTATATTTACAAAGCAGAAAGAAAAAGTTCAGTGATTTCTGTGCCATTAACCACAGCAACGTTTTTCTAGATATATCTCCTGAGGCAAGGGAAACAAAAGCAAAAATAAACTATTGGGGAGTGCCTGAGTGGCTCGGTAGGTTAAGTGGCTCGGCTCAAGCCATGATCTCAGGGTGGTGAGACAGAACCCCAGGTCAGGCTTTGCACTGGGTGTAGACCCTGCTTAAAATTCTCTCTTTCAGGGCACCTGGGTGGCTCAGTTGGTTAAGCAGCTGCCTTCGGCTCAGGTCATGATCCCGGAGTCCCTGGATAGAGTCCCACATTGGGCTCCCTGCTCAGCAAGGAATCTGCTTCTCCCTCTGACCTTCTCCCCTCTCATGCTCTCTCTCTGTCTCTCTGTCAAATAAATAAATAAAATCTTTAAAAAAAAAAATTCTCTTTCCCCTTGCCTCCCCCCCCAAAAAAAAACAAACAATAACAAACTTACTGGGACTACATCAAAACAAAAAACTTCTGCACAGCAAAGGAAACAGTCAACAAAACTCAGACAACCTACTGAATGACAGAAGATATTTGCACATGACATATCCAATAAAGGTATCCAAAATTAAAGAAGTTATATAACTCAACACAAAAAAACCAAATAATCCAATTTAAATATGGGCAGAAGACGTGAAGAGACATTTCTCCAAAGAAGACAGTCAGACGGATAGCCAAAAGACACATGGAAAGATGCTCAACATCACTCATCAGGGAAATGCAAATCAAAACCACAATGAGCTATCATCTCACACCCCTCAGAATGGCTATAAAAAACACAAGAAACAACAAGTGTTGGTGAGGATGTGGAGAAAAAGGAACTCTGTGCACTGTTGTTAGGAATGCAAATTGGTGCAGCCACTCTGGAAAAACAGTATGGAGGTTCCTCAATAAATTAAAAATAGAACTACCAATGGTACCTGGCTGCCTCAGTCAGTATAGCATATGACTCTTGAATTCAGGGTCGTGAATTCAAGCCCCAGGTTGCGCGTGCAGCCTACTTTAAAAAAAAAAAAAAAAAGAAAGAAAGAAAAGAAAAATAAATAAAATGGGGCGCCTGGGTGGCTCAGTGGGTTAAGCCTCTCTGCCTTCAGCTTAGATCTCAGAATCCTAGGATTGAGCCCAGCATTGGGCTCTGCTCAGCAGGGAGCCTGCTCCTACCACCCGCCCCCCCCCCCCGCCATTCTCTCTGCCTGCCTCTCTGTCTACTTGTGATCTCTCTCTATCTCTGTCAAATAAATAAATAAAATCTTTTAAAAATAAAATAAAATGGGGGCGCCTGGGTGTCTCAGTGGGTTAATCCTCTGCCTTCAGCTCAGGTCATGGTCTCAGGGTCCTGGGATTGAGCCCTGCACTAGGCTCTCTGCTCAGCAGGAAGCCTCCTTTCCTTCCTCTCTCTCTGCCTGCCTCTCTGCCTCCTTGTGACCTCTGTCTGTCAAATAAATAAATAAAAACTTTAAAAAATAAAATGAAGTGAAAAGAAGGACAACAAGACTTAAAAGAAGGCGGCTGTGAGAAAGTAAAAGATGAAGATATTAGAAAAGAATTAAAGTTTTCTTCTAGGAATGATCCTCCCAATGTTAGAAGGAAGGAACAGTAACTTTTCCCTAAAACTACAGAGAAGAAAAATTAATACAGAGCAAAGATTCATTGAGGTGGAGAGAGGAAGACAAAGAGATACAGTATTAAGACTCTCTTTTTACTTAGAGGCAGATTTTCCTCAGTATGAATAATCCAAATTGATAATAGAACTTTACTATAAACAGTACAGCATTATCTGTTGTTACAAACCTGTTAAATCCTTTCCTAATGCTTCCAAACTAACATAATTAATTATTCTTGCTTTTTTCCAGCACTGGCTTATGGTTCTAGAGCCCATTTAACACTGTCAATATTATTAAGGTATATAAACTTTATTCTGATATCTTTATTTTACTTCTCAAGATGTATAACTTTAATTGAATAACACATGAAGCCATTCATGCACTGTTTGGCAAACCAATGGTTAAATATAGTAAATTATGTGGGCAGTGTCTAAACCATCGTTCTCAAACATTTTAATATGGTCAACTTTTGCAATTCAGATTGCTAATTTATTTGCAAGCCAAGAATTCATATTTTCATTCCAGAAAGGAAAAAAGAAAAGGAATAAACTAAGGTTGACCACCACAGAATAATATACAGTCTTTTGCAAAATGCTATCAACTTTTAGAATTGAGTTTTAAGAAAAAGATCTTTATTCTTTTGATGAGTTGCCAACACAAAGTGATGGCAGCTGCCAAACTTAAGTTTGCATAAAATACATGTTTGGGGTTCATTCAGTGTTGGTCTAATTTTAACACATGTGAAAGGGGCCCAGAAAATGTACTTTCCAATAATTTTGGTATTTTCTTCATAAATATTTAGATAAAAAAGAAAGAAAAGTCATCTTCTTTAGACAGTTCAGGGTGAGACTGTCCATAATCTTAACTACCCCTTTCCTCCCCAGTCACATGTATTTGTGTTAGAACTAAATATATCATCCTCTTGGCAGCTCCCTTGCTTGCTTTCAACCCATTCTGAGTTTGAATTTTCTGCATGACTGAGTTCACCTCAAACTATGAAAAATAAAAGTTTCCTCACTCTTTAATAGATGTGTATGATATGGTATCACTCTGATGATGTATGTCTTTGTAATGGGCCCTTGACTCATTCAGGGTCAGGCTAGCAGTGGACTTCCTTAAATGTGATTACTGAAAGCACAGCAATTCATACCGTAATTTTCATTTTAAGAAATAAAAGGAAAATGGCCACTTAAAGCTCCAACGGTGCTGGTCAGCCCTGCTCCTCCACTTGGAGGTGCAATACGGCATACCTGTTCCTATCAAAAAAGAGCCCTTTTATCACACCAGAGCAGGAAAGCAAATACCGGAAAATACTACTTTACTACATTTTGAAAGATCGACCCATCTACTGCTTTGCAGAGAAAGTCTAGGACCTAATTTTCAGGGGTTAAAAAAGACAGAGATGTAGACCTAAGGGGAGAATAAGATTCTAAGAAAAGGCTTCCACTAATCCGAAGATTCCAAGTATACTTGTAGAGTGGTTTAAGAGTTTTTAGCCTAGCGCCGGTCTTTTATTTACATGTGTTAAAAATGCAACTGGCTAAGATTAAAATTCTCGGTTTAAGATTTCCGTAGAAATGTGCCTGACAAAAAGGACAAGTCCTGCACTTTTGGATCAACTGAAAAATGAAAAGCTAGCTCCTAAAGCCACATCATGCGCCCTGCGAGCCCTCGGTAAATGTTAGTTGATTAAATATTAGAGATGACAGGTGGGCACCAGGGACAGCAGAACCATTTCCGACACTGGGAGAACACAGCTCGAGCACTGCCCTTGGGTCAGGCCGCACGGGTGAGGGCGACTCGCCCCTGAGCCTCACCGCAGTAGGGGCCTGGGGGTTCCGGGGAAAGGGGTGTAGGAGCAAACAGCCCCGTGGCCCGATCGGGGATCTTGCCGGGTCACCGTGGGTAGACTCGAGGCCGCAAAAGCTCTGCGGACTTGGGCGGAGAGCCACCGGGAACTTCCCTCTGGCAGCCCTACAGGTGTTCCGTCACCGGTGTTCCACCGCGTGTGCCCCGCTCCGCCGTTCCAGCTGACTCAGCGGCGCCCACACGAACGCGCAGACCGGCTGAAGAAGACTGCGGCGCCGGCCCGTGTACCCCGCCAACGCGCGCTCGCGGGGAGGCACCGCCCCGCCTGTCCTCTGGCTCCCGGTGATTGGCGACTGGACGACGGGGGAAGCAGGGCCGGGGAGGTTATTGGCTGCAATCCACAATCACTCAACGAGCCAGGGAAGGGAGGGGCCACTTCAGGGAGGGACACGACTGCGAAGCTTTTTCAAGGCCATGAGGCGCCATCTTTGGCTTGTTTTGTTTTGTTTACTTGGGTTTGTTCGTCGCTGCTTAGAAAGCTGCGTGTACACGATTATAAATTCAGTGCCACTAACAGGCCTCAAACATTTGGTGGTGGAAGGATTTTAATTCCTGTCGGCCTTGGTTACGGATCTTTCAGATACCACTAGCAAAAGTGGAAGTTCCCCTTAGTTCAAAGTTTTCATCTCTAGGAGCCCCGGGATTCCCAAAGTCAACCGAGTTTAGCTGTGCTTTGGTAGGAAGGCCAAACCAACGATATGTTCGTGGGACTCAACGCAAGGACACTGGGCATGAGCCTAGGTTCCTAGTAAAAATCAAATAGCAAGTCAGAAGCTTGGGTTGTGTACCTCTCTGGGACAAGCTCTCTCTCCCGGGGAAGCTAAAAAGTGACGACCTGCAGTGATGTGGAAAAGAATGAGAACAAAACTCCATTAAAAATTCCCAGCACTGCTGCCACCACAGAGTCATTGGAATCTGACTAGATTTCAGAGATTTGCATGCAGGTCTAAACTTGTGGAATGATCCACATTTGAGACAGTATTTATTAAGTACTGATCTGGCTTGCATTGTTAGGAAATAAAAATAACACCCAGTACAAGTGAGAAGCCCAGAGAGCCCACAGAGGGCCACTTTCATTATAATGAATTTCAAGACCTGGACAAGTAATTCTAAAGCTGTTGTTTAGGCGCCTAAATACTACCTGAAACTGAGTAGGGCTCTGGCTGAGGAATGGAAATGTATTTCCATCCTCCTACAGAAGCTTTGTTGTAATTAAATTTGAACTCTACAGTAGATCCTTTTTAATATCCTGATTGCTGCTTCACTGGTGACATTCCAGTTTCTCCCTCATCATCCCATATACTTCCTATGCTTTCACTCCAATCTGTGAATACAGATTTAAATATATTTTCCCTATGACTCCTCATAGGAGACAGTGGCTTAGTAACAGAATGAAGTTAAGACGAGGGCTCGTGAGACGAAGGCTCATGTAACAGGAAACTTTGCTCTAAGCGTGTTCTGTCCTCCTCTTCTTACCCTTTTCTCTGTGACTCTTAGACCTGGGGAGAAGGCTACTCAATCCAAAAATGCAACACGATAACCACAATGCATTTCTTATCCCCCTCCTATGTATTATTTGCCTTTGCCTCCTCTTTGCCCCTCTCCCACCACAACCACCATGAATGGTTTTTGAGATTTGGACTTGACTGGATTATTTTCCTGACACTTCGCCAGCTGTGGAGCTTTTCGAACAAATCCCAACCTATAAACGACCATTTTGTCAAAAAGCCAAGAGAGAACTTCCCTTCTGAACACACCAACCAAACCACACATAAAGGCCAAAATATACACAGCTGTACATTTAAGAACGTGAGACAATAAAAAGCAAAACCACTTAAGGCAAAACAGTCACTAAAGAAGGCTTCGAACCACAGATTCAATAAATTGCCTACCCTTATTTGCCACATGGACTATATACTCCCTGGGAATTATTTAATTATTCACTAATCTGGTACTTTAAAAGAGGAGTAGAAAAATACAGTAAATGCACATAAAATGAAAGGGCCTAAGTATGCGGAGCATAGGATTTTCTAAGCTCTAATTTGCACACGAAATCTGGTTTGGATCACATGTGGGAACACAACAGGAAAAAAAAAATCACAGCCTAATAAGGGCTACTTTGCACACATAAAATCAACGGTAATCTCTTTCGAAAACAAAATCTGATATGGCACATATACACATACTGTACATATACACAAAGCACAAAACCCCAAGATAAATCTTTATAAAATCATTTGCTTCAAAATACACACAAACACACACACACACACACACACACACACACACAATGTCTTCATGAAAATGTAAGACACATTTGTAAGAAGGGCTTTGCCCACCTCCCCGGGGAGGTGAGTGTCTCAATTATAATATCCAAACATTTTTAACCTATTGGCCTTGGACAATTGCCACATTCAAGCCACTTGGTTTTGGTTCTGGGGGAGGGTGTGTAAAACGCACGCAAACAGCTTTGTGAGGGAGTCTCAATTCTCCGCTTCTTTCAACGTTGCCCTTGACGTTGCCCGTGGCAGAAATATACATTATCCCTTCACCCCGCCTTAAAAAAAAAAAAAAAAAAAAAAAAAAAAATCTATACTCCCCAAGCAGCTAAAATTTTTAAATACCTCGACCACAAAAATTTACCAGTTCTTAAACTGTGATAACAAAAAGAAAAAAACTCTATAAATTTGGCTGGAAATAGTTGTACACGGCCATCCTGCTTCTCAACTTCTTGGTATATTTAAAACCTTGACCAGGAAAAAAGAAAAGAGGAAGAGAGACAGAAAAAGAAACGGGGGAAAGCGCAAATTCCCCTTAGCAACAGTTTCCGCACCCCAGCACTGCCACAGATCTCTATTTTTAAAAATTTTGAACACACACACAAGATTAAGGAGGGGAAAAAAATGGAAAAAGGATACCCGAAGGTCGTATGGCTCTTTGTATTCGTGTGTGTGCAAAAAGGAGGGCTCGCGGCGCCGGAGCCGGCAAGCCCCGCCCCTCCCCGGACGCCCTCCCGGATTGGCCGCCGGCGGCCGCGGGGGCGCCCCGCCCGCGAGCACACGCGCCGCGCCCGAGGCCCGGTCCCCAGGGGGCCCCTGAGGGCCCCGCGACCCCCGACCCCGACGCCCACCCGGCTGGACCCTCGCCGTGGGTTCATATCTATCCCCTTCCCCACCTCTGTAGCTTTCCTTTCACTTTCTCTCCCTCCTCACCCTTTCCCATCGTCCTTTCTCAGTGAAAAGAGGACCCCCCCCCCCAACCCCGGCATCAATACGAATAACAGTTCAGTGAGCAAGCTCCTTCTGACAATTTACTAAACTTTGTTAGCTAGCTAGTCAGTAAAATCCCAGACTGGAATTAGGCATCAAGGGCTTGGTGCGTCGGCCTGAGCTCACGATTTCCAGGTAGAACGTCCCTGGGTCGTGTCTGTTGCTTGACACTCCCCTCTTTAAGGAACGAACATTTCAAGCAAGGGGAAGGACAAAATAGACTTTGGCGTTGCTTTTGCTCAGCCTGAGTCTCCAGTTTTTCTCACCTGGCTAAAATAGCATTCCCAGGAACCTAAAATGGCTCCCCTTTACCTCTTGCATGAGGACCTTGTGGCCTGTACTTGAACATTAAACCGCCCGCACTCTGGCCCCACACCCTTGTTCCTTCTTGGTTCCCACTGCCCTCACCTTTTCAACCCCGAATTATTCCTTTGCTCAAGTGCTCCAGTCTGCGTGGAATAATGCCTGTTTCCTCTTCTCTGACTAGTCAGTTTTTATCCATTCTTCAGCTATTTCAGTCAGCGCAGACCACTTCCTTTTCTCCTGTCGGCATCAACTTCAGGCTTTCTGGGGTTAGCAGCCCTTAACCTTGATTGTTTCACATACTTGAGTGATTTCACACTAGTAAGCTGTCTGAGATCAGAGATCGTATCTTAAACTTCTTTGTCCATTCAGGAACTGGTTGTTTTTGTTGTTGTTTGATTCTTACTTCAGCAGCTGGCATAATTGTAGACATTTGGTAAGCACTGGGAAAAAAAATCATTTATAATTAAATGAGTGTATTTTCTTCTAGCCTAAGACACAAATTTTGAAACTCAGACCCCACAACAAGAATGTGCCTTCTCCAGTAACAGTTCATGGGCACTTACTGTGCAAGAGTTGTTCTGAACACTTCACAAATATTAATTTATTTAATCTCCTCAGTGGTGGGGAGGATAGTATGTTTCCCCCCACTTCATGATGTATTTCTCTCTCTTATTTTGTTTTATTTTGAGTAAGCTCCACTCCCAACAGGGGTCTTGAACTCATGATGCTGAGATTAGAAGTTGCATGCTCTACCCACTGAGCCAGCCAGGCACACCTATCCCCATTTTATATTCAAGACTCAAGTACAGAGAGGTATAGAGATCTTTCTCAACTTACAGTGGGGTTACTTCCCGATGAACCTAAGTTGAAAATATTAAGTTGGCAGTGATTTTAATACACCTAACCTGAGCTTTATACCTTAAAAGTGCCTGGAACGCTTACATTAGCCTATAATTGGGCAATATCATCTAACACAAGCCAATCTTATAATAAGGAGTTGACTATCTCATGTAATTTATTGAATACTGTACCAAAAGTGAAAAACAGAATGGTTGTAAGTGTATTGGTTGTTTGTCCTTGCGATAGCATGGCTGCCTGGGAGCTGTGGCTCACTGCCTCTGCCCAGCATCATGAGAGAGTATCCTATTGCTTATCACTAGCCCCAGACAAGAGCCAAATTCAAAACTCCAAGTATGGTTTCTACAAAATGTGTATCACTTTTACACCAATGTAAAGTCAAAAAAGTCCTAAGTCAGGGAGGACACCTGGGTGGCTCAGTCAGTTAAGCATCTGTCTTTGTATTAGGTCATGATCCCAGGGTATACTGGTATATATATCTCTCCTTGCTCAGCAGGGATCCTGCTTCTCCCTCTACCCGCCAGTCTCCCTGCTTGTGTTCCCTCTCTGTCTCTGACCAATAAATAATTAAAAAAAAAAAAAAATCCTAAGTCAGGGGCCATCTGTAATAAGTGACTAAGGTTATGTAGGTAAGAAGAGGTAGACCTGGGATTCGAACCCAGAAGATCTAGTTCCATAGCCCAAGTTCTTTTTTTTTTTTTAATTTTTTTTTAAAGATTTTATTTATTTGACAGAGAGTACAAGTAGGCAGAGCAGCAGGCAGAGGGAGAGGGAGAAGCAGATTCCCCGATGAGCAGGGAGCCCGATGCGGGGCTCGATCCCAGGATCCCGAGACCATGACCCGAGCCGAAGGCAGCCGCTTAACCGACTAAGCCACCCAAGCGCCCCAATAGCCCAAGTTCTTAATCATTATGCCTCTCTGTCTCCACTGCATAGCTTTTATTTTTTGTTTTTTAAAGATTTTGGTTGGTTTTTTTTTTTATATTTTTATTTATTTGACAGACAGATGCTTAACCCACTGTGCCACCCAGGTGCTCCAACAGTGTTTATATTCTTAAGGGTTACAGATTTTGTTTCTTTTCCCATGTTCTCCATTAAAAAAAAAAAAATGTTTTCTTTAAATAATACAAGCCAGGCAGGAAATCACTAGGAAATATATGTGTGTGTATATATATATTTATTTATTTAAGAACTCATAACCCTGAGATTAAGAGCTGAGCTGAGATCAAGAGTCAGACACCATGGGGCACTGTAGTTCAGTTGGTTAAGCTTCTGACTTCAGCTCAGGTCATGATCTTAGGGTTCTGAGATCAAGCTCCGTGTTGGGCTTTGTGCTCAGCGAGAGTCTGCTTCTCACCCTCTCCCTTCGCCCCTCCCCCTGCTCACGTTCTCTCTCTCTCTCTCTCTCTCTCAAATAAATAAATAAAATCTTAAAAAAAACAAGTATAACATCTTATATCTGCAAACATACAGGTGGCCATTTTCAAAATGTTAGGATGAAGGAAAAATAGAATTACTAATGACAATTATTATAATTGACATTTATTGAAGTTTTACGTGGTGCCAGGCTCTCTTTCATTTAATCAGTTGTTTTTTATTTTTTTTAAGATTTTATTTATTTATTTGACTGAGAGAGACACAGCAAGAGAGGGAACACAAGCAGGGGGAGTGAGAGAGGGAGAAGCAGGCTTCCTGCCAAGCAGGGAGCCTGATTTGGGGCTTGATCCTAGGACCCTGGGATCATGACCAGAGTGGAAGGCAGACGCTTAATGACTGAGGCATCAAGCCACCCCTCATTTAATCAGTTCTATGAGATAAGTACTATTATACTATTATACTGTCACTATTATACTATTATACTGTCACTTTTACTGATGAGAAAACAGACTCAGAGACAGAAGGTGATTTACCTCAAGGTCACGGAGCTCACTAAATGGTGGAGTCAGATCTTGAATCCAGGCCTCCTGACTTCAGCACCTGTGCTCTTGAGCAATCATTAGTCTCTGCCAGAATTGAAATCCACTCTGCCTTTCTGTGTTAACTCTCTTTTGGTCTCTTGTTTTGAGTCCATGAAAGATAAGCTGTCCTCCCTCTGAGGATCAATAGAATGTTCATACCCCCCCCCCCACCAATGTCTCCTGGGTGTATTTTATTTTATTGTTTTATTTTAGAGAGAGGCAGAGTACGGAGCGGGGAGGGAGGAGCAGAGGGAGAGGGAGAGAGAAAATCCTAAACAGACTCCATGCCTAGCGGGGAACCCAAGCCAGGGCTAGATCTCTTGACCCTGAGGTCATGACCTGAGCTGAAATCAAGACTTGGCCGCTTAACCAAGAGTCACCCCGGCACCACTCCTGGGATACATTTTAAATTATGAGTCCATTTCTACAAAGGCCAGAATTAAGTTGGAAAAGCCATTTCATTTTAATTTTCTTTTCTCCTTCTATGGCCATAGAGGAACCTTTGATAGAAAGTTGGAGCAAAGCATTTTTGTGCTATTAGGTAATGAGAATAGAAAGAAAAATGTACCTTTTTCACCTAAAAAAATTACAATATTGAACTCCAAAACACTGGAGATTTCAAATGTTAAACTTTATAGATGACTTGTCGATTGAGGAAAAGCTGCTCATTTGGCTTCAAATCAAGAAGATCTCTTCATTTTAAGCTATTTCTGTTCAGTGAGATCCCATGGGAGGCTCCCCATACAGTGAAATCTAACTTCCCCTGGAGTGAGGCCGGGGAGCTGCTTCAACCGTCATTCATTAACACACCCGAGAGCATTTTAGAACAGTAGTGGAAGGAAATCCAGAGTCAGTGGGGAGTATGTCCTCAGAGGCACTGGAGAGGGAACTGTCTGAAAGAGTTGAGGTTTGAAGAGATGAAAGAGGTTACAGAAAGGTGGAAGATAATGCAAAGGAAAAGAGAAGGACGACAGGCAAGCAGCGGAGAACGGTATTCAAGGAACAGCCAGTAAAGGAGTTTATGCTGCAGCAGATATGAAGGCAGATTAGATTTTATTTCTTTTTTTTAAAAGATTTTATTTTTTATTTGAGAGAGTGAGTGAGGGAGGGAGAGAGCAAGAGCAGGGGGAGGAGCAGAGAGAGAGGGAGAACAGGCTCCCTGCCAAGCAGGAAGCCCCAACATGGGGCTCCGGGGACTCTATCCCAGGACTCTGGAATCATGACCTGAGCTGAAGGCAGATGATCAACCCACTGAGCCACACAGGCACTCCAAGGCAGATTAGATTTTAAAGGAAAAAAATGTCTGAATCGGACTGATTATTAAATGCAAAGGAAATTGTATAAATAGATGGGAAGTCGGGGTGCCTGGGTGGCTAAGGTGGTTGGGCCTCTGCCTTCGGCTTGGGTCGTGGTCCCCGGGTCCTGGAATCGAGCCCTGCGTCGGGTTCTCTGCTCTGCAGGGAGCCTGCTTCCTCCTCTCTCTGCCTGCCACTCTGTCTACTTGTGATCTCTCTGTCAAATAAATAAATAAAATCTTAAAAAAAAAAAAAATAGCTGGCAGGGCGCCTGGGTGGCTCAGTGGGTTAAAGCCTCTGCCTTCGGCTCCAGTCATGATCCCAGGGACCTGGGATCGAGCCCCACATCGGGCTCTCTGCTCTGCAGGGAGCTGCTTCCCTTCCTCTCTCTGCCTGCCTCTCTGCCTACTTGTGATCTCTGTTTGTCAAATAAATAAATAAAATCTTAAAAAAAAAATAGCTGGCAAGTCTTTCTTAAGGGCCAGCAAAAAGCAATACTATCAAAACAATTAAAATGCAAAAAAAAATTAAATATAGATAAATGTGAAAATGTAGGAGGAGAATGAGAAAGAAGAGGAGGAGGAGGAGAAGAAGGATAAATGCCAGCTAATGTATGTAAAAGAAATGACAGGAATTGGAAAATCAGCCTTTGTCAACCATCAGTGCAAAAATGGTTTCAGGAAGGATAATCAATGGTTGCTAAATCCACTGGGTGCAAGACTGTCAGAGAACAGGATACTCACATGATCTCAAATGATCACTCTACTAATTATTAGTTTACTAATTAATTACAAAGGACAAACATGCCTTTACAGTAGAGAAGTCTATCAGAAAAACTTCACATCAACAGTAACATAAAAACTGACATGTGCCTCCTGGTACAGTACAATGGGGAATATACAATATCACCTAGATAATATTCTTGCTAAGAATGTTTAACCTGATTCTAATCAGGAGCAAACAATCAGACAAATCTGGGCTGCCCATGACAGATGATGGCCTGGACTCTTCAAAGTATAAATGTCATAAGAGATACATGCGCAAACCTGGGAGCCTGTTCTAAACTAAACTAAAAAGATATGACAATTAAATGTGATGAGTGAGCCTTGATCAACTTCTGAATCAGGAAACGAGAAAACTATTCTGGGCACTATGTGGACAAATGAGGAATCCGAATATGGGCAAGATATCAAGATAATATGATTATATCAATGTTAAACTTCGGGGTGTGCTATTGTGGTTTCACAGGAGAATATCTTAGTTCTTAGGAGACACATTTAGGGGCAAAATGTCATGATCTCTTAACTTTCAAATAATTCGGTAAGATATATATTAACAAATAAATAGGTATATACATTAGAGATAACGTACATGTGGCAAAATGATATCAATTAGCGAACCTATATGAAGGGTATATGGGCATGTGTTGTACCATTCTTTCAACTTTTCTGGTTTTGAAACATTTCAAAATTTAAAAAATAAAAAAAAAAAGATCATGTTTTCACTTTAGATATTTAGACTCAGCCCTTACTTGAGACAAGGAAATGGTCTCATGGACTCTGGCATTCCCTGAATTATTTTAGACTTTGTTACAATGCTTCAGAAAATTAAAAGAGCATGTAAATCAAGAACACCTAGAAAGTCAAAGAATGTTTTTAAACAGACAGGTGGAAGAAGAACAAGTGGCAACAATTCTAGATTATGCAAAAGACCAAAACCCAAAGAAAAGTGGCTTTTGTTTTTAAGGTGCTGGGGTTGGTGGTACATGAACCTCCCTTTCACCATCAATTAGTCCTTCCCTTGTAAAGACCAACTCGCTCACGCACCTGATATCCAGGGACCAGACTTGAGTATCGACTAAGCCTCTGCCCATTGATTTAACAGAAAACAAAACAAAAGAGAGATGCTAAGAGAGATGCCCTACAGAGCTACCCTGGGAACTGAATTCTTCAGGGTCTGACCATATTTTGTATGAGACTAATGTTATCATTTGAAGGGAAAGACAGCAGGACCGCAGAATCTGGGCAAAGTGGGAACGGGCACGACTGCTCCTTAAACCTGCTTTTTCTGGGGCTCCTGGTTGACTTAGTCAGCAGAGCATGCGCCTCTTGATCTAGGGGTTGTGAGTTCAAGCCCCATGTGGGGTGTAGGGATTACTTAAAAATAGAATAAAAACTGCTTTTTATGACACCTAGTTGTCTGCATTTATAAGGAGGGGGTGGCATAACATTTTTTAAAAACTCCTCAATGCAAGTAATTTTGTCTTAATTAAAAAATTAGGGGCATCTAGGTGGCTTAGTCGGTTAAGCATTGGACTCTTGCTTTTGGCTGAGGTCATGATCTCATGAGTCATGAGATGGAGCCCCATCTGGGGCTCCGAGTCAGTTCTGTGCTCAGCCTGGGGTCCGCCTGAGATTCTCTCTCTCCCTCGCCTTCTGCCCCTCCCCCTTCACTCTCTCTCTCTCTCAAGTAAATAAAATCTTTTTAAAAAATTAATATATGGGAGCACCTGGGTGGCTCAGTGGGTTAAGCCTCTGCTTTTGGCTCAGGTCAAGATCTCGAGGTCCTGGGATCAAGCCCCGCATTGGGATCTCTGCTCAGCAGGGCCCCTGCTTCCCCCTCTCTCTCGCCTGCCTCTCTGCCTACTTGTGATCTCTCTCTCCATCAAATAAATTTAAAAAATCTTAAAAAAAATTAATATATGTTTCAAAGTATGTTTAAGAACAGCAAACAGCAAACAACAAACAAACAACAACAACAACAAATGAGCAGGGATGCCTGGATGGTTCATTCAGTTACGCGTCTGTGTGTCTGCTTTTGGCTCAAGTCATATGGGATCGAGTCCCGCATTAGGCTCCTTGCTTAGTGGGGAGCCTGCTTCTCCCTCTGCCTGCCTCTCCCCCTGCAAGTGCTCTTTCCCTCTCTGGCAAACATATAAATAAAATCTTTAAAAAACAGACAAACAAAGCAGCAAACAGCATCTTGAAATTCAACAATTATAGGGAGTCACAGTTCTGAGAAGGTAAGAAAGCATCATTGACATAAGGACACATAGTGAAATCCATTCATTCATTTACTCATTAAAATACATGTATTAAATAAAATAAAATAAAATAAAATAAAATAAAATAAAATACATGTATTATCTTATCTCTACTGAGTAGCCTGTACTGTGCTAGACATAGGGGAACAAACAGAAAGTACAGTATAGTAAATGTTTGACTGAAAAGGAAGATAGATCACAAAGTAACCAGAGACCCTAACAGAGACGCTCTCCAATATGCCACGTGCCTTAGACTGTTTAAATGAGTTGGGGGAACTCTGCTACCCCTACCCACGGACCACACTGAGGCTCTATTGACTCAAGGCTGAGCCACCCTTCTGCACATTTTGCTTCTTCGGGGGCTCCTGTGGGACTATGCTTTATCTGTTGTTCTGGGTTAAAATGCTCCACTGCTCTCTTTTCCAGAGATTAAGCTGGCGGTGCAGCCTCAGGACTCAAGAGACACAGGCTGATTATGAGCTCCCCCACAGAACCCTGGCACTCACTGGCTTCCCTCTGCATCCCTGCTGCAGATGAGCGACCATGCCATGACAGCCTATGTATGGCGCGAAACTCTGTATGCATGGGGAAGCTTCCGACACATGATGTCCTTGGGACAACGGTGGCAGTGAGGCTAAGCTGGGAAAAGAGCTGCAGTAGTTGCAAAAACAGCCCCTTGACTTTGGTCCCTTCTGGTCTGCACACATCCCCTCCTTGGGAACACCCACTATTCTGGTCTTTCTGGGAGTTTGTGTCCTTCCTCTCTCCATTTGTACAGCCTTGGCTCTGACCTGTGAGCATTAGAGAAAAACAAATGGGATGAGTTATGCATGTCTGATGGGTGTGGCTGGGGGATATGGAGAGGGGTAAGAGAGGGTCTCTTCATGAACCTAAAAGAAAAAAGGTAAAAGGGACTGAATCTGTGACCCAGTTCCTCTTGTGAGACAGAGTTCTTTCCTGTCTTTGGCCTGGCTGGGTTGAGAAGGTGCTTCTGAGGGCTCAAATCTTCTTCCTAACCTGTACAAGTAGGGCAGACATGGAGAGATTCTCACGGAACATAAGCGACTGTGACAGTACAGAGCAACACACAGAGGGGCACGTGTTCATTATGTATGGCTGGACAAATTATCTGTCTCCAGGGGGACATGTTTCATTGTGCATTAGCTTCTAGCCGCTTCCTTCCTCCCTGTTTCTCTGCCCACTCTCTCTCCATCACTGTCCTTTGGAGTCTCCTTTCCCTCCCTCCCCACCCCCCCACAGTGCTGCTCTGCCCATCGCTGTCTCCTGCCATCCTTCCTGCCAGGATGGCCACTGTGCTCACTCTCATACTTGCTGCAGGGGACTTGCTTTCCTGCTTCTCTCATGTGTCTGCTTCTCTCTAGCTCCCGTTCTCTCTCGTTCCATCTGGGTTTCCCTCTGCAGTATGAACGCTTTGGGTACCCCGCAGCTAGTGATAACCTTTTCTCGTTACATTAAAGTCCACCGCAGCACTTGGTTTATTGATTGGTTTTATTTAAATTCTGGGGAGGCAAGAAAAGGGAATTTTTTTTTTACAAAGTGAGAGAGCAGAGAGAAAACAGAATTGAGCTGAGAGAGCATAGAGAAAAGGGGCAGGCAGCCTGAGCGGATGGGGTGGGGGCTGGAGAGGGAGGCATCAGAAGACCTGGAACCCATGCTCTTATTTCCCCAAGACGTGGAACCCATGCTCTTATTTCCCTTCAAATAAACTAGGGAGGATATTTGTGGCTGAGGACCGCAGAGTCTGGATTATCAAGGGTTAAGTCCCAAGTTAGGTTTGGCACCTCACTCAGAGGCAAAAGCTTCCGGGAGAAAAAAGTTGGGTTAAATAAACCCGAGAAGCTGACGTGGGTAGAATTTCTTCTGCCTGACCCACTAACAACTGTGAACAGGACATTTTAGAAATGGTTTTTATTGAAATGCTTCAGTGGGGCATAGCCCCTGGAAGCCAGAACTTGGCTCAGAGGCTAGGCCTGGGGAGCGCCGCAGGAATGTGGACTGTGCGTGGACTTGAGGGAGGGGGCGTGGAAGGAGGGCCCTGCCAGGGTCGGGAGGGAGGGGGCAACAGGCAGCTGCTGATTGTGGTAGTGCTGATGCTGTGTGTGCTCTCTCCCCTTGCCTGTTCTAATTAAAGCTTTCCTGATGTGATTCTGGCTTCCTGAAGGGAAACCAGGATTTTGAAAACAAACAAGAAACAAACAAACAAAAAAAGGCAGAGGTGCTTGTTTGCAATATATGCATATTTTAATCATAAAGCACTTAATCATATCCTGAGGTCACTGCTGAGGGTCAGTTTCAGAGGACCTCCTCTCTGGCTCTGGCCCTGGTGGGAGGGGCTCTTCTAGCGAAACACACACAAGCAACAATATCAAAACCCCTAACTGTACTCACCAGATTAGATACGCTCACGTAAATCCTTCACTCACCCAATCATCCTCCGCACCGTCTGACACAAGGGAACTGCTCCCCCCCCAGTTTCCCCTCCACATTTTTTTTTTTCTTAACCTTACTCCCTTTTCATCCCACTTCTTGCTCCTCTCCCCTAACAGACCACACGGAATCCATGGACCAGAATAAATCAGTTGTTTTATTTTCCCTCAAAGGATGTAACCTTCCACTCCCCAAATGGCTTTGACAGTTTTCTCATTTGCGAGCTGAGGATATCAAGAGACATTGACCTTCTGGTTTTGCCTAAAGAGGGAACACTCAGTAACTATTATGCTCTGGTCCCTGATTTCTTTTCACTGTGCCCTTCCTCCCCCTCCCCCTTGTCCTCGCCTATCTTTTCCCTCTCCCTCCTGAACATTCTACCCCCACAAAGCCCTCTCATCTGCCTTCAAGCCCACAGCATTCCCTGCTAGAGACCCAGACCTGGAGGAGTGTTTGCTCTTTTTAATCAGATTAATCCCATTACCTACCCTGAGGAGTCAGATTTTGGTGTCACGGAGCTATCTGTAGAAGGAGGAGAAATTGTCAGACATCACTTAAAGAGCCCTGTCCCATGGACGCCTGGGAACTGCCAAGAGAAATTAATCTTCCAGCTATTTAAGGCAATTTCTTTTCCATCATCCTTTGTCAAGAGGACTGCACTGGGAAATGAATCTGATGGGAGTCCCCGAACTGGTCCACTCCACTCGACAGAATCTCTCCAGCGCTGTGAGGCATCCATCATCCCCACACAGTGGAGACATACGACATCCCTGCCAAGCCAGCTCCCTGCCAGCACGCAGCAAGAAGCCACGACTACCCAGGCTGGGCATGACTGGACCTAGACCCTTGCAGTTTCCTCTACCCCTGCTCTACTTTCTCTCCAGAACACCTACCACAACGCCATCTCTTCCATTCATTCTTTCTTTTATCCAAGATCCAGGAAGAGAAACGGGCACATGCAAAACAGAACATGGGACAGACGGCTGTGCATTTTCTTGCCTGAACATAAGGCCTCAGCCGGTGCAGAATGGGTGCTTACATTACACAGACAGACCACTGCCAAAGCAGGCCGTTGAGACAGAAACTGGGCTAGGGGAGCACTGCTTCAAGACCATCTCTTATCTCCAGACTTAATTTTCTTTCACAGGCCAGGGAGTCCTAGGCTCATTCACGGAAAAGAATTCACTCTTCAACTCTCTTTCCACCCTCAAGGTTATGTCCCAGGGCAGTAACTGTCAAACTGTGTTCCTTCGGGTTCCAAGAAGTACTAGGGAGCATGTATATATAGAAAGGTGTAGAGGCAGGGAGGTGGCGCTGTGGGCTGGGACCCCAAGAGGGAGGGGGCTCAGGGGTAGAAGCTCTTGACGCCCCCAACTCCAGTTCAACCTGATTTGATTTCTCTCAGGTGTTAGAATTTCTCCTAAGAGGTTTGTTTTTTTTTTTTTTTTTTTAAGTAAACTTTATGCTCAACGTGGGGCTCAAACACATGATCCCAAGATCGAGAGTCGCATGCTTCACCCACTGAGCCAGCCAGGTGCCCCTAGGGCTCTGATTTGTGACAAAGGTCTGCCAACCAGCGTCCTGAAGGAGAGGATGTCTGTACTTGGGGCTCTCACACAGCTAACCGCCCAGCTGCCTCTAACGCAGAGGGGGCCCAGTTCCCGGCTAGCGTTAGCGGCTCCCAGGCTCCGGGTGCTCCAAAGGCACTTTTCAGCAAAATGAATCTCCTCAGGCACCAGAGTCATTTGTTTTCCAAACTCCCTGCTCGGATCTCACTAATTCCCAATTTCCCTGCATTTGACAAATGCAATTAACAAGCCTCGATCAGTTCCTGGCCGACAGCCCTCATCAATCAATACGCGACTGCACGAGGCTGAGGGGGAAGGGAAGGTATCCACACCACAGGCGAGAGGAGGCCTTACCCCTCGATTTCTCAAAATATGAGGCTAGGCTGTCACCCTCACCAGCCACTTTCTCCCTTCTTACTCACTAAAAACAAAGCAGTACTGTTCATACCCTCCTCTCCCGTTTTTTCAAAGGTTTCTCCTATCAACCTCCTCTATCTCCCCTATGCTCATGGCTTCTCTTTAACAGAAGGCCTTACCATCTGCTGCCACCATAGCTTGAGAACCCCCTCAGTGCGGGGTGTGATAAATCAACCACTGCTCTGCTCTCAGCAGGGTCTCCTCCCCACCCACACATGCTAGTGACAGTTTTGAGCCACTTCCTGTCCAGGAGACTGTAAGCCCACCATCAACTGCTCTGTCCCCCACCTGTGTACACCGGATGGCCAAAAGGACAAGGATCACCTAGCTTGTGGGCACTATTGCTTTCACACTCACCTCTTTGTCCTCTTTTCTCAAGGTCCAAACCTTCCCTTCTCAGTTGGTTTAAGAGTCAAGATCCACCCTCTTCACCTTTCTGCTCTGCGGGTATCACTGGCTTCCCCTCCCCCACAGCAGGATGAGAGCCTTTCCCTCTGCAGCTCTTCCTCATACAGCCCTGTGCATCTTTCCACCTCATCAACTTTTCATCTCTTTGCAAACAGAATCGGGAAGTCTCTCCCTCCTCCCTGCCTCTCTCTCCTTCTCCTTTGTTATTAGCTTCATGAGTGGGGATGCTAATGTATTCACTAGACAATGTCTTCACACCACTGTTTCCTGTAATTACAGTCGGTGCCCTCCCACCGTCCTGGCTTATTTGGCTGTAAAGTGCTTGGAGGAGGGACAGTGTGGACAAAAGACACAACACAGGCTGAGGTCGAGTAGTGTAATGTTAACATCCAAGAAAGTGAAACAAATAATCACCTCTGCAGCAGGTCATTAACAACTAGTAACACACAGAGGTCAATGCCACCAGAGCTTAAAAAAATTATCAGTACAACTGAGGACCCTCCACTAGAGGATGAGGAGCTATACCCACATTGCCAGCAATAGTTCCCCCAAGAAATGCAAGCAGCCACATCCACCCTCCTTCAGGGGGTAGAGCCACTATATTTGTCATGTAGATCAGCCACACTGTCACTGGAGACTCGGATCCAGCCATCCTCCCGGACATGGTAGAGGTTGACTGTGCCTCCCGAGTAGGCATCTCTGTAGGTGGCTTGGTAGATGGCTCGACGGGCCAGATCATAGGCCTGTTCCACCTCTAGGTCATAGGAGTAACCCCGATCCATGACCCCATAAGCATACACAGAGCCAGAACCTACAGAGAAGGTGGCCCCCGAGATCCGGTTTCCTTCACTGTCCACATAGTAGAGGCCTGGAAAGAGAGGTGAGGTTAGCAGGAAAAAAATGATCATCTCTTTTGACATCTAATTCATTCTCCAAGAAAAGTTCTCTATCCCTCTTGAAACCCAGGGGAGACCAACAGATAATACAAGAAAATAATACTTTGGGGGTACCTGGGTGGCTCAGCCGTTAAGCGTCTGCCTTCAGCTCAGGTCATGATCCCAAGGCCCTGGGATCCAGCCCTGCATCGGGCTCCCTGCTCAGCAGGAAGCCTCCCTCTCCCACTCCCCCTGCTTGTGTTCCCTCTCTCACTGTATCTCTGTCAAGTAAATAAATAAAATCTTAAAAAAAAAAAAAGAAAGAAAGAAAATAATTTTTCTATAAAATTACTTGAAAAAAAAAAAAAAAAAAGCTGGGGGCGCCTGGGTGGCTCAGTCAGCTAAGCACCTGCCTTCAGCTCAGGTCATGATTCCAGGGTCCTGGGACTGAGCCCTGCATTGGGCTCCCTGCTCAATGGGGAGCTTGCTTCTCCCTCTCCCTCTGCCTGCTACTCCCCCTGCTTGTGCTGTCAAATAAATAAATGAAATCTATTAAAAAAAATAGCTGAAGGAATAAAATTAAATATTAAGATTCCTGGATTCTATCTCACATTATTACTGCTTTACTATCCTCACTGCATAACCAAAAAACAAGTATAATCCAAATGACTTAGGTTTTCTTTTCTTTTTTTTTTTTTAAGATTTTATTTATTTATTTGAGAGACAGAGATCACAAGTAGGCAGAGAAGCAGGCAGAGAGAGAGGAGGAAGCAGGGTCCCGGCTGAGCAGAGAGCCCGATGCGGGGCTCAATCCCAGGACCCTGGGATCATGACCTGAGCCGAAGGCAGAGGCTTTAACCCACTGAGCCACCCAGGCGCCCCGGTTTTCTTTTTTTTAAGGTTTTATTTTTATTTATTTGAGAGAGAGAGACAGAGACCACAAGTACAAGCAGGGGGAGCAGGAGACACAGAGGGAGAAACAGGCTTCTTGAGGAGCAAGGAGCCTGATACAGGGCTAATGCAACCGACTGAGACACCCGGGCACCCCGTGACTTAGGTTTCAAGCAGAGAATGTCAGCACTGTGGAGATAATGTTTAAAACAATTCTAGCCCTGGGGTGCTAGGGGTGTTCTCTCTCAAATAACTAAAATCTTTAAAAAAAAGAAAACAGGGGCGCCTGGGTGGCTCAGTCATTAAGTATCTGCCTTCAGCTCAGGTCATGATCCCAAGGTCCTGGGATTGAGCCCCACATCCGGCTCCTTGCTCAGTGGGAAGCCTGCTTTTCCTTCTCCCTCTCCCCTTGCTTGTGTTCCCTCTCTTGCTGTGTCTCTGTCAAATAAATAAAAACTTAAAAAAAAAAAAAAAAACTTACAAAGAAAAAAACAATCCTAGTCCTCAAAGTTTAGACTATCTGGGGGACAAGACATACACCGCATAGTAGGAGAGAGCCTAGAGTTCCAAATTATATCGCAAAAACCTGCACTGTCCAATATGGGAGCCACTAGCCGTGTGTGACCACTGAGCATGTGAAATGAAGCTGGCACCACACGCTGAAGTGCTAACATTTTGGATCTATAAAATAAAATATATACTATTAAGATTTATTTATTTTAGGGGCACCTGGGTGGCTCAGTCGTTAAGCATCTGCCTTTGGCTCAGTCATGATCCCAGGGTCCTGGGATCAAGGCCTGCATAAGGCTCCGTGCTCTGTGTGAAGCCTGCTTCTCCCTCTGCCACTCCCCTTGCTTGGTCCCTCTCTCTGTCAAATAAGTAGATAAACATTTTTTTTTAAGATTTTATTTATTTATTTGACAGACAGATCACAAGCAGGCAGAGAGGCAGGCAGAGAGAGAGGGGGAAGCAGGCTCCCCACCAAGCAGAGAGCCCGATGCGGGGCTCCATCCCAGGACTCCGGGACCATGACCTGAGCCGAAGGCAGAGGCTTTAACCCACTGAGCCACCCAGTGCCCCAATAAATACAATCTTAAAAAAAAAAAAGATTTATTTGTTTGAGAGAGAGTGCGTGTGCACACAAGGTGGAGGGTCAGAGGGAGAGGGAGAGAGAATCCTAAGCCAACTCCAGGCTGAGTGCGACCCTGAGATTGCAGCTGAAACCAAGAGTGGGACACCTAACTGACTGCATCACCCAGGCACTCCAAAATACATCATTAAAGTTAATTTCTCTTTATCTTTAATTTTAAAAATGTGGCTACTATAAAATTTAAAATTACATGTATGGCTCACACTTTATTTCCATTGGACGGTGCTGGTATAGATCAGGGGTTGGCCAGGCCAACTGCCCGTTTTTGTAAACAAAGTTTTACAGAGACACGGCCATACCCATATGTGTACATATTGTCTATGACTGCTTTTATGCTAAAGCAGGAGAGTTAGGTAGTTGAAACAAAGACCATATGGCTTGCAGTCCTACATTATTTACTATTTGGCACTTTATGAAGAAGTTAGCTAATATTTACTACAGATGAAAATCTAGACAAAGATTTTAATAAAATGTTTACCAATTCCACTACCTGCTGGATATTCCAACAGGATGCCTTTGTCACCAGTTCAGATTCAGACCTCCTATCCTCAAATATTTTCAGTGGTTCTCCATTACCAACCAAACTCATCTCTCTCTATGCTCCACCAGCCTACACTGCCTCCCATGTTCTCAAGTTCTGCCTGCCAATAGGATCATTATTTTTCTGTTCCAGTGGTTCCAATCTCTCACTGTGCATCAGAATCATCTAAGAAGCTTTTTAAAAAGATGCCCAGGACTTACAACAGGTATTCTTACAACAGGTATTCTATTCCAGTTGTTCTGGGGTGGGGAACAAGTATGGGACTTGTGTTTTAAGTTCTCTAGGTGATTCTAATGCAACCCAGTTGAGAACCAGTCTTCAGGTTCAAGGATTCCAATGTCTACCTCAAACTAGTCCCTCCTCAGTCCCATGACCACTACCTTGCCTAGTGGGCTCACTACATGGTTCCTCTTTAGCTCTCCAGCTCTATGGATCACTACTCCTCTTCACACAACCTTAGTTCTGATTAAACTGGGCTTTTGGGGGTGCCTGGGTGGCTCAGTTGGTTAAACGACCGCCTTTGGTCCAGGTCATGATCCCAGGGTTTCTGGATCAAACCCTGCATCAGGCTCTGTGCTCAGCAGGGAGCCTGGCCTCCTTCACCCTCTCCCTCTGCCGCCACTCCCCCTGCTTGTATGCACATTCTCTCTCTCCCTCAAATAAATAAATATTTAAAACAAACAAACAAACTGGGCTTTCAGTTACTCCTCCCAAACCGCATGCTTCATTCTTCCCCCCTTTGTCCACCATGCTTCCCTTCTCTCACTTGCACATCCTATTCAACTGCCACTTATCCATGAAGTCGTCCTGAGTCCTCCCATCAGAAATAATCTTTTTCCTCAAAACTCCCTCAGCAGTATATCGGTTCTTTTACAAATGGCATTCATCTCATTTAGCCTCGTGTTAAGTAATCTGTAATCATTTTTCAGTCATCTGCTTTTTGAGGCAAGGGACTGACTCATCCTAGATGAGATATGCTGTAGGGAAGGATTCTTGTGAAGGCATGATTTAGGTTATGCTCTAGCTTCTCAGGTTCTCTTTGCTAGCCAGCATCTGTACTCTCGTACACTGCTTCCGTCCCCTGGAACAGACCCAGTAGCTAAGGGTACGAAGCAACAGTTCCAAGATGCTTCCCTGGGCCACACAAAAAATGTATGGAGCTGTTCTTTCACACTTTTCCCAAAAAAGCATCTCAATTTCCAAAGTAACAAGCTATGCTCCTCTCTCACATCCACTTTTTTTTTTTTTAATATTTTATTTATTTATTTGAAAGGCAGAGATCACAAGTAGGCAGAGAGGCAGGCAGAGAGGGAGAGGGGGAAGCAGGCTCCCTGCCGAGCAGAGAGCCCAATGCGGGGCTCGATCCCAGGACCCTGGGATCATGACCTGAGCTGAAGGCAGAGGCTTAACCCACTGAGCCACCCAGGCGCCCCTCACATCCACTTTTTTAATCTTCTTATTCACCCTCCACTGAACAGTGAACCGAGAGCTTCTAAATCAAGTGGAAAAGTGCTGGGTATCCTGCAGTTGTTCGACAGAAAAAAACTAGGTACTCAGTAAACAGGTGAATGAATGAAGCAAGAACAAAAGGGAAGAACAAACTACTCAAGCATGGAGGGGGAAAAATTATACAGAAAATGACTAGCTATATTCCAGCTTGATAAAGAGACATCCAAAACTGGTCGAAAAGCTGAGGTGCCGGGCAGGCTCAGTCTGTGTGGAGTGTGTGACTCTCCATCTCAGGGTGGTGAGTCTGAGCCCCATGTTGGGTGTAGAGATTATTTAAATGAATACTTAAATGAAACTTAAAAAAAAAAAACAAAACCTGGTTGAAAAGGAACTGACATCAGATGCAAGGCTGAACTTCCTGGCAAGGTTTCTATATACTAAAAACAGAAAAAGGCTAAGGAATTTATTTTAAGAGATGACAGAATAGGACCTAGGGTGATTCTATCAAGCAAGGAAAGGATCAGCCCTAAAGGCCCCTTCTAGGCCAAAGACTCCCTAAAGGAAAAAAGAAGAGAAATGATTAACTTCCTGTATATTAGAGTTTCACTGTCCAGGACAGTGGCCACTAGCAACATGTGGCACTGAGCACTTGAAATGGGGCTAATCCACATGCCAAATGATATTATTTTAGGTGTTCTGGATTAAATGAATCATTACAATGTCCCCATCTTTTTACTTCTTAAATATATCCATTAGACAATTCTAAAAAATTGTTATTGGGGCGCCTGGGTGCCTCAGTTGAGCATCTGCCTCTGGCTCAGGTCATGATCCTGGAGTTCAGGGATCCGAGCCCTGCACCTGGCTCACTCCTCAGCGGGGAGTCTGCTTCTCCCTCTCCTACTCCTTCCCTGCTCAAGCTCATTCGCTCTCTCAAATAAATAAAATCTTTAAAAAAGTTATTTATTCTTATTATTATTTTAAGTAAACTCTACACCCAATGTGGAGCTTGAACTCACCACCCTGAGATAAGTTACATACTCCACTGATAGAGCCAGCCAGGTGCCCCTCCATAAGACAATTTTAAATTACATGTGTGGTACACATTATATTTTTATTAGAAAGCACGGACTGGAGTTTGTATGTCTGCTATCCAATTTAATTCTCAAATACACTCTTTGTAGGTCTTACCATTTTATGGGAGAGAAGGAGAGAAACATAATGTGCCAGACATGCTTTACATGTATTACCTCCTTTAACCAAGGAAACAGATGATGAAACTGACTGGGAAAATGAGCAGCCAAAGTAAGGTCACGTGGGGTAGTCAATGACACAGCTAGTCTAAGCTCCATGCCCTCTCCTACACAGTAGTGCCTTCCTTGAACAAGGAAAGGGTGGAGAACCTAATCAACACATCCCCAGCGCAGACTCAAAGCCCTTTCATTCACCTGTTCATCCAACCCCTCCTCTCTGTAGTGCCAGCCCAAGAACCAAGTGCTTTGCAGCTTAACTCACCAGGGCCTCTCTTATCCCAGCCACAGATCATGGTGCCCATGGACAGCCCCATGCCTTTATACTGATACACCATGTTGGCAAGCAGCTTGGAGGCAGCTGCTACCGAGATGCGTTCCTTGTTTCGAAGCTCATATATTCGACATTGCCGAGCCAACAGCCGCTCCCAGAAGCTGCAATCCGCTGCGCCCCCAGCCATGGTGCCCAGCAAGTAGGGATTGATCTCTATCACCTTCTTTACTGTCTGGGAGGCTATATAGGCACCAGCTGTGGCCCGAGAGTCTGCTGCAACAATGACTCCATGTTGAAACTGTTAAGATCAGAGGAAAACACAAAGCAGGTCACATCAGACCACAGAAACATCCACATTTCTTTTTGCATCAGTGGAAAACCAGAATATCTTTCTCTGTCCTTTTACACTTCACAAAATGCTTTCCACATATTAGTATCAACTAAACTTCACATAGATCCCACGACATGGTATAACCAGTATTAACTTCAATTTCATTTTATAGATCAGGAAACGAGTTCAATGAGATCCAATGACTTGCCCAAGATCGTACACCTGGTTATTGTAAAGCTGATCAAGAATTCCAGTTGTCTGGCTCCCGCTACAGTGTTCCCTCCCATAATTCTTTCCCTCATCGCTTTTCAATTACCCTTGCCTACTGGGGACCCAGTAGTTAGTTAATGGTTAAACATCCTTTCCTCTACCAATATTCATTGCTTTGAAGCCTTCCCTTTCCTGAACCGGAGTCATAGGCGTTGCCTAGGAATCAACCCAAGCGGCCTCGGGTTTCTTTTCCCCCTTAACCTCGGCCCCACGGTCCTACGGCTAGAGCGAGAACCGAAGCCTCTCAGGTCAATGAGACAGCGAAACCACCGGGGTCGGGAGGACAGGCCCGAGGCTCCCACTAGGCTCCGTGGTCGCGGCCCCCTTGGGCTCCGGTCCAGCCGGAAGGCCGGGAAGGTCGGCAAGGGCGCCGCGCGCGGGTCTCAGCGCGGCGCTGCGGTTGGGTCCGCACCTTGAAGGCCAGGGTGGTGGTTCCATGAAGCATTTCGATTCTTGGCTCCTCCGCGACACCCCAGTTGGGCGCGGCCAGGGTCAGCCCATCGCTGGGACTCCCTGGACCCAGGTCCAGCAGATCCGAACGACCCCCGAGTCCAAAAAACCCGAGCCCGTTCACCGGTAGCTGCCTCTCCAACACGCTGGCCAGCGCCATGTCTAGTAAGGGCACAGGAAACTCGCTGCGAGAAGGCCTACTAAAGAACAGCCGGGCAACGCCTCGCCGTCACAGCTTCACTTCCTATTAAAGCTATCCCAGGGAGGAGCCATTTTAACTACTGGCAACCACGCCTCCAAAAACAAGAACCCGATGCCAGGGATTGTTTTCACCGAGGGGATAAAAATAAATGCCTTAACTTCCTCTAAATTTTTAAAGGATGTTGTTGTCATCTTTACTTTCGTCAGGCAAGCAATACCGGATTAAATTCACCTCCAATTCATAGGAAGCGATCAGAAACGTCCTTGTTGCGTAGGGGAAGTGAGGCTGGCCATCTTTGAGAAGGGCGTGACTAGTTGAAAATCCTTTCAGAACCTTTAATACTAAGTCGTCCCCGCCCTGCCAGGTGTCCAAGCAATACTTTACATCTGGGCAGCTTTAGCATCCTGTTAACGCAACTGAAGTTGCCATTTTGTTTAAGGGCACCCCGTAACTGGGTAAAATAATGACGTACTCTGAGGCCATTTTCCTGTGAAGTTAGTTAACCCCCAGTAGTTTGTGGTAAAAATTGCAACAAAATAAAAGCGCTATACCTCTTGTTGTTTGATAGCATTAATCGCCACACTACCCAACTTCTGTAACATAACCAGTTTTTAAGATTTAATATTCTCTTTACTCCCACCCTGTGGTGGAAATTCTAAGTAATGTATTGCCTAAAAGGCAGAAGAATAAAGAAGGAAACGTATGGGACCCACTTAATCCACAAACTAGATTCTCAATTCAGCTCCAATAACTGAGTCAATAGTCATTTACCATCTTAGAGCCTGGAGGAAGGCTGACGATCGGTAAAAATGTATCAAGAGTTTCTCTAACTTAGGCTTGCTAAAACAAGCTCTTTATTAATACAGGAATGTGGTATTTATCATTGTCTCTCCCTCTCTTCACCCACCTTCATTTTTCAACCCTTTGGGGACCCATAACAAACAAGGAAGTGGGCAAGTGTATGAAATGTTGCCTCCTGCTTTATGGTTCTATGAAGTCTATAAAGTCAGTGGCCTTCCTTGTTGGATTCCAGCAGCAACATCCATCAATATCTAAATTCCCCTTTCCTCGGATGCCCAACCCAGCCCCTCCTCTTCCCCAGCAGACTCTGACTCTGCATATGTTGTATTTTTAATGCTGAAATTTGGCAACCCTTTCCAAGCCCAACCATCAGAATGTAATGAAGCAGAAGATCTTTTTCTGCGTCTCACACTTGGATGGTGTGGAAAATTCGGAGTGCCTCCGTTTATAGAGCAGGTATTATTTTGCCGTCCCCCCTGCGATGCAACTTGTCCTCTTCCTGACTCTCCCCTGTGGTTCGTTCACACTGCCACTAATAGCATTTGTACCTCTCTTAAGATACTTTCATATTTTAAAGTGATTGATTGTAAGTGTACTTGAGTGCGAGTTTCTAAAGACAGGTATTTCTCTACTGTTCGTCTCTGAGCCCACTGTATGCTTAGTAAATGCTTGCCAAGTGAATACAGGAGAGAATGGTAACAATGTTCTTCCAGTCCCAGAGGCTTGAAGCCCTGGCCATCTTTGACAACTCCCCTTCCTTTCCATCACATTCCATAAGTTGCCAAGTCCTGTTGATTCTTCCTCTACAATGCTTCTCGTGTGTGTGTGTGTGTGTGTGTGTGTGTGTGTGCGCGTTTTCCATTGCAACTGATACCACCTTTTGGCTTCTTATTTCCTCACTCCTGAATTACTGAAATATTCTTCTAACTGATTTTCTGGGTCCAAACTGAACTCTCTAATGCATTTTGCACAGTACCAGATTAATTTTCCTAAACGCCCTCTTAATCTTATCTCTTGCCTGCTTAAAAATGTTCTCTAAGATTCAGCTCCTCGGTATGGCATTCAAGGCATTCCATAATCTGTTCTCAACTTACTTTGTATTAGTTCTCTAGATAGATAGATAGAGATATATGTATATCACCTGTCACTATCTCTATCTGTATCTATATATAGAGATACATGTCAGGCAGAGAAAGACAAATACTGTATGCTCTCACTTATATGTGGAAACTAACAAAGCCAAACTCCATATGAACAGAGAGTAGATTGGTAGTTACCAGGGGCTGTGGAGTAGGGGAAACAGGGAGATATTGTTCGAAGGGTAAATACACATTTCCAGTTTAAGAAGTTCTGGGAATCTAATGTACAGCATTATGATTATAGTTAATGATGCTAAATTGTATTCCGTAGTTGAAAGTTGCTAAGAGAGTAGATTTTATTTTATCTTTAAAGATTTTATTTATTTAACAGAGAGAGACACAGTGAGAGAGGGAACACAGCAGTGGGAGTGGAGAGGGAGAAGCTTCCCGAGGAGCAGGAAGCCCGATGTGGGCCTTGATCCCAGGACCCTGGGATCAGGACCTGAGCCAAAGGCAGACACTTAATGACTGAGCCAACCAGGTGCCCCAAGAAAGTAGACTTTAAATGTTCTCACCACCACCACAAAAATGGTTAATTATATAAAGTGAAGGATGTGTTCATTAACCTTATTGTGGTAAACATTTTGCAATATATGCCTGTATCAAATCATCACACTGCACACCTTAAACTTACATAATGTCATGTGTCAATTTTATCTCAATAAAGAAGGTTTGGGGGAGAAAAAAAATGATAAGTGTTGTAGTTCAGAGGTGAGAGAGATCAATATAGCTTAGGGTGAGGTGGGGAGATCAGGAAGGCATGCTAAGGAAGTGTAGATTCATTTCCCTAAATACCGTGTGGATCCCATTGCTCCTCAAACCAACAGCCTCACCTCTCTCAGACCACACCTGTGAAGGATTTTCAAAACAGAAGATACTCAAGCCAGGCTTTGAAGGATAGGATTCAGATAGATGAAGGAGAGGGGTACCTGGCTAGTTCAGTCAACAGAATGTGATTCTTGTCCTTGGGGTTAAGTTCGAACTCCACACTGGGTGTAGAGATTACTTAAAAATAAAATCTTAGGCTTAGTCGTTAAGCATCTGCCTTCGGCTCAGGACATGGTCCCAGGGTCCTGGGATCAAGCCCCATATCGGTCTCCCTGCTGGGCAGGAAGCCTGCTTTTCCCTCTCCCACTCCCCCTGCTTGTGTTCCCTCTCTCACTGTGTCTCTCTCTGTCAAAATAAACAAATAAATAAAATATTTTTTAAAAAACATCTTGGGGGGGCGCCTGGGTGGCTCAGTGGGTTGAGCCGCTGCCTTCGGCTCAGGTCATGATCTCAGAATCCTGGGATCGAGCCCCGCATTGGGCTCTCTGCTCAGCGGGGAGCCTGCTTCCTCCTCTCTCTCTGCCTGCCTCTCTGCCTGCTTGTGATCTGTCAAATAAATAAATAAAATCTTTAAAAAAAAAAAAACAAAACATCTTGGGGCTCCTGGGTGGCTCAGTGGGTTAAGCCCTCTGCCTTCAGCTCTGGTCATGGTCCCAGGGTCCTGGGATCAAGCCCCGCCTTGGGCTCTCTGCTCAGCGGGGAGCCTGCTTGCCTTCCTCTCTCTCTGCCTGCCTCTCTGCCTACTTGTGATCTCTGTCTGTCAAATAAATAAATAAAATCTTAAAAAAAAAAAAAAATCTTGGGCACCTGGGTGGCTCAGTCAGTTGAACAGCTGCCTTCAGCTTGGGTCATGACCCTAGGTCCTGGGAGGAAGAACCAAATAGGGCTCCCTATGCAGGGGAGAGTCTGCTTCTCCATCTCCCTCTGCCCTCCCAACTCATGCTCACTTGCTCTCTCGCTCTCTATCTCAAATAAATAAATAAATAATGTTTAAAAAAATCTTGAAAAAATAGATGAAAAAAGTAGATGAAGGGGAGGTGTGAGATGTGTTAGGAACGGTATGAAAGAGGTTGTGGTGGATAGATCAGGATGGGACCATCGTGGGCCTTAAATGCCAGCCTGGAGAGGAGAAGGTGGTTTGGGTTTGATCTTGTAGCCCTTCAAGATTTCTTAGTAGAGAAGACACGTTAGGAAAACATGTCAGTGTGGAGGGTAAGAGTAGAGGGGAGACTAGAGGGTGGCCAATTAGAAGGCCATTCAACTGTCCACATCTGACTTGAGAATGGCTTGACTTAAGGAGGTGATAATCCATCCATATATACAACATCTAAGGCTTAGTTTTTAAAAACAGGAGACATACTTACCTCTCCAGTAAGAGTCCCATGTGGTCTTGTGCAAAAGAAAGGAGAAAGACTGGTTGGATTTTAGTGTGACCTCCTGGTTTCTCCAGTCCTTCCATGACATGTTTGCACTTGCCTTTAGTACTGACACTACAGCCCCACCATCATGGTATCTGGGGGGCTCCAGGCTCTTTCCCTTGTGTGTGGGTCTGTTTCTTTGACTAAGCCCATTTCCACAGCACCCCTTTGAGCTGCAGGCTTTAGTAAAATATACTCCAGATGGTGTTGGAAGTAGTTAAGGCTTGTCACTCTGCCCCAGTCTACTTCGTCTTTCTGAAGGGCCAGAGGTCCTATTCCTTGCCCACCCCTGGTTGGTCTAAGACTTAGACTCAGCCTAATGGGGACAAGGTCAGTTGTTTGTTTTGCCTTGGAACTACAAACAACTCTCCCACTATTGTGAACTACTGGGCAGAAGGGGGACCGGGAGAGAGAAGGCCATTAGATACTTTCAGCTATATCCTCAGAAGTTTCCCACAACAGAGAAGCTATACCGCTAGAAAATGTCAGGAATGCGGTCTTCATGCAGATGGAAGTTCATATGCACCTTCGAAACAAAGGAGAAAGAGAGCTCCACATTCTAGTTTCTTTTCACCCAGGTCCCTCTGTACCCTGCCTTTCTGGAAGGTATTTGAGCACCCCTCCCCCTCATAAAGACTCTCTTGCACTTTTCTCTTTTGTCCTGCTCTCCGTCTGTTTCTTTTTCTCCTGACTAGAAAGTCAAAATGTGAGCTGAGCATTAGAGTTCCCTGGTCTCAAACCCCTGAAGAGGGAACCCGACATCAAAGGCCCCTGCCTTGGGTGCCTGAGTGGCTCAGTTTGTTAAGTGTCTGCCTTCGGCTCAGGTCAGGATCCCAGGGTCCTGAGATTGAGTCCTGCATCAAGCTCCCTGCTCAGCGGAGAGCCTGCTTCTCCCTCTACCTCTGCTGCTCCCCTTACTTGTGCTTTTTCTCTCTCTCAAAGAAGTAAAATCTTAAAAAAACAAACAAAAAATGACTCCTGCCTTGGTGGGTCTACAACACTCTTCTTCTTCTTCTTCTTTTTTTTTTTTTTAAGATTTTATTTATTTATTTGACAGAGATCACAAGTAGGCAGAGACACAGGCAGAGAGAGAGAGGAGGAACCAGGCTCCCCGCTGAGCAGAGAGCACGATGCGGGGCTTGATCCCAGGACCCTGAGATCATGACCTGAGCCGAAGGCAGAGGCTTAACCCATTGAGCCACCGAGGCACTCCTCTTCTTTCTTTTTTAAGATTTTATTTATTTATCTAAATTTATTTATTTATTTAGAGAGCATGAGCTGGGGGAGGGGGCAGAGGGAGAGGGAGAGAGAATCCAATGGGACTCCATGCAAAGCGCAGAGCCTGATGTGGGGCTTGATCTCATCACCCTGATATCATGACCTGAACTGAAATCAAGAGCTGGACATTCAACTGACTGAGTTACCCAGGTGTCCCTCTCTCAACAGCTGGGAGCTGTTGCAGGGGCTGCGACAGAGCCTCATCTGTGTTTGCATGTCCAGTGCCCCCCACAGGAGAAACAAGAGGGACCCAGCAGTGCTCCTTCCACTCATGCCTCCTTTCCTCTGAAGTCAACCCACTGCCCGCCCCACTTCAGGTGCTGGGAGGATGATGGATGGGAGACTCCTTGGGTGACGCTCAGGTGTGTCACCAGCAGCGTCTTCCCAGCAGTGCAGACTTCCCTGGCCTCCTCCTGTCTCTCCTCAGCCATCCTCTGAGCAAGAGGAGACCGCTGCTCAGGACAGTCCCAGAGCTGGACTTGGGCGTAGGGAGAAGTGAAGCCATAGATCACCTGCCCCTCTGTGCCGTTCTGGCTATAGCCCAGCGTCTCCACAGCGTCCGTCCCCTCCCCGACTCCAGCCCACAAATCCCTGCCTTGCTCCTTCCAGCCATCACTCAGTCCCAGGGATGGCTCTGCAGGATGTGTGCAAGTGGCAGGCCCCGGACACCTGCGGACTGTCGCCTCACCTGCCTCAGGCCGGCGGCTGCGCCGTGCCCCCAGGTTGTGACCCTCAAACCTTCCTGCGTACGCATGGCCCCAGGCTGGCCCACGGCACCACCACCTTGGCCTTCCGCTTCCAGCACGGAGTCATCGCCGCTGCGGACACCCGGGCGTCCTGTGGCAGCTACGTGCAGTGCCCGGCCTCGCGCAAGATCCTCCCGGTGCACCCGCACCTGCTGGGCACCACGTCCGGCACGTCGGCAGACTGTGCCACGTGGTACCGCGTGTTGCGGCGGGAACTGCGGCTGCGCGCCCTGAGGGAGGGGCAGCTGCCCAGCGTGGCGGGGGCCGCCAGACTCCTGTCGACCCTGATGTCCTGTTACCGGGGGCTGGATCTGTGCGTGGCCACCGCGCTGTGTGGCTGGGACCGCTCGGGCCCTGCCCTCTTCTATGTGGACAGTGACGGCACCCGCCTGCAGGGGAACATCTTCTCGGTGGGCTCTGGATCTCCCTATGCCTATGGCGTGCTCGACCGCGGCTACCGCTACGACATGAGCCCCCAGGAAGCCTATGCCCTGGCTCGCCGCGCCGTGACCCACGCCACCCACCGCGATGCCTACTCAGGGGGCTCTGTAGACCTTTTCCATGTGCGGGAAAGCGGATGGGAGTATGTGTCGCGCAGCGATGCCTGTGTGCTGTACTGGGAACTGCAGAAGCTTCCGGAGCCAGAGAAGGAAGAGGAGGAGGAGGAGGAGGCCAGCCAGGACCAGGCTGAGCCTGCCACCCTGCACAGAGACTCCAGGATGGCCGCAGAGACTGAGATGCTATGAGAAGCAGTAGGACTTGGGGGGACCTTGGCCAAGGGAGTGGGTGGGAGGATAGGCGTGGGGGTGGGGAGAGGAGACTCACAGCATCTGGCTCCAGCCCACAGGGGTCCCCAGCTCCATTTGTTCTAGATCTCCATCCCTTTCTGCCTCCCAGCACTGTGGGTGGCTCTGTCCAACATGTTCCTCTGGATGCCCAGTGGATTGGTCCAGCCTCCTTTCCACGCTCAAGTTCTCCACAAATAATCTCTGTGTGCCTGCTGCACGCTAGACGCGGGGCTAGGTGCCAGACCCTCTTTCTCACCACCTTCTTTGCCGCCTTTCCCCACCTGATCCCTGCTCTCTTTGCCTCCCATTTCTGTATCTCAGCTTCAAAGTCTTTGTCAATTTGTCACCTTGGTGAGGGGGGTAACTGGGGGTGGAGTAAGGTGGGGCGAGTGGCCCAGAGCACCCAGGTTGGGGGGGGCAGGGCAGCACAGACCTTATGTGGGGGGCTTCTCCCCCTGCCCCGGAGGGACTCTAAGGACAACAATCACTATTCATTCTGAATGCCCTTCTCATGATAACTCTGAGGTAAAAATTATCTTCACTTTGCGGAAGAGGAAACAGCTTCAAAGGGTTATGTGACTTGCCGGGGTCACACAGTAAGTGGCAGAGATGAGGGTGGGACCCCGCCTTCCAGGCCTTCACTCCAGAGTTCTGCTCCTTCAACACAGTTCTGTCCTCCCAGGTCCTCTTTCTTGCCTCATCTTTCTGCCCTAGGCCCTTCAGGCATCTGGGACTGAGGTTGGGCAGGAGGAGCTGGGCCAAACCCCTGCCTGGTGGGCAGAGGAGCCCGAGGGCCTGGAGGGTGGCCACCCGCCTGCCCCAGGACCTGGAGCCATGGTCATCGCCTACCCGGAGCTCTGGTCTTCAGACCCTGTCACTGCTGAGGCCAGACTTCTTTCCCTCTTTCCCCTTCCTCCTTTCTTCCCTTTGCCTTCTTTCCAGCCTTTCCTTCCTGTCACTTCCTCTGGGGAAGGAAGAAAAGAGGGAGGTGGCTGTGCCAGTGGGAACTGTTGGGCTAGCACATCCTCTCGCGCCCTTCCTGCCCCTCCTCCAGCTCCCGTATAAGCCCTGACTTGGCAAGGCTGGCTGCCAGTTCCAGGGGGCCCACCTTCCCCGCCCTGCTTCTCCCCAGGCAAACTTGAAGGGGAGTGGTCAGGAAGCACAGTCAACCAAGAGACAGGACTGAATGGAGGGAATGTTGCTGAACTCTTTCTCTCATCCCGCTCCTGCAGAGCTTCCAGGCCCGAGATTCACAGCCCTCTTTCCTCTCTCCTGGAAACCTCCTCTCAGCCTTCCGCCCAGCTCTGAGCCCCAAGCCCCAACACTGGACTTCCTGCTTAGAATTCCTCCAGGCTGGAGCTGGCCTGACTAAGAGACCCCCAGGCTCTGGCCTTCGGGGCATGATTAGGGAGGAGGGAGGAAAGGCCAGGGAGTCTCAGGAAGGAAAGCCGAGGAGGCAGTGGAGGCTGAGGGAGGAAATTGTGGTGGGGGAGGAGGAGCAGCAGAAAAGTGCCAGCATTTGAGAGTCAGGGTCCAGGAATCTCATTGGTGGCCTCAACAGCAACCCTGTCAACAGCAACCAACAGCAACCCCCCTGTCCTCAACAGCAACCCTGTCAACAGCAACCAACAGCAACCCCCCTGTCCATTCTTCAGTCTCTGGGAAGAAGGTGCAGAGCTCTGGGAATGATAGGCAGAGCTCAGGGACCCCCCTGGGGCCAGCCTAGTCCTGGAGGAGCACAGGAGGAAAGCTTTTGCCCAGGGTTCAAGGACGTGATGGACTCAGGCATTAAGAGGGTGCATCTCCAAGTGCAGAGATGTACGTGGATCTGTGTCCTGGTGTGAGGGGCCCAGTAGAGGTGTGTGCACATGAGTGTGCTAGAGGATGTGCGGCAGTTCCTGTGTACAGAGACAGGGAAGAGACTGGAAGAGAAAGAGTTGACACCTGGATAAGAGTGCAGCCCATCTTGGGAGAGAAAGCCAGGCCTTGTCACTTATTTTGGAAAAATGGTCCAACACGGAGAGGAAGTGGGGGCAGAGCTCATCGTATTAGTTCCCCACTTCTGCATTGTCACACCCCTATCCTGAAGCCTCAGCAAGGAGAAACAGTGGGTATGTGTGTGTGTGGTGGGGAGCTTGCAGCCCAGGGTTGTTGCCTGAGCATGGTCTTAGGCTCAGAAACTGCCTGCAGCTCACTCCCTGGGATGCTCTGTGCCCTTTCCCTCCCCACAAACAGGGGAAGGAGGACTGAACACACATATAGGGGAAAACGGAAGGGAGACCCTATTTCTCCTGTCACCTAGCCCCTTCTCACCCTTCTCCTTTCCTTCCACAGTCCTGCCCCTCTTTATTCCCTTTGATAGGTTCTGTCTTTCAGGATGATGAGGTATTTGAGACCAGAGATAAGACCAGGGGTCTTGCTGACAGGCCTGTTTCCCTATGTCCTGTGTTTCCCTCCAAGTTTACCAAGTCAGAGTTGGGGCCTGACCTCAGGATGCGGGGAGGGAGGGCTGGGAGAGCAGGGAAAGGCTGCATCCCACCTAGGAATGGCCCATGGGTCAGTCCCTCACTGCTCTTCACTTATTCCTGAAGGCTGGTTGCAGATGTTGGGGTGAAAGCAAAGGGGCAGAGAGCTTGCCCATCCTGCCCCCAAACAAAAAACCCTGTCCCTGACATCACACTTGGGGTGTTGGCTCCTAATCATCTCCTTTGGGGGACAGCCAGCCTGCTCTTGCTTGGGTCTTTGGCCAGTTAGGGCTCCAGTTCCAGTTCCCTTCACAGAGTAAAGGACAAGTCCAGCCCCGGGGCATGGGTCTTGTTCTCCTGGCACCTGGTTACCCTAATCAAGCAGGCATGAAGGTGTGAGAGATGGCATCTTCCCATTGGAACAGTTCCCCCCATGGCCAGCACCCCACACTTGGAGGGGAGGACCAGGAGGCTCTGTCTGGACCCATCATCACTGTGCACCTCCAGGAGCCCTGCCTGGAATTGGGACCTCCCTTCTCTGCTCAGGGAGTGCACACGGAGAAACAATGGCCTCTGCTCAGCTCGCGCATCCCAGTTGACTTTGATTCGACTGCTGGGCCCCCTGATAGCTCACTCCTGGTCCCTCTCCCTCTCCCTATGTGTTCCCTGGAGAGTAAGACCAGGACTGGAGAGAATTAAAGGTGGGGTCACTGGGCCCAGAATCAGAGTGACTATGCCATCTCAGCCTGGCCCACCCTCTCCCACCTGGCACGGAGAGGAAGGCTTTCTTAGTCTAAAAGCCAGCTTCTTCTCTTAGTCTTTTATCTCTCCCCCTCTCTTCTCAGGAGCTCTCACCCCAACTTCTCCTTGCCACCCTCCCCTCTAGCCAATCCCCTTAATTCCCTTGGACATTTTGAGACCAGCAAGGAACAGGAGAGTCACAGTGGGGGTACTTACTCCCTCCTCAGGCTAGAGGGACTTGAGTGGACTGCCCTCCCAAAAAAGAAAGGAGTGAACTGCCCCACAAAGAAGAAAGGAACCAGCAGGGTTGGGTCAGGCCTCTCCTTCCCACCCTTTGGCACAGAGAAGCTCTGCACAGAAACCCACATGCAGAACTGGAAACAGGGCTCCAGCTTTAGAAAATAAAGTGTTTGTTTATTATGAAATTAGAGATGGAGGCCCCTCCCCTTCCTCCCTTTTTCCCCTTCCCCAGCTGCCTCCCTCTTTCCTTTCCTTCCCCTTCCCTCCCCCTGGGGCCTGGGAAGCACACAAGACAATGCCCAGAGCTGGGATGCCCAGGGCAGGCCAATAGCTGCGCAGAGCTCCAGGGAGGCGGCCATGTGGGGGGCTGGAGCTCTTGCCCTGGGAGGTGGGCTGGCACCCTCTCTCTGCTGGAGGCCAGTGGAGCCAGGATGAGGCCATGAGTGATGGATGGAACCATGCGGGCAGGTCTGTAAAGACACGAGAGCCAGGGGTTCTAGGCAGTGAGTGGAGGAGGGCTTCAGGCCATCCCTCTGCTCCCTCCTCTCCCTTAATTAGGGGCACTGACCTGGGACCAAACATCCCCCTGCAGGAGGGTGGGCAGCAGTGGCTGGAAGTTTCTCTTGCTTTTTGGGATGGACAACAGAAATAACTGAAAAGCCAGTCACAGGGACCGGAGAGAATGCAGGCAGATGTGGGCAGGAGACAGACACAGAGCATGTGTGTGGGCAAGGGAGACAGAGAGAGGGTGTGGGAGAGATTTAGAATTGGGCAGACAAAAACAGAGTCACGGAGAGAGTGGAATCACAGTGAAGGAACAGAGAGATTCAGAATCGAACCACACAATCCAGACCCAGACAGGAGAGTGTTACAGAAAGAGACAGAGATCCCTGGAGGGAGACAAACTAACGACTTGGGAGAAGGGAAGTAAGAAGGAGGTTGCCCTGGGGAAGCTGGGAAGAGGGACACTGGGAGGAGAGGAGGCCTGGGGGGCTCGCCCCCAGGCTGCTGCCGCCTGCCTGGAGCCCAAGGGGTGGGGGCTCACTCAGAGGGCCTGTGAGGGGTGCCCCACCGCAGCGGGCAGGGCTGGGGCCTTCTCTCAGGGGGCCGGGGGCTCCTTGGCCCCGTACAGCTCAGCCAGGGTGCGGAAGAGCGGCCCCCAGTCGTCCAGCGGCTCGGCGGGGCCAAGGGCGCCCCCCGCCTCGCTGCCGGAGCCCAGGGAGCTGAGAGAGCCGCAGGAGGAGCCACGGCCCTCGTAGCCATACACCTGCACGGAGTCGTAGGGCGGCACACTGGGGTCGTCGTCCGCCTCACGGAGCCGCAGCGCCAGGAGCTGCGCCACGTCGGCGGGCCCGGGGGGCCGGGGCTGGCGGGGTGCCCGGGCCCGGGGCAGGACGTCGCGGCGCGCTGGTGGCCCGGGGTTCGGCGGGGCCGCCCCGTCAGGGTTCTGCAGGGCGCTGATGTCGAAGGCCTCCGTGTCCTCTTCGCCGCCACCCTCGTCGTCGTAAGTGATGATGTTCTCACGGACGTCCTCCTCCTCCAGCACCATCAGTGCTTCCTGCTTCTGCCGCCGCAGGGCCACGAAGAGCACCACCAGGGCTGGGAGAGAGGCGCACACAGGCCCACTGAGTCTGCGGGGTCCCTGGGAGCACGGTGGCCTGCTTCCTTTCCGGACCGCGCGCAGGTTGGGAGACAGAGGAGACAGTGTGGCCCGGGGTGGCAAGACCTGAGTTTGACACCTGGCAATCCTCGTCTGGGGCCTGACTTCACCCTGCACTCGTCGGGTGACTGTGGGAAGTTGCTTCACTTCTCTGAACCTCTTTGACCCTTAGAGGGCTTGTGTAGATAACAGGGAAAATGAATTTCCCCCTTAGGGCTGTTGAAAGGATGAATCCGAACTAGCACAAGTGATGTGCCGGGCACCACATGCCGCCCAGTCAGGCTTCAATAAACGTTTTTTAAGGCTTCTGGCTAGCATTGTGGGTTGGTAATGTCAGGGACGTGAGGCCAGAGCTCTTTTCTTGGATACACAAGGGAGTGGGAAAATCTGGGCATGGGGCTTCCTTCATTCCCCAGGGGAGGATTTCCCCAGATCCAGGGACCTGGCCCCTCTCTCGACCCCCTGCAGGCTCAGACCCCACATCGATGTTCCGAGGTGGCCCGACTCACCAAGCAGGGTGCCCACACAGGTGACGATGGCAAGCAGGGCCCCAGTGCTGAGACCAGCCGGTGAGAGCTGAGCCTCGGGCCGGCAGGAAGCCACCGAGCCATCGGGCCGGCAGCGGCACACGCTGACAGTCACTGTGGCGGTGCTGCTCAAGGCTGGCTGCCCCCAGTCCCACAGTTCTATGGGAACCACATAGGGTGCCTGGCGGGGCGGAGCAGGGCGAGAGGGCAGCAGCAGGCTGGCGGAGCCATCTGTGGGAGAGGAAAGGTGTGGGGCCCCTTCCTGAGACATGGTCCCAGTAGGGTGGGCACGGCCCAGGGAGACAGCTTCCCATGGGGAGGGTTGGCAAAGAGCAAATGTGTGCACATCCACATCTACCTTCTGTCAGGTGGAGGGCCCAGATGTGGGGGGCGGCAGTGAGGCAGGCCAGGCTAGGGGATGGTAGGGGAGCAGGAGAGCAGGGAGGCCACCCACCTCGGTTGTCACGGACAGTGAAGTTGGCATCGGGGCCCAGAGGACCTTGAAGGGAGACACGGCTACTGTTGCCCACCTCATCTCTGTCCAGGGCCCGGATGACCTGAATCAACTGGGAGGAAGAAGACAGGCCTTGTATGGAGTGGGCACTGGGAGGTCTTAAGGTCCCGAGCCCTCTGCCGCAGCGGCTCACCTGGCCAGGGACTGCCGAATCACACACAAAGGTGTCATAGGGCTCAGCCAGCTGGGGGGCGTTGTCGTTCTCATCCAGGATCTGGATGGCCACTTGCACGCGGGAGGCCTGTGCGGAGCTGTCTGAAGCCAGAACATGACACACACAGTAGTTTACACACAACATGCACGGTGTGTGGGCACGGATGCCCCATGTAGCACCCAGCATATACACGCGTCACGTGGGCACACACAGGGCAAATGGTGTGAGACGAAAGGAACAACACCAAGAGTATACAACAACATTCAGGTGGGAGCCAAGATAAGTGCAGTGCGGAAGGTACATTCCATGGGGGGGGGCGGAGCACCCGGGACAGGCATACGTGTGCCGTAAATGAAAGGTGGACAGAAGGTGCATACAGGATGCATGCAGGCCACAGTCATGAAACAAACGCATTCATACCACATATTCGATGTACACTCAGCATTTACAACAAATACAACATGCATGGAGTGGGTGTTGGATATACACCATGCATTCTGTGTCACCCTGACCCAGGATCGAGAGTATGCATTTTCATACATAGCACCCACGAGACAGACAGACAGACACACACACACAAACACACATGCCCCATCAACAGTAGGAAGGCTACGGTATAGCCATGAGTAGCACTTAGACTTGGCCTTGGGGAGCCAGGCCAGCCTGGGCCACAGCCAGACACAGGCCCCCTTCTTCATGCGACCCTTCATCAGGTTGTTCCCCGTCATCACCCTGACTTGCTCCTCACTGCCAGTGCTATCCAAGGAAGAATGGAAGATGGGTATCCCTGCCCAGGCTGCTGCTCACTTCTCCTGGCTGAGCCTCCCAGACTCTTTAGTCCTCTCCCAGGTGGGGAGAGAGCTGGCTGGCCCTGGGGAGAGGGCCAAGGTCCCAGCCTGTGCAAGGGAGGCTTGCGTGGGCTCTCTGGCTAAGGGTTCCGGGCTCCATTCCTTCTCTGCAATAAGGGTCCTAGGCCTGCTAGTTGATCTTAGGGTTTGCTGGAGAGCAGGATTTGGTGGGAGGGTGAGAAGACAGAGTGGGAAACACACACACACACACACACACACACACAGCTAGCAATGTATAAACAGGCAACTCTAAACACTGCATACACACAGGGACATTCACATGGACAGACATGCATGCAACGCCACGTAACACACAGCGACGGGGCCAGAAACATGACCTTCTACACATAAGAGGTAACATGGTGGCAGGGATAAGTGCTCTGACTCCACAGCCTCATAGGGTCTCGGGCTCTGCCCCTTCACAGCAGCATGACCTTGGGCAGCTACTTAACTTCTCTTTGTCCGAGTCTCCTTATTTTCGAGTGGGGAAGTAATCGTACCTCCCTCCTAAAGCTGTGGTGGTGATTACATTAAGCGATCCACGTTTGGTACTAATGTGTACACAGTAGAACAGTACTTGGTACACAATAAGTCATAAATTCTTTGTCCACGAACACTCACATACATAAAACGATACCTACAGCCACCTGTACTGATGCTTATATACCTCTAATCACACATTCGCACAAACATTCTATCTGCTCAACTACACACACAAATACGTGTGGGTATGTATGAACTGTTACACACATGGAATTATACACACGTAGGTATGCACTCACATGTGCACATACATAGAGCTCTTCGCTGCCCTGTGCAAACATCTCATGCGCACAATGACAGTTCCCAGAGACAGGACACAGAAGGCAAATGCAGGAGGCCCTGGGGTGTGAGCAGGAGTGATAAGGGGAGGTTCCCACAGGGAAGGGAGGTGTCCCTGCCTCCACAGGCCATGGCAGCCCAGAGGCAGCCAAAGCATGCTGCTGGCAACTGGTGGCTGACAGGGGCAGGAGCTGGCCCTCTCCCCTGACTTGAGGGCTCTCTGCAGGGCATCCCGGGGAGGGGCTGCTGGAACCCTCCCAGTCAGTCTCCAGAGGAGGGGCCCAGCTCCACCCTGGCTTCAGCCTGAAGCAGACAGCAGGGATGGCAGGGTCTGCCAGGGTGCAGATTGGGGTTTCCCAGGACTCAAGAGTAATTTGAGGTTTCCCAGTTGGGGAAAGTCAGGTACGGGAGCGAATTTAAAGTCAGGGCAATATACAGACAGATGCATTGTGCCCAGGCCAGCCCAGCCTCAGAGACCAGGAAGCCTGCCAGGCGGTGGTGATCCAGGCTGGGAAGGCAGCCCTGCACACTGGTGAGGTCTGGTGGCAGTGACTGCCTCCCCCTTCCCCACTCAGGGACAGCTCCTCTGCCAGGCGCCTGCAGCCTCCCCCGTCTCCTGGAGGTCCGGGACTCCTCACCGAGCTCCGTAGCCAAGACCGTGAGGTTGTGCCAGACTCGAGCCTCACGGTCCAGAGGCACCACCGTGCGGATGGTGCCGTCTTCAGGCTCGATGGAGAAGCAGCGCTCTGGATCCGAGTGGGGGAGGATGGAGTATCTGGGGAAGATGGAGCGGAGCTGGAGGCTGATCTGTGGGCAGCGCTGGAGCTTGCTGCTAGGCCTCCCTCCCTTCTGTTCGTCTTGCTGGGCCTCTTGGCTCTTCCGGGCAGAAGGCCTGAGCTCACCAGGCTGAGTATGCCCAGGGTACCCAGAGCCATGATTCATATTAGGGTCCCCTTAAAAGACAAATGGCTTGGGGAAGTTATGGACATTAAACACCGGTCCTAAGACTCGGGGGGACTGGGTTTCCTGGTGGGGGAGAGACTGAAAGAGGTGGAAGGGGGTAAACAGCCTGTCTTTCTGACTTTTGGGCTCTATTCTAGGGATCCAGAGACCCCAGGCTTGCTCTGCCTCAGACTAGCTGTGTGACCTTGGGTGAATCATTTAACTTCTGTTTACTCAACCAAGATGGGAGTGACACCAGCACCTCCCTCATTTCTGTGGCCGGGATGCTGAAAGGTGGGAAGAGCGGCTCTTCTCAAGGCAGACAAATCTGGATTGGAGTTCCAGCTCTGCCGCTTCTTGATTGTGTGACCTTGGGCAAGGAACTTAAGCTGTCTGGGTCTGGCCTCTAAAACGACTGGGGACGACCGTGCCTACTTCACAGGCCCGTTGTGAGAACTGAATGTTCCCAAGTGGGTAAAGTGTGCAGCCACGGGAGTGAATGGTTGTGGTAGCCAGTCGTCCAGCAAGAGCGCACATCAGATGACCTTGCATCTGCTTGCACCGCCACTGGGAGACGCCACTGCTATCCTCCCAGAGGGATGGGTGGAGCTGGGTGGGCGGAGCTAGCAGGGTCCTCCAGGCCTTCCCACACCCTCAGCCCTGCAGGGAGGGAGACCTCTGCCAGGAGGTGCCCAGCCTCGGTGGGAATAGCCTGCCACTGGGCTCCTCTCCTGAGGCTCGGCCCTTCCCCTGCCCCGCCCCAGCTCACCTGATTGGGCTGGCTGGGGAATCCAGGTCCGCTGCTGAGACCTGGCCCACCAGCGTCCCAGGAGCTTTGTTCTCAGGCACGGCCAGGTGATAGGCAGCCTGGGAGAAGGCAGGTGGCTCTGGGGCGTCCTGCACAGCCACGCGCACGGAGGCCACGTCCTTGAAGGGCCCTCGCCTCAGGTAGGCTGGATCAATGAGGGTGTTGGTGGCCTCCACGCGGAAGGAATAAGAGCGCCGGGTCTCGAAGTCCAGGGGCTATGGGGAGAGGAGGTGGAGTGACTGAGGCACGTGGAGACCAGGGCAGGCCCCAGCTCCTGGAAGTTGAAAGGTCCCCTCCCCAGCTTCCAGTGCTCTGCCCTCCTGAGAGGAGATGTAGGCACCGAGGGGCAATGGCCATGGTGGTCAGGGTGAGGCAGATTACTTAGCCTGGGACCCTAGGTCTGCCCCCAGCTCCATCATAGATGGGCTACATGAATAGCCCTGAGTCAGGCTTTCCCACTGCTCGCCCCAGTCCCTCATCTGAAAGAGGACGAGATAACCATGTTCTCTAAGCTCAATGCAGTGGTCCCAAGTCTGTTCCAGACCAGTTAGAAGGGAGCCTCATGGGGCAAGAGGCAGTATGAGCAAGTGTTAGCAGACAGGAGGCTAACCTTGCGGATAGTGAGGAGCCCGTCTCGACCCTGGGAGTCCGTGCTGATGCTGAAGGCTTCAGACCCCTCTCCATCCAGGATGCTGTAGGCCATGAGGGCGTTGTCCCCCAGATCTGGGTCCTGGGCCCGCAACCGGCCCACCAGGGTGCCTGGCCCAGCCGTCTCCACCACAGAGAACTGGTATAGGCCTTGAGTGGGGACGGAGGGGAGACATCTTAGGTCCCCAGCCCTCCTCCTTCTCCCAGCACTTCCTTCTCTTGGGGTCTGGCTGGGGGAGGGTGGGGAGGGAAAGCTTCTCTGGAGGCTGTAGGGGGTGGGGGCAGGCAAAGTACGGCTCTGGGAACAGCACTGGCCCCTTACTCTGAGGGAACTTGGGGGGGTTGTCGTTGACATCGCTGAGGGTGACCGTCACCGTCGTGCTGCCCGACAGCCCCCCCATGTGGCCGCCCATGTCCTTGGCCTGAATCACCACCAAGAACTCCTCCTGCGTCTCCCGGTCCATGTTGGGGATGGCTGTCCGTACCACTCCTAGGGAGAGACGACGGGTCAGGGGGTGCCTGTTTGCATGGCTGCCCTACCAGGCTCCGAGCTCTAGCCTCACCAGTCTGGGGGTCCACAGAGAAGAAAGGCAGTCCATCCAGCACGGTGTACACAAGCTTGGCGCTGTTCCCGTAGCTGGGGTCATCGGCATCGTGAGCAGTCACCTGGATCACTGATGTCCCTGTGGGGGATCCCGGCACCCCACTCAGCAGGGGCAGGGCCAGGTGGGAAAGAACAGCAAATGAGGGGGACCCAGACACGAGAGCAACGTGGGAAGGAGAGGTGAGGGTGCTCCAGGAGACGGGATCTGGGATGGTCAGAGTTGGGGTACTCACCGACATTGGACATCTCAGGCACCGTGGCGTGGTAGGGCCCAAGGGGAAAGATAGGTGGGTTGTCATTAATGTCTTGCACCTTGATGATAAACTCTGACGGGGGCTCCAGAGGCCGGTTGGAGGCTCGGTCCACAGCTTGGGCCAGGAGCACGTACTGTGCCTTCTCCTCCCGGTCCAGGCTCTTGGTGACATGGATATTGCCTGTGGCCTCATCAATCACAAATACAGTGCCTGCCCCCTCCCCGGTCAGCAGGTACTTGGTGCGGCCCTCGCCCCTGTCCACATCCGAGTGCAGCTGTAGGGGTCAGGGAAAAACGGCAGCAGGTTCCAAGCATGGGGACAGAAAGGTTAAAGAGTCTAGGTTTATGACTGGGTGGAGTGTTGGGAATCCTGAGGGACCAAGGTCATTGAAGAAGTGATGAAGTTGCAGGGTTGGGCCTAAGGGCCTCGAGAGTCAGGGCAGACCTGGGGAGGGCTGGTCCTTACCTTACCAATAAGGACAGGCTCTGGACCTGCATATTCCTCAATGACAAAGAACTGGTTCCACACCCAGCTCCTTCGGTTCCGCAGCAGCACTGGTCCTGAGGCCCCCCGGGACCCTGCCCAGGCCCGGGCTGGTGCTGCCAGGCGCCCCATGCAGCCCCAGCCACCTAGCCAGGCCAGCAGGAGCCTCACCAGGCCCCACATGTTTGGGCTCCAGCCAGGGCTCTGGTCACTGTCCCCAGGTACTGAGGCATGAGCCGGCCGGGCCAGAAGGGCAGACGCGTTGGGGCTACCCCATGGATCCACACCTGTAGGGCAGGTAGCTGTTCAGGGTCAAGGAAACCCTTAACTCTCCCCGTCCCCCAGCCAAAGTTAGAGGCTGAAGATCAGACCTCCAAGGAACCAGACACCCCACTGCCCAGAACCCAGACTGAGACAGAGCAGACAGTCTGATCCTTCCCTCCACCCAGGCTCTGCCTGTGTTCACCTCCAGCCCTACAAGCTGATAAATCTCTGACCAGTCAACTCTGAGTAGAGAAGCGAGGGAAGAAAACAGGAGGGGAGATTCGGGGTAGGTTTGGAACCCCAGATCTGGCCCCTGTTATTCCAGGTTGGCCATGCACCCCAGGGGCTGGAGGCATTGGGGACTACCAGGGAAAGGGCTTAAAATCCAGGGGCTGGGACTCACGGAGGTGTGGTCTCAGGGTGTCTGGGGTCAGGCTGAGCTAGGAGAAGGTGTGCAGCCTTAGACAGGGTTGAGAGCCTGTGAAAGTCCCTCCTCCACCGGGAACCCCACCTCTCCCGAACCTGCCCCCAGCCCACACTGCCAGCTGAAGTCCTTGAAGGGGGACTGGGCTCCTGAGGCAGAGTGGGGGGGCCCCAGAGCCAAAAGAAGAGGGTGTAGAGCTGGGGGCAGGGCCAGGATGCTGAGAGAGGAGAGCAGAGACTACAGACTCAGTGTTAGTGATGGTGAGACCCAGACTCAGGCACTGTCCGGCACAGACCGAGACAGAATGGCAGCAAGAGACAAGGAGAGAGATCAAAGGAGGCAGCCTGGGTGTCTGACAGGCAGAGAGGAGTCATAGGTAACAGGTTTGGGAATGGTGAGGGTGGGTGGCAGAGGGGTTTTCTGCAAGTGATGGGCAGGTGGGGGGCAGCCCTCAGCAGCAGGGGGTCAGAGCAGGCCTCTGGAACTTCGATCTGAGACGGGGCGGGGGGGGGGTGCAGCCAGGAGGGGCTTCAGGAATGGAGCCAGAGAGAGGACCCTTCCCACTGCTGTCTCCTCCCTCTCCTCCTGGGGTGGGGGGGTAGCCCTCAGGTAGCTGTGGCTGCTGCCCCTCCTCCCCCAGAGCAGACACACACCTGCCAGTCCTTTCCCTCCCGGGGGGAAGAGGGAAGCCGGGGACCGAGCCGGAGGCGGGACGAGGAGAGGAAAGGGCTGGAGGAGTGGGAAACAGGATAGAGGCAAGGAAAGAGGAGGCGACAGGGGAAGGGATAGGGGAAGGAAAGGAGAGCGGGAAAAGGCAAAGAGAAAGACAGGAAAGGAAAGGAAAGGCAGGGGAAGGAAACGGCAAAGAGGAAGAGGGTGTGAAGAAAGAGCAAGAAGGAGAGGGAAGGGGCAGAGGAGGCAAACAGGCAGAGAGAAGGAGGGTGAAGAGAAACCGAGGAAGAGGAAAATGGGGAAAAGAGGGAGAGAGGTGTGGGAGAAGAAGGGAAAGAGGTAGAGCGCGGGAGAAGGGAACCGGCAGTGGGCTCCCAGCCGCGGAGCGCACCGCTCTTAAGACACCCGCAGGCTGCGGGCCCCCTGCTGCCCCTCCGTGGGTTCCCGATCCCGGGCTCCGGGACAGGCGCCCTTACCTGACAGTGCCGAGGGGCCCAGGCCGGCGGGGAGCGTCCCCGCCAGCCCCCTTCGCGGGGTCCCAGGGGCGCAGCCCCGAGCCGATCCGAGCGGGCGCCGCGGCTCCGCTGCAGGTCTGAGCGGCCCCTGCGAGAACAAGGGAGCGAGACGGAGGGGGCGGGGGAAGGAGGCTCCGCCTGCGGAGGAGCAAGGCGGCTCCGCGGCGCGCGGGAGAGAGCCCAGCCTCCGACCCTCCCCGGCCAGCCCGGGCCCGCGCGGCGGGGGCGGGGGCGGCGCTGCCTGGCCGCCGGGCGCATACAGATGCGGCGCCCCTCCCGGGCCGTGCCCGCAGCGCCCGGCGGGGCACTCGGGCGGGAGGACGTCCAGGCCCCGGCGCCAGGCCGTCTCCGAAGGGCTGGCGGGGAGGGTGCAGCCGGGAGCGCCGAGCGTCCCCGTACGTCCCCCGCCGCGGGTCGAAAGGAGAGCGCGTGGCGAGGTGGGGAATTAGGCGCCGGCAGCAGAGAGGCCGGGCTCCCGCTCCCGGGGCAGCGTCTGGGGCTGCTGTGGACCCCCGCGGCAAGGAGGCGGCATTTGGGGAGCCGGTGCGCGGCACCACAGCCGGCCGACTGGGGAGCGCTTAAGGCCGTCAGAAGGGTCCAGGGAGTCCGCAGGCTGGGCCCAGGGAGCAGGTCAGGGACCGAGGCACGACAGCAGCGGGAGGGGACGGCGGTGGGGAGTGGAACCTCTTTTGGGAAGCTCATTTACAGGCTCCCACTGAGCGAGTGGCTGCTGCCCCCTGGCGGCCGCTGTGGGAGGCGCCTTGTAGGTGGCGAGATGACTAAATGCCTCTAACCTGGGACTGGGGAAGCTGGTCTGGGACCCTCCTCTTCTCAGGGGGTCTTCCCCTCTGACCTCCTGGGGGTGGGGGTTGGGGGTTGGGATTGGTGGGAAGACGCTCTGTGATGTGGATAGACCAAGACAGACATGGAGGGTGGGAATTTCCTGCTCCAGGAAGCAGCAGCTTGCCTAAACGAGGGTATGAAGCGAAAGCAATGGTGCCTCAGCGCTGAGCCATCCTTTTCAATTCAGTTTGGCTTTCCCCCAGGCCCTGCCCAAGGAAAGTCAATCACACACACTAGTTAAAACTAAGTCAGATTTTTATTATTTTTCCATAGACCACATCATTTAATAATAAAAAAAATAAAAATAAAAATTGAACAAAAGGAAAAGGTGGATATAAAGTGGAACCGGTGGGCAGGAGGCAAGGGCTGCAGGACAGAAGAGACTGGGAACTGCAGGGGCCCTGGGACTCAGGAGGAGATGCTGATTCAGCTCATAGGTGACCCAGTCCTGGCCCCAGCTGTTCCCAAGAGGGGGTTGTGAGTACCCAAAGGAGGTGGTGAGCAGGATGGAGGAAAAATGAGAGGTCTGGGGCTCCTAGCTGTTCCCCACCTCTGGGCCAACCACCTCCATCCCTAACCTAGCTCTTCCCTCTCAGACTCAACAATGGGAAATGAGAGGGAGGAGAGGGCTAACTCCCAAGAGATAGGTTACGGGGGTGGGGCTTTGGAGGGGAAAGACAGCCACTGCTCCATTTGGTATGTGGGGACAGGTGGCAGCCATACTTGAGCACTGGGTAAATGGTGTGAAAGACCCCTGGTTCTAGGGCGGTGGAGATTGTACCTATCCCTCTGTGGCCTCAAACCCCCCAGGGCAGGGTGGCTGATGCCTGCAGCTCTCCCTCATGTGTTCCTGGCTAGCGGCGCCCACCCCGGTCCCGCACAGGTGTGCTCCGACTCCGGCTCCTGCTGTGGCGCTTGGTATCTCTGCGGTCCCTCTCCCTGCCTCGCTCTCGGTCCCTCTCCCTATCCCGATCTCGATCACCCCTGTCACGCTCCCTTTCCCTCTCTCGCTCCCTGTCCCTCTCTCGGCTGTGCTCTCGACGCTTCTCCCGCTCCAGCTGTCGGTTCCGTTCCCGTTCTGCTTCCTTCTCCCGCTCCTTTTGCTCTTCCTCTTCTTGCTCCTTTCGCCGCTTCTCCCGTTCCTTGGCCCGTTCAGCCCGCTCTGCCTCCTTCTGAACAA